>NC_041338.1:18558953-18891141 GCF_004354835.1 Perca flavescens
TGGAAGCTTTGGCTTTTTTCAAGCTGTCTGCAATGTGGCTCATCATCTGTCGCTACTGTCCAACCTTGGATCGGCCTGTAGAGTCAATTGGTGTTTGGGCCCTTCCACCAATTGCTAAGCATATTTAAATATGGAGCGTTGAGGGAATGTGTGTCTGTGTGTTGGAGAGGTCAGATGTGCGTTTGTACTCATGTGTGTAACTCTGTACTACATTTTCAGCACTGAACTTGTTTGTTTGCAGTAAAGCCCTATTGATACTTGACTTTTGTGGCCAATATCCATGTCACTAACTGAAAGTTAAAAACATGGACGTGTACAAACTGCAGTTGATTTACATCTCTGTGACTCTCTGAAATTAGTTTTCTTGCACCCGTTAGTGCGGGAAACATTACATGGTTATCATTCTTAGAGTTACATAAAGTTGGTTGACATCATGTATTTCACAGCAAATCTTCACTAAGCTTCCACCTGACTAGAGGTCTAATCACCTAGGGTAATTGAAAACAACTGTGTAGGTGTGCAGGGACTTCAATTTTTGTAAATAAATGAAGAGTTAGATTTTTTGAAATATGGGTAATGACTCTCTTGCCGACAGTTGAATGAGAAGACTGGTACTGCTTTAGCAAATGAGAGTGGCATCAATCTTCTCATGTAACTTTCAGGAAGAAAGCAAATAAGTGTATTTCCCAAAAATGTAATTTAACTACTGCTTTCAAGAACTGTGACAAAGATATGTACTAAGCTAACCTTCACGAAAAAATTCTTCTCAGTGGTCTCTATTGTGAAAACTATCTAATTGCAACACTACTTCTCTTTATATCTTTGGCATTTCTGTCTGCAACTTCTTGTTACTTATCTGTTTACTTTATGTTATTAGGTATGTACCACTATATATCAGCGATAAGATTAAATGAGCCGGTAATATTAGCCATATCCATGAATCCGTCAGCTTTAGTAAGCAGTGATATCAAGTACAATTCTTACCTCATACTCAAACTCCTCCGTCCTCTCTCCATCAGCCTGTACAGGGGAGAGGTAACCTGTCCCTTCATAGTAATCCTGGTCCATTGTATGAAGAGAATGACAGCTGTCAGGGGAGACAGGCAGAGGAAGAAAGAGAGGGAAAGGCAGACATGGAGGGAGGCAAAAAGAGGTGGTGAGAAATGGGGCGTAAGTTTCAAATGCTTTCAATACCTCTAAGTGACAGGATTCCCTTGCCTTTGTCTTTGCTGGAATCCGAAGAATAAAGGATTTGTCAAGGGCTTTCAGTACCACTGGAGTGTGTGTGATAATAATACAGCCCCTTGTTAATAACAGCATATCCACATAATTTGCTTCCTTCTCTTGACAGACATAAAAAACCCACATTGTACAGTGTAATTCTATTATGCTTCCCTCAGTCACTGAACAAAACAGGCCTAACAAGATGAGCAGCTCCAGTGCCACACAAGATAATAACGGTGGACAAAAACTTCAAAAAGACACTCCGTAGAACATGTTGAGTGATGTGTTCAGGGGCTGTCTGACTCTTAAATTACTCCGTACTGTAAAACTGTCTTAACACAATTTTACCGTTACAAAAATAACCTGGTAAACGTCAGAATGCTTTATACTTTGATGCCTCAATATTACACATATAACAACATTTGGCAGTAGGCTCAAAGAATACAATTACAAATTTACAATCTAGCCTAAAAAATAGGAGCAACAAACATTTGTTACATCTATTAAGTCTGCTGTATATTGGATTGTGCACCTGATCACAGATGAAAAGAAGAAAATGCAAGTTTTATGGGACACATTGATTACATTTTTGCTCAGCCCGGGGCTGTAAGTAGCCCGTGAGCACACGTTGCACTGTGTTGCCTAGTTTTTTTATTAGCCCATTTGCTTTAATCACCTTGTAAACCTTCCATGAGTCAAAATGGATACGCCAAGCAGCACCAATTGTGGCAAGAAGGCCCCGTAGGGGATTGTATGGTGATATATATATATATATGTAGCAATGATTTTGATCAGGTCATGTTTATACCTAGTAACACTGACAATAAAACACATTTTTTATGATGTTTTTAATAATGAGCATCCAGGCAAGCAATGATTGTCTAGGCAAATTTTAAATGACAAATGGCAACAGATACTCAAAGAATTCAAAATGTTTGATTGTCGGAATTAATTATCTACTAAAACAGATGCAAACTTTACATGCATTGTTCACCAAGACCATGCTGACTTCCCAGTTCTATGGTATGAAGCTCCTGGCTTGCCATTGTCTCGTTGTTTCCTTCCCAAGAGGTAAAACCCAAAAACTTTTCTTGTTTACGGTTTACTCATCCTTTGAGATGAACAGAATATAAACTAAAATGCCAGAAGAGGAAATAATGAACCCTGTTCCTTTTGTTGTTTTCCAGGAAAACCTCTTGTTGATACTTTAAACTCTCAAGATTTTTTTGTGTGCATATTTTTATGCCTTCCTCCCACATGAACAATAAAACACATGTCTTTGAGGTATTGCACTACCCAGCATCCAGTTGAGATGTGATTAGACTTCTAGCGATTGTACCACACAAGTGTTGTTTTGAGGCACTTTGCATGTCCTTTCATCTCTTCTAAATGTATAGACATGTACACTCAACAAACATATTTAATCTTACAGCTGAGTTATGTTTCTGTGCATAATTTCTAAGCAGACAGGGGACATGTGAAAGATAGTACAGCATCAGGGAAAACAGATTCAACAGTCACAATGGATGTTAAAGTCAGTTAGGTCTGTCATATATAAGTACATTTTTAGTGGACTTGAACTGCTTATTATACGTATTCTCAAATTTTCCACAGTTGCTGCTTAGTGATATATTTAAATGAATGCTTTATACTAAACTAAAAATTGAAATGCCAAGCACATGTCACACATTCATTATGTATTAATGGTTAATTAGGACTACTTAGCCCTGTCCTAATTTCTCTTTTTTTATTTAGTGTGTCCCATTGGTGAGAATAAAATGTGAAGGGCATTGAGAAGCTCATTCATCAAACAAATCTATATTTATCAGACTATGCAGCTGGTTAGACACTTCATTTATATTAAACATGTGTCTTGCATACTTGTAATGCTAATCCTGCAAACACTGATATTTCTGCTTCATAGCTCAATAACATTTCTCTCTACTTGGTTTCTCCCTTCTTAATTACCATGAGTCACTGCCAAAGTCAAAACAAGGACACGACAACAAACTCTTGTGGCATTGAACCAGTGAGCATCGATGAAAAATGACTACATTTCCTATTGTACGTACCTGTCAGAGAGCAGAAATGGACAGACGTCAGGCACAGGAGGGGTCGAAGGCCGGAGCTTTGCCAGCGCCATGATGTGTTCAAAGGTGATGTCGGTCTGAGTGCACACATCCACCACATGGATTTCCTGAGGGGGGCCATGGGGGCGGCCGCTGGGGGTCCGCCTGATGACCTGCACCACGACGGGGTCCTTGGCAGCCCGAAATGCCTCCACAGTCTCCTCATGGTTGGACTTGGACAACTCCTTCCCATTCACCTGAGGAGTACAGGGAAAAATTGTACTTGTGCATATTTTGTCTGTGATATAAAAAAAACAACCTGTGCTTTATTTATTGTGCCTTTTTTGTTGACTGTTGCTATAGAAACATTTCATGGAAGCAGAGCCATGCACAGCTGGTTCAGCTAAATCTCGATATGCAGAGACCAAAGAGTTTTCTGGCTAAGTGACATAAAAGCCAACAGGGAAGCCTAGACATAGCTAATATTACTTTCACTCTAGTTTTAGTTTTAGTTTTATTATGATGCAGGTCTGAGAAATGTATGTAAAACCAATATAATCACGTATGTCTGTTAGTCCGTATTTGGTGCTCATTCAGTCTGCATACAACAACACTGAGCTTTACATAGGGTTGGGTACCTTTCGCATCTGAACTAATATCGGTACCGATACAGTACCTGAAATTCGTTTTCGGTACTTTCCATCTGTAATTACAAAAAAAATATTTCAGTTGTAAAAATAATTCCAAACCTATTTATCCTATTTACTTAGAACATTATGTTATTTATTTAGAATGTTTTACACTCTAAAGAAATTAAACAAAAACTAAAATAAACCCTCTCCCTTACAACCTATTAAATTGAATAATTATTAATTTCTTACTCACTGTAACTTTTATTCTTGTATATTATTCTTTTTATCTTCTTCTTTTTGTTTTATTTTCATCATGACTCTTTAATGTTTTATGTAAAGCACTTTGAATTGCCTTGGCAATTACAACCTCAGCCTGTCAGTCAGTCACCAGGGCATAGAAATCAATGTTGTGCCTGCTTGTCTCAGAGGAACGTCAACAGCACCACGGCCATAGACAGTATATATAATGGACCAACAGATCCTGTTGCTCTGGACGGAGACCAGTGAAGGATATTAGAAGCACTTTTCCGGTGAGCGCTGAGCGTTACTGCGCAGCCTCCAACTGAGAGAGACGACGTAAATGTGACGTGAGCAACCTGTCTGAAAGTTGGAAGTCTTCTGGTAGCTGTGCCAAGAGAAATCTCAATTATTCCGAACCTTGCAGAGGTATATGTAAGGAGATAACATAGGCACAGGCTTATTATTGCTAACTAAAATGCTAGTTAACATTAGTAATTAAACTTAAACAGCTAATGTAAGTTGAAACTGCCTGCAACCTTTTCCTGTACGATACGGTAATTTGTCTACTATGCGACAGTAAGTCACTTGGTTATGACATAATCATTAGCCTAAGGTAATGGAGCCTTTTATACATTCTCGTGTTTCTTTAGAAATAAACAATGGACAAATGAAGTCTTTAAACGCTTCAGATGTAAGGTTATTCACTGTCAAAGTGACGTCAAAATGAATGCTAGTCAATGGAATGCTAACGTCGGGTGATCGTTTGGTAGCATCAAAATGGCGCCATAGGAGCTACGGGTTGTTGACAGACGCTTAACCCCTTTACCGCAACTGCTTTCGGCTCGCCATTAATATCATATTGCAGCAAACCATGTCTGCGTGAAGTGTAGAAAAACTGTAACCAGTGTTGAAAAACCAGTGTTGAAAAACCTGCAGTTTTTAACACTGGTACACTGCTCTGTATGTCCTTTTGTGATGAATGAAATTGCCTGTGTGTCCTTATGTGCCTCTTCTTTGCGATGGTGCCACTGTGTTTTAATGTGTTGGGAAATGTCATTTTTCCCGCCGTGCGCTACATTAAAATCAATGCGACACACCTTACAAAAAGCGTGGAGGTTGTCGATATGAATAGTTAAGATGCATGTTATTTGTTGCGCCCAACACTGTTGAAATTTACAGCTATATTTTGATTTCTTTGCGGGAACACCGCCTTCACCTGCCATATTTATTGGCTCGCTTTCGAGTCTGAAATTATTTCCGCGAAGCTTGCGCAGAGATCAACTGCGCAACTGGGTTATAGGTTGCCAGGTTGAGGTGACAAAAGTGTTGAAAATTGTATGTTGTGTGGATCGTGTGAATAGAATGCGTTCCATGCAAGATCTGGCAACTGGTCAACATTAGCCAAACATTTTGGTTTGATTATTTATAAGGGAGTTTGGGCCATGCAAATTACGGGAGTTTTCCGGGAGAAATAACAAATCGGGAGGGGTCCGGGAGATAGGGCTAAAACCCGGGAGAAACCCGGGGAAACGGGAGTGTTTGCAGGTATGCACTACTGCCTGCTTTCAGAAATGGATCTCCTTCCACCTCCTCAGCCTACCTTATTAGCATGTAGTCATATGTGACTTTTGAATGTTCCTGTTAATGTGTTGACTGTGAATGATGCTGATTTAATACTGTGTATCTAAACCACTGCAGTCCGTCTAAACCTTTACTGGAAAAGTTAAGAATGAGATCCCAACAATACCACTTCCATAGTATCTGAACATGCAACATACTGTATAAAGGCAACATGCCCCCAGGGCCATTTTCCCATATACTACATACTACTATATATGACAGCTCTACAGTTCTGTTCTGGGTGAATGCATTCAAATTGAAATTTACATATTTTTCTTTATGAATATAACATTGGAAATCATACACACAAAAGCACAGTGGCCTCTGTTCAGTCAGACCATCTTCAACCTCATCTTCACGAAATTAACTGGATTTTCTGGCAGATTGAAAACCATTTGCACCACAGCTGGCACATATAAAGAAAAGCATTGCTCCATTTAACACCAGTAATTTCTCTGGAAGAGAAACCATGGCTGTGGAATACCTTAGAGAGTGTGCTTTGGTATTAACGCTGAAACCAGAGATTATAATTTAGATAACCACAGAAAGAAAGATAAAAAGGTACAGCATAATTACATTTGCCTTTGTATTTAAATATGGGTTTGGAGTGGAGCATTTTGCACACACGGCAAACTGAAATCACTGTGTGTGTATGTATGTGTATGTGTCAGATGTGGAAAAATACAGCAAGTCTGGGAAACTCAAAAGCAGCAGTGTTTCAGAACTTACATCATAAACTCTCTTTAAAATGCAGCACAGTGGTAGAAATAAAAACACATAGCCCTGTTACGTTCAGAATCTAAAAAAATGACCTAAATTCATGAGCAGCCGACAGTTTGTGTATGTGGTGCCTCTAAATGAACAACAAGGATGCAGAAGTCGCCAGGGAACTCCTACAGAGAGAGCTTTACTTACTTTACTTGTGCTTGTTCTATGACGCATCTCACTGCATTTGACACATTTGAGACATGACTCAACATGTTTTGAGCAGCACTAAAGTGATTGTGATTGATATAACCTGACAGCATAAAGGCTCATGTTTTATTTTGTATAATAGATATGTCTGCCTACATGTTATATTTCTTAAATGAGTCCCCATCTAAAATATAAATGACCAGACGGTCAGTCGGTGGCTTCTTTGAGTAGATTTCCTTTGATTTAGTAGATCAGTATGTGGTTATACAGTACACCATGTCTCTGGTTCCCAACAGTTTGGGCTTGAGACTAGGGCTGCAATTCAGTTTTTTATTAATTCATCTGCTGATTATTAATTTGATGAATTGATTAAATACTTGGTCTATGGAAGGTAAAAAAATATATATATTTTTTGGGGCTTTTCCCTGTATTGGACAGTGGATAGATATGAAAGGGGGAGAGAGATGGGGAATGACACACAGCAAAGGGCAGCAAGTCGGATTCAAACCCTGCGCCGCTGCAGGACTCAGCCAACATGGGGCGAACACTCTTACTGGGAGAGCTAGAGGCCGCCTCAATGATAACAAATTTTTAATTAGAAATGAGTCAAACTATTGGTTGCATTTGAGGCAGGACGTTTGACATCCAATCACAATAATGATGTTAACACATAAATCAGACAACGCCTTTCAGTGGTTCATCAACTCGTTCAAATGAGACTTAAGAATAATGGTAATAGTAACAGTAATGGACAATTCTGCTTTCAACCTGTAGGGGGACCGAAGAGGAAAAGTGCTTTGCTGTTGATTTAAAGGGGTGATAGAATGCAAAACCGAGTTTACCTTGTCATAGTTGAATAACGACAGTTTGATGGGTGAAATGGGCATACAGAGAACCTCAAAGTCCCATTGAAACCTCTTTCCTATGCAAATCTCACAATTTGAAACTACAGCTGAAAACGGGCGAATCCCAACGAAGCGAATAGTTGACGTCAACGCGGTGGCTGTAACTTAATTGGCTCTGGTCTGTACCTTTGTCACTCCCCAAAATTTACACACAGACCACTGGTCTGAGACCAGTTGGTGTTCTGAATGTAAGTCACGCAGATCTCAGACAATAGTTTAGCTGCAAGCTTTGCACTTCCAGGGGAATTACAAAGAAGAAAATTTGGACGTTTTTCAAGGATATTGAAAATGAACCACGGTCGTAAATGCAGGCTGTACAGGGAATGCTGACACTTTTCATATTCCATCGTGGGCTGCCGGTCGTGGTGCTCCAGGTAAGCGGTAATTAGTGGTTCAGTTAGGCCTACTCCAGAAACGATGACTGTGCGCTGGGTACATGTCACATAAAATGTAATGAAAGTGATGCTTTTGAAAACATGATATTTCTGACAATAAATGAAATGGCATGTCTATTTTGTCTCGGAGGAGCTGAGATGAGAACACTCAGAACACGGCAACAACCCTCCCAGAACTGCAGACAATTCACCACTGCGGGTCAACTACATAACGCCAAAGTGTCTACGTCGGTAGGATTAACAGATAAAATGCCTTCTCCTAATGCTAAAAACCCCGTTCGCAGCGGTGGAAGCCCGGTGCTTGGAAGCTCCAACAGCCGCTACGAGTTCATGTCGCTGACCAAGCCGTTGAACCGGTCCACGCTGTCGCATCTCCTCCAGCGGCAGGGCTCCGAGCCGGCCACGGCTTGTCTCCGAGCATTGGAGAGCCCCACTCGGCGCAGTGTATGTGTGTGTGTGGTAGTAAAGAGAGAGAATGGGAGAAGGAAGTTTGTGTGAGGTGGACCTCGTCACCACAGACCCAAATCTTCTCAGCTGTTGCTACTGTCATGCTGTCATGCTGTCTCTTCATGTGGTACATTTTGTTTGGCACATTGTATGGGTCACTTCTTATATCATAACAAGGTAATGTGTAATAAAGTGATGACTGATTACAGTAATGTAAATGCTAAATGCCCTAATACCTGTTGATACTACAACAATGTATTGTAATGTAATACTACAAAAAGTATAGGCTCTTAACCTTGCAGTTTTGCACATATCATGTCCGGGGGTATGCCGGACCCCCCTAGGGAGAGCCCCCCCACAGAACAAATCCCAATTTAACCCCTGGTCCCAAGGGTAACGTTACAACAACACTAGTTGTAATGAAAGTGTTGAAACTTTGCTCTGGTGTGTGTGTGTGCGCGACACACTAGAGGATAACTCAACAGTAACTAAACTGTGTCTCTGGTGCTTTGTACAGTAACATTAGTTAGAGTTTATGTGTTGGAGCAGAAATGAAGTTTGAAACCAGCCGGGGATATTTTCTCGGGCCTCGGCCGCTCCAGCCATTCCTGCTCCGGTGGCGCTGCGGCCGTTTGGAAGTCTATCGGTAACGTTAACAGACAGTGTGTGAGTCTAATGATGGAAAGCCAAAAACAATAAGGGAAAGGTGGCACTGAGGATGTCAGACTCAAAAGGAGAAAAAGGTAGCCTATCGTGTGCTGTGCTCTGTGTTGTTCATCCCCAAACCCCCCATGTGTCTTTGCTCTGCAGCTTCGTGGTAAACCAACCAATCAGCACGCAGCTCATCTAAATATTCATGAGAATACCATATAAGGGAGAAAACCTCTTGTTTCATTCTAGGGCTATTTCACAGGGTTGCATTAGGGTGCATAGAACAGCACCCGGGCCATTTTCAGCCCAACCAATGTTACATAACCTATTCGGAGACCTTAAGGAACAGTGTGAAATACCCTATATAATCATTATATCACCCCTTTAAGGTTAGTCTACTATAAAGGTGCTGGTTGATTAAGATTACGACATCGTTCAACAAACGATTATTTTTAGTATGATTGTTTTGACCACGGTTAACAACTCTGGGCTAACTCACAAATTCATCAGTAACGTTAAATGTATAGACAGACAAGGGTGACCAAACGTCCTCTTTTGCCCGGACATTCTTTTGCCACTTTTTACCTACTGTCCGGGGCGTCCGGGGGGGTTTTATAAATTCATGAAAATGTCTGGTTTTCACTGTTTTTCTTGGGACCATTAAGCGTGTACTTAAATTGACTGGCGCTTTGCACACAATACTACGGTACTTTGTTGTGTGACGTAATTCGCGAGAGGCTGCCTTGTGGGCGGCTCTGCAACGCGCACATACACAGGGAGCAGAGCAGACAGCAGAGCAGCATTGCACACAAAATGCCGAAGCGTTTCCTGCTAAAGATTTCCCACCATGGTCAGAAAACACAGGGGACACACTTTGTTACTCTCACTTCTCCCTCGCTCTATCACCCACTCCCCCCACACACACACACACACACACACACACACGCCGGCTCGACGCACACACCAGCGCACAAGTATAAACATCAGGCCACTTACGTAGGCTACGGCAAAAGCTCTGCGTGGAGCCTGCGCACAACCATAAAACAAGACTAGTGCAGCTATATGGAGCTAATGCAGCTTCACAGTTGAACAGCAAAAAAAATGTCCCACGTACAGTCCCGGTCGGGACTGGACAAGTGGGAGGCGGAGTGCACCGTGTCCAAAGCTGGCACATATGTTTCAGTGTCTTTATTATTTATCTTATTGCATTGAAAATGTATTAAGAGATATTTTCTTGAAACTAGATTTTCTAACACAGAAGAGGACATATTTAGAACATTATTTCATTTCAAGAGTGTCCTCCTTTTTAGAAATCAAAATATGGTCACCCTAAAATAGACGACTAATCTAATGGTAATTTAGCCAGCTAGCACACCCCTGTTTGTCTGCCTGCCTTATTCTCCCGGTGCTGCAAGGCTTCAGTCGGGATGGGAGCTGACAACAGCCCCGGGGACACATCCACAGTCAGCCCCCAGCCAGCTAGCAGCCAGCCACTATCATTACAGCAATCCAAATCTTAACTCCGTTTACTGATCCGTCGGGAAACAGACCAAGGGACCCAAGTCAGAACAGTGGCCCTTCGTAATGTTACACCTCCGTTAGCGTTGCCGGATTTTGTACCGAAAATCTCCTCCCTGCCGAATTCCCCTTCACTTTTCGTCTTTACAGTTAGCTAAATTTACCCAACAAAAGGGGGATAAGGCACCAAAACGACTAATACTAATAGTAATTTAAAGATGTAGTAGCATTGAATCTGGATGGGAAGGATAACCCTGGGAGTTGGAAGGGGTGTGTTGCGATTCTGCCTTCTCACACCGCGACACAGTTTTGTGGATCTGAGTGTCGCGATTTCGGTTTCATTCGCATACATCGTTACAGCCCTACCCTTCTGACTTCAAAGCCTGAAGATATTCAGCTTAATATGTTGTATATGACCAGAGAAGCAGCAAATCCTCCCATTTAAGAAACTGGAACCTGAGAAGGTGTCGCATTTTTTCACTTTTGCTTAAAAAATTACTTGATTATAAAAATAGTTCCCAATTATTTTTCTTATCTTTTCTACTTGTGACTCCATGAAAACAGCTCTATATGTATTTGCTAGCCCTAACCACACGATGCATATCACTGTGAGTTGTGAGCTTTTATAACACAAGATTGTTTAATTGGAAAAAATATATAGACACCAAAAAATTATAAACTATCCAGTAAAAAGAAGACCAAACAGTAAACTGATGTTTATGTGTAAAATCGTTGGAGAGCACCTTTAATGTATTTGTTTAAATTAACAGACTTCCAGATAGCTAACATCATAACCTGCAGAAAACATGACAAAATAGGTATAATTTAATAATGGTTATAAACAGTGTGTTATGATCATTCATCATCTGAATCACATATTCACACATTTCTCAATGGGTGTCTCTAGAGTGATGCCCCACAAAACAACTTATTGTTTCTCAACAGTTGCCATATTTAACTCCCTTAGCTCTTGTTGTGCTCTGGCCTGCTCCCTTGCCTCCTGATGTGACCTGTGCTTGTAGTGATGGTGTATTAATTACCTGAGTGGGAGATAAAGTGGGTCAAACCACTCCTGTGAAACTGCAATTTGGAGGAAAAATAAAGATGCAGTCTCACAGCCTCCCTCATCCCTCACACATCCCCACACTCCAAACCTGCTTTAATTCGGGGGGTTTTGGCCAGTCAGCAGGTTTTAAATACAGCAGCACATACATTAGAGTTAAGTACTATATTAAAGATACATGAAGCACTATAATAATTAGCTTATATCGTTCCTCTGACTGTGTATATCTCTCTCTCTCCGTCTTATTTTCCTGCTTGTGTCTCGCTCCGCAGGCTAATCCTGGAACAGGGAGCCTGGTGGAAACAAAGGAGATGGAGCAGACAAATGAGGCAGCCTATGGCGTATGACAGTCCCGGAGAAAAATGATCAAATTTCTCTCTCTGGTACAGCCTGTCTGGTCCAGGCTCCTCCTCCAAGCCTCAGCACTTGCTAGCGATACTCCATGACCATAATAAAACAAGAGGAAACACGTCAGGAAAAAGAGGAGGGAGTTTTTTTTTTTTATTCTCTTCACTGGTTTTCATGAGGGCCAGATGGAACAATTAATCCCCAATCAACACAAGAATATTAAGTAGCCTTAACTTCTGCATGAGGGACTTTGCCATCCTTGTGGTGTCCCCTTGGCTGAGGTCTATCCAGCTAAACACACTGCCTCAGTTAGTTGTTTGGATCTGCAGTCCTATCTGACAGATGGGAAGGGTTTTTATAAGCCTGGCTGCAGCTTCCTAGATATACTCAGATATTCACACACTGAAGCACAGTCCTTGAGATGTCTTGGGACAGCTCTGCAAAGTGCATCATCAACTAGCATGCCCAAAGACGCTGAAGGTGATGAAGTGGAATTTTAAATGGGAATAATTTTTGCAATTGGATTTATTCCCAAGTAGCCTTAATCTTGTCAAACTTAAACATTAATTCTTAACATATTTTGATGTAGTTACACTAGCATAAACTATCCTGTTCAAGTGTGCATGCAAAGTATGCAAATAGATATTCATTCATAAACACACACTGGTAAACAAAATCTGTTTGCAACAAATTATTTAGCAGCTGTTGTATTTATCAAGTCTAATGTAGCTCTGCAAGTGCTTCATGGCCCAAACAGCTCCATATGTACATGAATTACCTTATTGGTCTGAAACAAAACAATGGTTATAACTCACAAGAGATCATTTGCTGGATAACTGGGCCAGGAGATGATCATCAGGTAAAAGTGAATTTGGAAAGAACTGGGCATTGGGATGGAGTAGCTGGACCAAGACACATCTGCTGGCTGTTTGCACATGGATATGCAGCAGCTGTAGCCAGAAGGGAAATGTGTTCATTCAAAGCTCCAGAGACGACCACCAGCCTTCCCACAACAAATGCAGTAAACCAGCTTAGTGGAGTGCAACGAAGGGATGAAACCTCTTTTCTTTTCCTTCATTTTCTCTGTGGCAGAGTCCCATATTGACAAAGACATGTGAAGATTGTGTACGAGTGCCTCCGCTTCAGTAAATATCACACGTCACTTTAAGCTGTTCTGAGCTGTTACGTGCAAACAAACAGACCTTCTTGAAAACTTCCCCAAAAGTCACTGTTTTTACAGCTAAGCGTATAGTAGCCTACAGCAAAGCACAATCCTGAAGGTTCTCTCCTCTGTGTCCCATCTTATCGTGCATCCTCCAGGTATGAGGGCAAGCAAGAAAGAAGAAACAAGTAGCAGCTTAGCTCGACTCCTCGGGCGTCTCTTTTGTCAGTGCTTTTGTCTCATCGACTTCTGCCTACCATCAATATCTCTAAAGGCCGAGGGCAGAATGTAGTGACAGTTGTAGTAAAGTGGGGCCAGTTTATCTGTTAAGATGTCAACTTCAGCCACATGTGATGCTTCTTCTGCTGAGGGACCATTTCTATGGCAGGAGGCAGAGACACTGCCAGCAGCTTGCAGGGGATTACTGATAGAAGTGATTGATGTACTTCTTCTGCAAGGAGAAAAGGCAGCCCCAGGCAGTAGACTCTAATAGTCCATTAGCTTTTTTATGCCTTCAAATTAACTGCATACATTGCTTTATGGCTTGCATGTAGCACTTTGAATCTTAATGAAATGTTTTTGTTTTTAATTTTATAGAGTTTATGCTGTGCACAAGGAGAAAGTGGCTGTCTTCACTGGTATCCTAGTTGAACTGGAAATGCGCTGAATTGAATGAAGGTCATTCTTTCTACTTCAGCTACACAGAAAAGTAAACAAGGCTTTCAGCATCAGTAGAAAGAGCATTAGAGGCTATTTGACCAGTGTGTGCAACCTTGGATGTTTTGCTTAACATCTGTACATGCAGTGAGCCTCTGTTACACACAGTCTATATCTCCTGTGTGCCGTCACCTGCTGGTTTGAGTGGCAGCCTGTAGGGTGTTAAGCGTATGCAGGCAGATGGAGAAAGTGTAGCATGTAGGTCATGAAGCCTCGGGAGTGTAGCGCTTACAGCCATCGATTACACGCTTGTTCTATCTCATCACTTGGGGAAAAAAGCAACATAACCGGTCAGCAATAAGGTCCAGTCAACTGTGTGGATCCATCAGATAAAAGAGTAAGAGGAGACTATAGTGGTGACAGTCATAGGCGGATTATAAAATAATGGGCCCCTTGGCACGGACGTGCAAAAGCCCCCCAGAACAGGGCAGGTACACTGACTGGCAGCCAACAGCACAATAACTAAATTCACCTGTACCTCAACAGGATTTACAGCACACATACCTATACACACAGTTAACGGAAACAGCCTATTAACTAAGACATACATTTGCTCGTATCTCAACAGGATTTACAGCACTGTAGTTGGGGTGGATAACAACATTATGGGGTCTTCATGAATTTCATGAACCACAACTTTGAGATGTAGTTTGACATGTTTGGAGGTGCTCTGGTTTGCTTTCTTACTAAGTTGGATGATCAATGCCACTCTCATGTCTGTGGGAAAGGTTTGAGGCTGTCTAGGTCCCTTATACAGAGCTTCTAATGTTGTTGTTTTGCACTTGCTTTTTGGATTTCTCCCCCACAAAGTTGAAGGGACAATTTTGCTTTTTTGGGTTCTCAGCCTCTCTAAAGTCCTATTGATAAACTGAGGGGAGAAACACTACAAATGTATGTGCGTGTGTGATGGTTTTTTTCTTGTGACATCTTCAAAGTGAATGTTTAGGCTATTCTTTCAGTTTTTCAGTAGGACTTTTGGGGCTTTGTTATTGTATATGACTACGCCCTTTGACTATGTGACAATAAATGCAAAGTTAATAACAGCAACTTCACGCAGAGGCTCTGGCTTAGGGGCCCCCTGAGCCCTTGTTCCTGGTAGGCCTGTTCGGTAATCAACCTGGTGACAGTGCCAGAGGAGCTGGAGGTACATGGGGGTAGCATGGACACTGGCAATGTGCTCTGGAGATTGAAGAGGGAACACTGCTACTGGTCAACCACTACAACTGAGTGCTGATGGAATTATGATAGAACTCGTAAAATGTGGAAAGGTCAACCAACTGTGGATAAGACAAGACAAGACATTGTGTGGATAAGCCTACTCACAAAGCTTGGGCAAATGGAGGTCATGGGAAGTTGGTAAGGGGGTTTTGTAACCCTGTTTCCAGTCTTTATGCTAAGCTAATCGGCTGCTGGCTGTAGCTTCATAATTAGCGTACAAGAGAGTGAGATCCATATTCTCATCCTTGGCAAGAAAGAAAATTAGCATATTTCCCAAAATGTGGAACTTTTTCTTATGACAGGTTTCTAACTAAGTAACGGCAGTTTACAAAAATTTCCATTTCTGATAGGATGTTTCATACCAAAATGCTCCTTGGAAGTTTTTGGAGGAGGATGTTATGCCTTTATTAGAGCTAACAGTAAAAAGATGACAGCAAATAAGGGGCCAGAGGACCCCTTGAAAGTTGTAGATGACCTCTCTCCTCATGTGTTTAAGTCACCAGGCCTTCAGCATTGGCTTTTTTTATCAAAGAACTAGATATTTTCGAATGCATTGGTGCATCTTTAAAAGATGATAATGTATGCCAACAAAAGCCTCAGAAATGCTCCAACGGTCACTCATGTAACATGGCTTATGCAGAAAATTAACTGGATTTATACTACCGGGACCCTGAATGGTAAAAATAAGTCATCTCACTTAGTTTCTATATTGTTTGTTTATTTCCCGACTGAATGTATGCAACAATAGAGAGGACGGTGAGACCACTGCTGACTGATTGCTGCAGTCTGCCTCTTCTGCGGCTCCAAGCACCTGAACAGCAGCCGCTACACTACTACGCTACACTGCAGCTCAACACCGATGTGTTACAATTCCGTCTTTCAACCTGTGAAACTTATATTGAATTTTCAAACATAATAAACTATATAGTTATATATAAGTGAGAACAGAAAACATTCAGTAGAGAGGTGGAATTAAATAATCCCTCATGGAATTCCAAATGCTGGAAGGCTGAGTTTTGATGAGCACGACTGCTACCTCATCCTCTCAGTGAGAAAATGGCTTGGGTTCCTCTTTACACCCAAATGTCTAATTTCAATAATAAGTGTCAGAATAAAATACGGGCCAAGGTCTGCTACAGTACAGGCCTTATGACTGCATAAATCACTCCCAGACAGTCAACCCTACTGTCTAAGCAACTCAAGCAATGCTCCAATGACATGAGAGCATGAGAGAGAGAGAGAGAGAGAGAGAGAGAGAGAGAGAGAGAGAGAGAGAGAGAGAGAGAGAGAGAGAGAGAATACCACTGGGGAAATCTGGCAACTCAAGCAATGCTCCAATGACATGAGAGCATGAGAGAGAGAGAGAGAGAGAGAGAGAGAGAGAGAGAGAGAGAGAGAGAGACAATACCACTAGGGAAATCTGACAATCCCCTCAACATCTCTACATGAACTAATGTGCAGGCCTACTTTAACCCTCCAACCACATAAAACACACTCCACAAGGCCCCTGGGTTATTCATATTAAAGGCTCTACACTCTGCTGCTGAGGTTGTATGCCCGCAGAACATTTGATAAATTCTGCCAATTTTATTCTCTGAGCACCAATCTTTTGTAGAGCAATCCCTTTACTGCGCAACTCGTTCAAAGTGTATCAGCTCATTCAACTCGCTCTAGTTTTCATGGTCCGCCTTTTTACATCCGTTTATTATCCAATCTTGTGCTGTAATCATTCAGCGCAAAGGACAACTGTTATAAAAGGACAAAGGGAGAAGAGATCTTAGCATGAACTCTACCAATACTCAATGTCAAAAGTGTTGAGTAACAGAGTAAGTGAAGAAAGCTCTAAGCTCGCGAATGCAGTGTCATCATCTACTACCGCTTCCATTTCCTCCACTTTCCCTTTTAAACTTGGCCTTGTCTACTTTGTTGTGGGCAGTGACCAGAGCTGTATAGTAACAAAGTAGAACTACTTCACTACTCTACTTAAGTACTAAAAGGCTGTATCTTTACTCTACTGGAGTATTATTTTTTTCTCCTATTTCCACTTTTACTTGAGTACATATTTTTGATGAGTTTAATACTTTTACTCCGATACATTTTTTATGTGCTACATCGTTACTCGTTACTGTTGTGAATTCCTAGGAGTCTCCTACGGAGACTGTGTAGGTTACAGTGTGTGTACGTTAGTTATGTACGCTAATTACGTATACATTACAGTATACATAATTACGTAAGAAATCCTCGAGATCGTGTCATGTTTCTTTTCATTACGGTTGCCTGTTCAGAAGTCAGAGACGATGTAAGTTTGTACTCTTTATATTTAGCTATTGTTGCAGCAGATTAAGCTATTCCTGAGTTGTTTCAGTCTGCAATGAGCACTGAATGTTAACCGTTTGACCCTGTGATGTGAAGCTGCTAGTTTATCTGTATGTTGCTAGCTTGCTAACTTTCCTGTACATCACATGTTACTAGCTAGTGTGTGATACGTTTTTTGGTAGTGATGTGCGATACCACTTAATTCCTATTTGATCCGATACCAAGTAATACCCAGGCTGGTATTGCCGATACCGATACCAATACCAATACTTTTTACGTATTTTATTTGTAGTGTGATGTGACAAATAGTTTAAAGTAAAGTAAAAAAGTAGGCTGCTGCATAATGACAAGACAATAAACTACTCTCATTATAAAGTGCAGTGCACACACAACTGACCGGCAGAAGGAGAAGTAGTTCCTTCCCCTAACCGGATATAATTAGACTTTTCAGGTGACAACAAGTTACTTATGATAACATAAACTCACTCCAAATTACTGAGTTTAAATATCGATCTTTTTATATGAAAATCGATACTAGAGCAGGAGACGTTGGGATCGTAAATATCGATACTTTAGTATCGATCCGCACATCACTATTTTTTGGGGCTTTAATCGTTACTGTGCTAGAGAGCATGTTGATTTTACTTGCACAGTGTGATAATTGTACATTTAATTTCAGTATTTGTTAATATTTGTTATTTTTAATATATTTAATATTTGTTAATTCCTTTGGCTACAGCCTTGGCGAAACATTTGACATAATATAAACAACATGATGTTCAAACTTTTGACTGCTTTCTTTAATAACTAAATAACACAATACTTGTACTTTTACTTTCAGTACTTGAGTAGCACATTTTAAAATAAACTACTTGCAATACTTAAGTACAAACATTTTTGAATACTTTAATACTTCCACTTAAGTGTGGTGCTTGAAGAGCACTTCTACTTCTACTCAAGTCACTTTTTTGATAGAGCACTTGTACTTTTACTCAAGTATGGGTCTCTACTACTTTATACACCTCTGGCAGTGACACATTAATTAATAATGTAATGTGATTACTTTTCTTGGTTACAAGTAGTGTAAGGGATTACAATTTTACATTCAGTAATCACATTACAGTTATTAATCCCAGTAACGCTCCTTTACTTTGACAATTCAAGGAATGACTTGTTCGCAGTCGTACCAGGCACAGACTCGCAAGCATAATGCAGTGCTCACAATGCTGCACATGAAATATTGTTGGGTAAACATTTCATCAGATTTCTTTTTGTACTTTGCCCTTTTTGTGTGTAATAATATCCTCATCATCATCCTGTTCTGCTTATGATCACTTTCCCATGAAATTAGATCAATATGGCGTTTATTCTTCATCACTAACAGATTACGACGGAATGTGAGATAATTGTACTCTCCTACTTTGGCTGGATTAGGAAATTCTGCGGTGGAATCTAAATATGATTTGGGACTGGTGAGAGAAACTGAGTGCAAAGTTAATCAGCTTGTTCAAGGTTAATGGTACATGCAGGGTATATTTGTTAAGGATATTTAGAGATGTGCAGTTAATCTCTGTGCTTAACTTTTAAGATCTTGGCATCTTGGAGTGAGTTTTAATGTAAAATGGAAGGAGAAAATCGAATTAGAGTAAAAGCGGCACTTGGGTGGATGAATAACTAATGGATGAACAGCCTCCTCCTTGGTGATAACTGGTAATTGGTTTGGGGGGTTGGAAAGGAGCGGGAGATGGGGGGTAGTCGGATGATGCTATGTGCTGTGCAGATCAGCAAAATGGCCTGGCTGGCGTGAAAAGATGTTGTAAGGAGTAATGGTGCCATCCATATGCTGACTGAAGAAAATCAAGTGGGTACTGTCATGGAACACTTCTAAATGTGCTGAGAGTAAGGCAGAAAGGAGGTACGACAAATAGCAGGTATATTTACAGCACTAAAAAGGCACAAAATACACACCAAACATACAAAAGTGCCACCACTGCTCTTTCCTCACGTTAACTACTTGTCATGGGCGTCAGTTTGGTTTGAAATGTGCTGGGGACAGAGACACATTAATTTTTTTTCTCTCTTTTGCGCAGGTCATGTTTTGAAAGATGCTGTCTCGTAGCTTACTGATGTAAATAAAAAGGTATAAAAATTTGATGATGTCCGACACGTTTTATGAAGAAGAAAGCCTTAAGTTTTCAAAAAGCATTAGACATATGACCCACTAGTCTATGCTCTGCTTCATGTATCCATGTACCATGTTGACAATGTGACATGACGTGACATCAGACTCCGAGAGAGGAGCCGCGTAAGGAAAACAGGTCTGGCCTACCATAGGCTACATGTTGAAGTTCAGTGGGCAAATGGGTGGCTATGCCTTTTGCAAATATTTAGATTTAATTCCCAGTACAATTGGCCATATCTACAAACAACACAACTTCTGCAAGTTCTGCACTATAAATTTCACCAAGATTGAAAAATCAAAAATATGTGTCGCACAGATGAACGCTATAATCACAACATGAGCTGACTGCTCTCAATTCACAACAATATGCATCCATCCAATCTACATCAGGCATTCTGATCAAAACTTGAAAGCATCCAATCCCCATCATCATCATCACAACTATTCCCAAATTCAGCAATAGACTCAAGCAATAATTAAACAAGATACTGACTACTCCACAATCATCTCCACTATAGTGTTGTGAACAGAGAAGCGTGTAGCCAGCACAGCAGCAGAACGGCTGTGTCTGTGCCTGCCCTGTGGGGATAGAGATTTTTGTGGATTTGTTGGCATCTGTCACTCAAGAATTATGTGTTATGAACTTTATTTCTTTTTTTTTTTTTTAAAAAAAGTGGTAGGTACAAAATGACTCATGACAAAATCTGATACAGATCTGATCTGATGATAGGTACGAGTCTCCACCGTCCCCACCGAAATCGACGCCTATGCTACTTGTCTGTATCCTGTTTCTGTTTTCTTGTGTACAATACTTTTATACTGACAGAAGAAGACCTACCCAAATGTTAAAGGAAAAAAAAGTTTTCAATACAATTTGGGTTTTAGTTTTGACCATCATCTATATCAGCAAAGATAACATTGTACTCAAAGTAATTGCTAAAATCGGGGAATAAAGTAACAACAAAGTTTATGGGGCAGGAAACACAACCACGTAGATCAGACAAGTTGTAAACATTGCATTTTGGGAAATAGTCTTTTTTTGCTTTCTTGCTGAGAGTTCAATTAAAAGATTGACACCACTCAACAGTCTCTGCTGGTTGCCTGGTAACCTCACAGTGAGGACAAAACTCACTGCACCCGAACAAGAAATATTTACACTTCAACTTTTGTACAGATGAGTTGTAACGTGTTAATTACTTCTACTACAGAAGCTGGTAGGCAGATTTTTCTTATATTGGTACAGAGCCAGGCAAGCTAAGCTAACCAACTGCTGGCAGTACCTTCACATTTAGCATACAGATACGAGAGTGGCATCGATCTTATTGTCTAACTCTCAGCAAGAAAGTGAATAGGCCTAAGTGTAATTCCCAAAATGTCTACTGTAACGACACTTTGACCATTTTATTTAAATTTACAGGAAATAGAAGGTGGTAGCAGCTTAATTCACAGGAAAACTGTATAAATAAAACTAAGGTAAGTATGGTACAGTAGGACTAGGAAGTTGATCTGTTAACTGTAATGGATGTTTACAATTGACAGTTTGGGTAGTAATCGCACTATTCGCCTTGATTGTTGCCGCATTCCCAGATCTCAGCAATCAACTTGGAGACTACAAGGTTCTTATTACAGAGACAAAGAATGGCAAAAGCTAGAAAAATTGAAAGTTAGAATGAGCCAGATTTATCCTTTATTATCTGCTATTTCCCATGAAGAGTGCAGATGAGATGACACACGTAGCAGATGGCACTAGCAATGCCTTCCATTGCCAGGGCCAGTCTTATTCACGGTGGCCTGGGGAGACTTTAAAAGCAGTAAATTGTGTCCTGTAATATGCTCATCCTAGCAGCAGAGGCAATTAACACTGGATAAACATTATTTACATAATGCCAGACACACTCATGATCACAACAAAGGCGTCTCTTCTGACCCCTCTCTTACTGGCTCTTTGTCTCTGGTTTGGAAATGAAAGTAGAGGTCAGACAGTGGCACGTGGAGCTTTGACAGTGCAAATAATAAACTGGGAGGGTTTGGAAGGTCAGTCAGGACCCCCACAGCTGGCCACTGATCTGCATGTTAGCCATTAACTGGGAGTCAGTTCAAGTGGGGTGTCAAGAAAAAAGGAAAAGAATAAATGAATGAATGAAACAGGAAGGGTCAGAAAATGGAGGAAAGAACAAAGCTAAACTACAAGCTGTTTCCAATTCTAGGCTTTCTGCTGAATAAAAACGATGTCACTCCACAAAACAATTCATTTTTGCACATACTGGTAATGTATGTGATTGCAGGTGTATTGTGGCTGAGGCTGCTGTTTTTAACACTTTCCCCAATGGCAAATAGAGTAATTAGTGTCCCATCACAAATGTCAACCACAACAAAGGAATTGACAAGAGAGCAGACCAGTAAAATCAAGAGTGCCTCATGGACTGACAGCGAGCAGGTTTGGTCAATGCTGCTGATGTCAAAGAGAACAAAAGGAGAGGATTACTGATGATAGCCTGAGGCTGCGAGAGCTGAACTCTCATTCAAGCTTTCTTTGCACCAAATACATCCTCAAATCTCAATTCAAACACTAGAAATGTTTCAGAGAAAGCAAAGCTGGGGGTGGATGTCTAGCAAGTAAATGGCTGGTGTGTTTTCATGAAAATGTCAGGTTTATGGAGTCACAGGATTATAAGGCCTCTATGGTGCCCAATGAATAAATACAAGGTTATTGACTTCAGAGCACTC
This sequence comes from Perca flavescens, assembly GCF_004354835.1. Lineage (NCBI taxonomy): Eukaryota > Metazoa > Chordata > Actinopteri > Perciformes > Percidae > Perca > Perca flavescens. The sequence goes on from NC_041338.1 coordinate 18,581,303, forward strand.
AGCAAAGCTCAACACCACAGGGATCATGCTAACATACTGCAAATACTGCTAACTCTTTGATTTTACAAAGAGCAGTTTAAGAAGTCCTAGCGCGCAATTATGTTCACCTAACAACCAACAATCTACACTCCAGCAGGGAAAATCATTAAATGTAGTTCTTAGACTTCTCTGTGTAAGGGAGAGGACAGCAAATAGATCAGAAGACACATTCAAAAGTGATCCCATTTCAGCCGAAGGACACAGCAGTAAATAAGATCAAAACTTCCAACGAAAAGCAGAGCTGTTCAATTAGGACGGCATTGAAAATGAGACAGTGATGAAGTTGCTGATGATAATCTTATACTTGTAAAGAGCAGCGCCACAAAGCATGATTAAAAGGAAGGACATTATCTTAGAAGAGTGATCACAAGTGTAATCAATCTACATCAAGGCTCCCCACTGTGTTGTTCACGGCACAGGGAAAGTGCCAGCGAGAGGTTAGGAGGAGTCAATGTCTGTGGTTTTCTCTCAACCCACTCGAGTCTTACTCCTTGTCAGGTCCCCGAGTCAATAAACAAAGGGAAGTGAAGGAAATTGGATGCAATTCAGTACTTCCCACTGTGTCCTGATTAAACAGTCTGAACAGAGGAGGCAGAAATGATGCTCAGAAGAGCTACTGTATACTTGATCAAAAATACTGTACCTGTTTACGTCAGACTAGAGACACAAGGAAGGACATGGAACCCTAATCACTCACATTGGCCTTTTGCTCAAAGAGGGCGAAACATATACCACATTCGGGTCACAATCCATTGACCATATAATTACATTCAAATCAGCCTCCTTGTGGCAAAAACAAGTGCAGTAGAACGAGATGCCTTATATTGATCACTTGCAGACAAAACAAATAACATCTAAAATTGGCAATATTTTGACCGATTATTTACAAAACAAAACAAAATATGAACTTGATATTAGTTCTGCAACTCAATATGAGTCTGATGGAACCACTTCTGGCACATGTTTATGTGTATAGTCTACGACAGGTGCAGACCTAAAATATAAATATTACTATTAAACTTTTTAATTGGTACTATTAAGTATTACTGTCACTATTGAGATTACAATAATAAAGCATCCTAATTATTTGTTCTTGTCTGGCTTCCTCACACAAGCAGCATTCTGCTCCAAAATAACATCACATCGAGAAGTGTTTTTTTGCTTCTTTTTAAATTCTAAAAAATATTTGGCCCCGAGCCAGACTTGGGCCAACATTTTCAATCCAAAGGTTTTGACTCCCTTTAGCAAACTGTACTTAAAAAAAAAAAAAAGAAAGCTTACTTCTAAGTGAGAAGCAATGACAGAAATGACCAAATAGCGCCTTGTCGGAGAGTATTATGGCATTAGAGGCACTACAGGCCAACTGCTGTTCTTGAGACTTTAATGTCACAGCCGAGTGCTTCATATGAAAGGATGACCCACAGGAGTCCCCACATCACTGTCTAACAGCAGAGATCAAGTAACCTCTAATAGAAAATACAACAAACAATGTCAGCCAGTCTTTTCTGAATGTAATGAAACACCTGTCAAAACATGTTTATAAGCTTTGTACAGTAAATGAGCTGTAACATTACCTTGCTCTTGATGGAGAATACATTAATGAAAAAATAGTCCACCTGGCAATTATAATGTATGCAAAAACAAGCAAACAAACTATCTTGATTAAGAACACCTGGCACTGTTGTTGTTGTTGTTGTTGTTGTTTGAAGAGTGCATCCAGGAATGAGTGGAATGATTTACAGGCAATACACAGCAAAGTTCCTGATTAATGATTCTGCCATTGCTTGAAGTTTCTCCAAAAAAAAGTGTTGAGGAACATATTGAGCTCGTGGAGGCACTCCAGAGCTGCACTTATTAGCCGGCACTTCAGAAATATTTTGACATTACAAGGAGTGTGCAGACGGCTTGTACTGATTGTGCAAACGGATGGGAGATTGGGGGCGGTGGGTAATGTGGTAATGGTATGCATGTGTGGTGGTGGCAATGATGGGGGGTATGGGGGGGTCTTCACACTGTCATGGGAACCATAAGTAGGCCACGTATGTGCCGACTGGGCTGCGTGTTTGGTGTCCCCTGTTTCATAAGGCTGGAGCTCCTTTGTCTAATGGGTGTAATAAAGGATTGTTCATGCCAGCGTCCGCTCATTTATTCTCATTCCTGAGAGTGAGAGGGGACCGCTACAGCAATCAGCCACTACTCACTGGTTAATTCCAAGGCAGATTTATATTCTGGCTGTGTAATTGATTCTCTGTGTGCATGCGCATGTGATTGTTTCTGTGTGTATGTGTACTTGAAGCTCATTCCACCTGTGCACAGAGTCAGTATTGTTTTACAAGGTTTTATCCCTACCACCGCGAGGCCAAGATTAAATTTTAATCAGCTACTAAATGCAATCACAGCCATGATTTGGATCCCAATGAAGCTTATACCCAGAGCCCACACCTGCACCATACAGGCTGCAGAGGGGCTGTCATCTGTCCTGGCTCGGAGACAGGAACAGGTCACTTGTGGCTGTGGTGGAGCAGGGAGACACTCTTGCCAGACAGTAATGACAGCTGCTCTGCCTTCCCAGCACAGGGTGTGTGGTATGAGGGGTAATGAGACCAGGAAAAAGATGTGAACACTGGATGAGGAGAAGAAAAAGAGACAGTATGATGTCCAACTTAATGCCTGATAAACAAATCCCACTTTTCCACCTCAGGAACTTAAATTAGGTCATGCTATATGTAGCCATATTCATGGGCTTTTATTTCCATTGTTCTCTGCATGCTTTGGCGTGAAAATCATGGAACTAAATTCTGGCCCAACTTAGAAGTTTATACTATTACAATATATCCAAACTCCAGGTACATTTAGGCAGTGCGAGCAATGCCGTTCATCATAACTGGACAAGCAAATGTGCAAATTACTGCTAGGTCTGCAACAGCAAGTTATTTTAGAAAAGATTAATACAAAATAAACAAGATTATGTGTTATGTGTGTGTGTGAAGCAGAGAAAACACAAAAACAAAGCCATTCGACGCACTGGAAGCAGGTGTGTTTTGTAAAGTTCTTTAACATACAGGTCACAGGTTAGATTAACTGGTAAAAGTCAATTTCTTTCTAAAGTCAAGTTCTTTCTTTCCCTCTTCTCCTGTTGTCTATTTTCCTTATTTGTCTTCCACCACTAACAGATGCCTAATAGTAGCCAGCCCTGCCAAACGTTACTGTAGGTGCAAGGACACTGAAGCTATTAGTCATTAGACAGTAGTGGAGGGCTGAGAAGTGAAGCACCACAGCAGGGTGCAGTGCACCACTTAGCTCAAGTGGAAGTTTTTCTTTTGTTCTTGTCTGCGGACGGTGTGGACTTGGCGAGCGATTAGGTTCATTTATACCACGGCAGCCACTTGGCAAGGATCACCACTCCATGTGGAGCCAATGTAACACTAGAATGAGACCAAATGGCTTTCTCAATTGGAAGGCAGGGAGGCGGAGGGGAAGGGTGGGTGTATTGGTGGAGGGCATCTGCTCAACATTTACCTAGTGTTTTATAATTAGATGACTGCAACTGCTTGGGAGCAACGCGTCTGTTCCACTGTGATTTTCTGATAACAATTCTATGACTTGGAAACAGGCGGAGGAGGGCTGTAGATGGAGACAATTAGTGAAGCTAATAAAATATGAACCATATTGCAAGTGTTATGAAATCTGTGTTCAAAACATACAGACTGGTGATGGGGTGGAAGTTGGTCATGACAAATGCTAATTGGTCCCAAGTAGCAGTAGGGAAACCTGTTAAAGCCGGCTCACATCTGGCACTTTTGGTTTCCTCTCTTTCTCTCTCTGTTTCGCACATTTAATTCTCTGCCAAACACCGACATTTAGCACAGGAGGATAACAGCTCAGTGGGTGCAGAGATAGAGTCCATGTGAAGACGGCATGATACTGAACAAAGAGCCTCCCCACTGGCAATACTTAAGTCACACAAAATGTATTTTTAGGACAATCGGAGCTTTCTGTCAGCGGACAGTTTGACTTGTTATTGCAGAAAATTAAAAGCACACAGATGTAACTAATAACATGAATTAATGATGGCTCTGTTCAATTTAAGTGTGCCAGTAAATCATTCTAGAGAGTCAGCATGCACACTACTGGGGCCCTAGAACTGGAACACCTGACTAGAGCATGGCCATTATTCATGTTATCATTTACACCTGTGTTTAATTTATCAGTTGTCTGCTGTAAATAAGGTCTATTGCACTGACTAGCACATGCTGTATTAGCTTTGTCTTTGAAAACAAATGTGCATTTTGTCTACATGGATGCAATTACATCATAAAGCAACCCCACAACCAATACAAAAGGGCCAATATGAGTTTTGCCGCCTCTATAGTTAAAGTATGGCTAAGATTACACTCCTAAAAAATCTTGGTTAATGTCAGGGAAATAATGTGGTCATGGCTTTGTTTATGGAATAATTGCAGTCATGGTTAAAAGTAATGCTGACTGTTGGAAGGAGAGGCAACGTGAACCCCAGTTGTAGTCAGATATTGCCCATGCCCATCCACCACACCATCTTCTGTACCCTTACTTTCAATGTGGCATAAGCATGTCACACTAGTTTCCACTTTGTCACTAAACGTAAACATTTAAGTTGTTTAAAAGAATAGTTTCACTTTTTGGGACATGTCCTTATTCACTCTCTTGCCAAGAGTTAGATAAGAGGTTAAAGTATATACCACTCTCATACAGTATCTGCCCATTTAGTATTAAGCTGCAGCCAGTGACAATTTCTTAGCCGGGCAAAGTGACTTCCTGGAGTCTCTGCTGGTTGCCTGGCAACATCAAGAAATAGTCCATCACATAAGCCCCATACAATCACAACTTTTCATTTCACATTTCTGTGTGTGAACTGATTAGAGAAACAACATATAATGTGTTAACTGGTGAGGTGTTGGTAGGCGGATTCTTTTCTTTTTACTATGGACAAACCAGGCTTGCTGTTTCCCCACTGCTTCCAGTCTTTATGATAAGCTAAGCTAAGCTAATTGTCTATTGCTCTTGCCTTATACTGTAGATAACATACATATAAGAGTGGTATCTTACCTCTAATCTTACGTACTTCCTAACATGTTGAACAATGCAACTGATTAATTGAATTCTCCAAAAGCTATCTGTAAAAATAAAGGTGTTTATTAAGGCTAACTAATAGAAAGTGTCTGTTATGGTCTGTCATTCATAGAATAACTTTTTGTAATTGACTTTCAAATGAACCCACACAGCAAATACAGCATTCATTAATAAATTTGCTGCTTTAGCAATTTTGCAAACACATGCTACAGCCAGGATTTGTCACTTCACAGACAATGGAGTGTCTGCTCTCTCACCCACCTTCTCAATTTAAAGGCACTTCAAGAGGACAATCTATTACTCGTTTTAATCATGCAGATGGATCAGTTGTTAATTTACAAATAATTTATCCTTGGTTTGGTAAAGATAATGGATGAACTTGAATGACAGTCCGTCTATTGTTTTTTTATTTATAACCCAAGCCACCTGCATTCTAAGCATAAATTCCAACTTCATCACAGATTTCATTGTGCATTAATGTTAAAGATTTATATAGACTGCTTTTGGTACAAATATATTTTTGCTTTTTTTGATTCGTCAGTAAATCAAAGCTACAAGTGACATTGGTATAATGTTTCACACGTGAGACATAGGACTTTTTCACTGTTGTAGGCTTCAGCTTTGAGTGGCCATTTTCTGGCATAAGAAGACCTATATTTTTTGGATTCACCTGGGGCCCTCGCTAAGGTGTGGGCTGCAATGGAGACTTGTCAGACAAACACAGGGAGGAAAATGGAACTCCCTCAGTTGTGTGACTGCCAAATTCATTCCTGTACATAGAACAAGCAAGCGTGATAGATTTTCCCAAGCAACCGGGATATTTCCAGACTGTGTGTTTCCTGAAATACAACTCTCTCCCCAGAGCAGGGAAATTTAGTGGAGAGCTGAAAAAGCATGATATGATGTTTTGGCGTGCAAAGACACAAACCCCCCTACAGACACACAAACACACACAGAAGTGCAATGTCAAGTGGGAGCTCTCTGCTTGCCTCTTCTTTTTTTTTTCTTCTTTTTTTTACACCATTATGTCAGTTCCCTGATGAATAGCAGCCCTCAGGTAGGGTATGTAGCTCATCCTCATCCCACCCCCTTCTCTCTCTCTCTCTCAAAACATAGAGATTGATTAATTCACCAACAAGTCTAAAATGCACTTAGTGTCTAAAAACAGACATTCCTGTATTGATTACCTCTGTGCTATTCCCTCAGGCTCCCTCAGTTCCAAAGGCACGCCTCTGAGGAAAACACTGTTTCCCAATCAAATTCACTTTGTTTGACTGCCGTTACTATAAAAATGGTGGCAATATCAAGTCAATATCAGACTGTTTATGCAACCATACACAGTGTATATATCTTGCATAAAAGTGCAGAGCTTGTTTACGGTTAAATAAAGCGTAATTTGCTGCTGAGTATGTTTGGCTAAAGCAAGCTTTGGGACTTCACTGTGGTCTTTTAGCACTGATCAGTCAGTGTCTGTTTGTTTTTTTAGCAAGCTCTCAGCGTGTTTGTGTGATGACAGCAGCCACTCCTACTTCACGTTTGACAAGTGATGGAGAGAAACTGACATGGAACGATGACACTCAGAGGTGGTGATGTGCCAATGACACTAATGGACCACTACTCAGCGCTCCCCTGACATTATCCAGGCTCTGCCTCGTATTTCTTGATCTGTGTCTCTGGCTCACAAAATTCACCCCAAAGGACAGCCGGATCCACATCCACTGAGATGCATTTATAAAAAAAAAAAAGTTTGTCAACAGTAAGTTTGGTTTGTGCAAAGTGACAGCAACAGTTGTGACTTTTGAAGAAAGAGTAAGTTATCTATATGTCATAAAATGTTAAGTACATCATTGTGTATTTATTTAAGTTTGCGCATCCATCCATTCCCCGATACTTATCCAGGTCTGGACCGTGGTGCAAGACATTCTGTAGTCCTTTCTGGGGTAACTTAAAGTGTTCCCAAGCCAGATAGGATAAGAACAGCAATCGCTCCAGCAATTTCTGGGTCTGCCTGCTGTCTCCACCCAGATGGAGGTGCCAGGCTCAGCTTTCACCTCACTTTAACAGCCCAGTAAAAAATGTAAGTCACAAAAGATGTTACACTAAACTCGTCGACCACAACACTCAGTTGTGAATGGACCTAACAATACTCAAGCTCCTTCACTCCTTCACAATGCAAATTATGAATCGCTATTTAAGGGTGGGAAGTACTTTTGTGCCTGTGAACTGCAGAGAATGATTCAAACAAAAAATTGGCAAAGATGGAAAAGAGTAACTATGAACCAGGTAAGGAACCCAAGGCCCTAAGCCAGGTTTGTGATTGGAGCTCCCAGGTGGGAGGGCCTGAACCAGTGGATCCTGGTCAGTTTCGACCCTAAAAAAAACCCACAACAGTGTGTAAATGTATACTGGTATGATGAGACAAAAAGTGTTCTTGGCAGGCAGTTCCTTACATTTAGATTGCACTAATACATGTTAAGACTTTGATTAACTAACAATGCCTTATGAGCCAAAAGCATACCCACATTTTTTTTAAGATTTTACAACTCAATCTCTGAATGCAACTTAATGTAGCTACAAAAGAAGGAGGCGAACAAGGCAGGTGGCCCCTTCCTCAGTGTGCCAGTCTGCCTGAGAGTGTTGAAGCTGTGAGGAAGGAGGTCTGACTGTGAGAGGATCTGGATTGTGTAGGAGGTGCTGGGTTGACTGCAGCGCTGCGGGGGAGAAAACACGGTCGCCATTCCAACCTCACAAAGACTGCATCTACTTTACTGTGAACTTCTGCTAGCTAATGTTTCACAAAAATGTGTTGTAATAATAGTTTATTTCTCTCACACGCTCATATTGACACATGTAAAATGAAGTGTACCTCAATTTTAAAATGGCAATTTCATTTTGCTTTCTTCTGCAACAAACATTGTTGAACAAATGAAGATTAGCATTTAACAAACCCTATATGAAACAATTCTTGCAAATCAATTATCCCACAGACCCGCTTATGAATTCTAACGTGATTGGACTTTGATGTAGATTTTGCAAACCAATTAAATTACATTTACACGGGAGGTGTCAACTGAAACTCACCCTACATTGATGCGGCATCGATTTCATGTGAGAAAGGCTGGAGTTTTTTAAAAGCCATTGTGATGCTCTCATTGCTAATGCAGCTCATTAAAAGCGAGGCCTTTGGAACTGTGTCAGTGTGTCAGTGTGACAGCAGCAGCAACAATAAAGACATGGCTGCGCTCGCTACTGTAGACTTAAAGACTCAGCCATATTGCAAGCTTTATTTAAAAAAACAAATAGAGGCATTGGCTTGCGGTCTGGCTTTTTGTGCTCTGACTTATAATACCTGGAATGGGTAATCAGTTTTCTTTGGATTTGAGCCTTTAGGAATAGATAGATAGTGAATGTCACTGCAGTGGCGGCATGCGTTTTATCGCTTTCCTCCCCAGGGCCTGGCCATACGAGCAGGGGAGCACGGAGGTGTGAGTGTGTCACCCTGCCCATCAAATGACTGTCAGGCCAGGCTTATCATAGGAGCCACAGGGGGTGCCCGCTGACCTGTGGAGTGACACCCAGCATGGCTGCCTCAACTGGGGGGGCTTTGGGTCACCCTGACACCCCCAGCGCCAACCCTCCCTCCACCCCCAACACACACAGACTGATCTCCTGACTTTAGCATCAGTCATTAAAACACACACACACACACACACACACACACACATACACATACACACACACACACTTTTCTGAGCCACCGCACAGAGGTTAAAGCATAAAAGTAAGAGCAGAAAGAAAAACAGAGAGATGGCGTAAAAGACAGACAAAGAATGAAAAAGGACATCTACCACAAGAACTCAAGGCTTTGTCACATCTTTTTATCGACTATAGATCATGCAGGCAGCCCCAGCCCTGACACCATCCTATTTCTCCAAATGTCAGTGGTGATGTTGGAGCTGATATCTTGCGGCTTGGAGAGATTGGGGGGATGGGTTACTGGACGCTGAACACATTGTATCGTACGATAAGAGAATGCCTGTGTATTCTGTCAGGTCCTCTCTTATTTCACCAGCAGCAAAAAGAGGACCTTGTTTTGACGCCATCCGGTAGCAGCACTGAAACCACCCACAAAAATGCAGATCTCTGATTCATGAGTAAAAAAAGACAATATTTTATATTATTTTTGATGAGGCCTTCTACAGCTCAGCAATTAGTCAACATTATCCCATAACAACTCAATGGTATTGTATCCTGATAATATGAACATATTTTCTATCATTTTATGAAATAATGTGATTGATTCTATGCTAATTTTGATTGAAAACGAAACTAAATTAGTTATAAAGGAGTTTTCTTTTACGAATTGTATCTGATGTAAAACAGAGGATCACAGTTCATTGCACTGACCATCAATTTAATTGTACGTGATATGTTGCCTTCATTTGTCATTTTGCAAAAAATGATCTTGTTAATATCATAAATATAATTTCAACCATATGCCCAGCCATGAACCAGCACTAGTATTCGACCAAATTATTTCAGCACTTAGTAAGAAGAAGAGGGAATGACATCATTAACATCCTCAAATAAAATCTTGGTTTTTAAATCATAATTATTTCTTTATCATATTAAATGTTTATGATAAAGAAGAAACAATCCAAGTTAAAGTTAGAAAAAATGTCCTTAGTTATTATCTATTAAGAGTTAAGACTAATTACACAAATAACCTGGTTCATCACACTGTGTTGGTGTGGTTTGATCAGATTTGATTGACAGTGGAATCTCCCAGGCGGTTACTGAAAGCCAAAGCGTGGTTTATATCTAGTATAAGGCTGTCAGAGGCAAACGCTGAGAGAGAAGGGAAACATAAATGCCAAGTCCGTTGGCCTGCTGTATAGTAGCGGAAGACTCTTCCAGTAGTACAACCCCACAACTAATATGATTCCAGTTTGCAAATTGCTTAACATTGATCGGTGCACAAAACTACAGGACATCAAATTTTTCCCTGCTGACAAAACCAGTGAGAAGAGCACGGACAGAGCACACATACAGACATTTCTCATGTGAAATAATCAAAACCGTTCTAAACTTTTGCAGAAATGTGTGTGTTCATGTTGGACCCCAGCACTCAATTTAAAGTAAATCAGCTTTTAATATGACATTTCACAGTTGTTATGGTTGATTCTAGCTGAAGTTTTCTTTTCAGCGTACAAACCCCACTAATTGGGGGGAGAAGGGAAGATGCGATCTTGTGAATTGAAATAAATTAATGAGGGCCCTGCTGTCTGCTTAAACTCAGATAATCAGCTAAGAGACACCCTGGATGCAGATGCACAGCCCCCTGTGTGTATCCCATAGCTCTTTGTTTTCAACAATGTTTGTAGTGGAAAAGCCCAAGCTGTCAGGTCTGTTCTCACTCTACACATACAAACACACTCTCGCACACACACAGACAGAAGCTGAGAGCAGAAAATAACAGTCCAAAGTCTCCCATAAAAGCAACTACATACACACAGACTCACACACAGACGCAAACCAATTTAGACAGACACACAAATAATGTGTACACACACATAACTGTGCACAAAAGCATACTCATATTTCTATAAACAACCATGCTTGCACACAGCAGAGATGCGTGTGTGTAGAGGGAATAAAATAGCTGCTTTGAAATGCATAATGTCATGCGAGTTATACTGAGGGCAACAAGTCATGGCTAATAATGATGGGGGAGAAAAAAAATGTCTCCTTTGTCCTTTGTTTACCGGCAGAGATATGGTAACAAACAAAAAGAAGAGGATGGAAACTATTTTATAACCCTCAAGCCACAGTAACATGCTGTTTCCCAGCTCTTTACTCATACACACACACACACACACACACACACACACACACACACACACACAATCTGAGTCATCTTACGCCGGGTTCAATTCATTAAATAGACGCTTTGCTTCACTGGGGATTGGCATTGAGATACTAAGGCATGTCGTTTATTTTCTGCGTCGCTCCTCCAGTCTGATTGACGTTGACAGCCTTTGATCTTGATTAGCGTGTGAAAGTAAAACGTGCACTAAGACAAGGCTTGGTGTTACTCATGGATGACGCCACGCTGACGTCATCCTCATCTGCTAAAGTGAGATCTACATGTACCCAAAGTGAGATTACTTTTATCCCAATGAATTAGTGAAGTGATGGAAATAAAAATTTGAATGAGTACAATGACCTCCACGACTTTGTTTGCTTCTAGAATTGGTTTCTTGTTGTTTTTGTGCACTTACATTAGAAGATAACCTATCACAGACCTTGTCTGAGTACCCTAGAACAGCAAACAGCTAAAACAAGCACTTCCACATCCGACGCCCAGCAGTGAGACGTGGGGAAATTTGTTTCATGAAAAACAGCTTTAGCTCACGGTGGAAAATGGTATGTCATGGTTTGTTTGCGCAACTCTTCCTTGGCGGTAGTTGTGAGTAAGATTAAAGAAATCAGCACACACGGAAGCACTAAAACTAATTTTGAAGAGCTATGTTCATGTTGGGTTGGAGAGACGGAAGGAGATGACGGGGTCCGGAGACTTGATATGCGGCTGAATAGGTCAGCTGGGTTCTTATTGAGATAAGAAACAGATGAAAAAGGAAAAGGTCAATTCATCAGCTTCCTCTTAAATCCCTCCTGCTCCTCCACGGTGAGATTTAATGAACTGCTGATAAAACCCATTGACTTCATGTCTTGTGGCAAATGTGGCATCATCTGTGCAGCATACATTCCAAAATGTGTGATGTGGATTTTAACTTCTTCTTTTTTTTTTCAACATTGTCTTTAAAAACAAACCAGTTGCTATCCACTAATACAGAAGCAGTCAAGCGATGAAATGTGTGATTCACACAACATTAACCAGTGAAATCTCCAGTCAGTGTGAGGTTGTGATTATGCAACACTCTCTGCAGCGTCTTCAACCTGATAAGTACGGGAATAGCATTAGACGCTGAGAGGGGAGCTATAGTGTGAGGATGTAAATACTAATCCTTTGTAAACAGCCTGAGTGGGAAAAGATCATCTCAGCGTATTTAGATCTCAATTTTAGCGGCTGACAGAACAGGCTTCTGGTTAGAGGCTGTAGGATCAAGCATAGAAAGAGGAACTGATGACGGGGAATGGGGCTGACTTAGAAATATGGTTCTTTATATAAGCTAGGCATAATAAAAAGAATTGTGTGTGCATCTGTCCATCTGTCTGCCCATGTACCTAAAGAGAACTTAAAAAATATGAACCTTTGTAATGATGGAAATTGTAAAAGCAGGGCTGAAAGCCCAGATTATATTTCAAGGGTGGACACAAGATCAATCAAGCAGCACATTTTTTTTCTCTCCTCCCCCTCTTTCTTCCCTCCTATCAATTTTAATGTTTGAGGGACATCCTTCAAAAAAACTTAATGGGACAAGAAGATGGATGAGAACATTTGTGGCTAACTGTCTGGAGATAGCACTGAAGATGTGGTGGGGGTTGAGAGCAAGGTTCGACAGCATTAATGTACCATCAAAGCCATCAGAGGAACTTGTATACTCATAGAGGGGAAGCGGGAGGACTGCTAGTTCCAGAAGTATTTTCTTCCAGTGTTAATTATTATTTCACATTAGGCCTGCAACTAACATTCTTTTTCATTATTGATCTGATGTTATCAATTAGCTGATTCATTGCTTGATCTATAAAATGTCAGAAAATAGTGAAAAATGCCCATCACAATTTCCTCAAAGTCCTAAGTGACCAATAAACAGTCCAAAAATCCAAGATATTTAGTTTACTATACGCAGGAAATCCTTACAATTAAGAAGCTAAAACCATGGAAATTTGGATTTCTGCTTAAGAAATGGCTTTGAACAATTAATCAATTTTTCAACAAGTTGCTGACTGATTTCTTGTCAACTGACTAATCAGTCATAGTTTTGACGGTAAAAATCAGAGTTGTAGCAACACCTTTTTGTTGAAATCGGGGCTATAGTTAACAATCAATGTATTAAACTATAGCATGACTAACACCAGGCTATAGTTGCTATATTTGTCCAAAATTGACCAAAAATCTGAAAGTAAACTGATCTGAAATGCTAAGTGTTAATGAGTTTCTTCAAATGAGCTTTTACTTTGAGAGCCCTAGACGGCCATGATTTCTCCTCTCCCACTTTACAACTCGAGACTGAACACAAAACTAATGTCCTTGTTAACACTCTGGTGCTGCTTTCTGTATGTGATGATCCATGCAGCCCGGGGAAGCTTGCCAACCCTTTTCTCAGAAAGCCTGGCTCTTGTGATAGCTGCTCAACCTTTTATTGAATGCATATCCATTACACACATGGCAGCAGCAAGTCAGCTGTGTCCTCCTTAGACCTTTTCTGGTCCAGAGGTTTACCATGTGGTGCTACCACACAGAACAGCATATCCGCCCAGCTGCAGGACCAAACTCCTGGGAATCGGCATTCACACGAGGAACAAATGATTTCAAGATGTGCATAATTTCACGTCTGTCAGTGTCTGTCTGTCCTGTCAACCTGGTGACACTGCTCAACATGACATTGGTAAACTCTTACAGTGCCCTCATAAGCGCCGTCACACTCTAAAAGTGTGTGTGTGTGTGTGTGTGTGTGTGTGTGTGTGTGTGTGTGTGTGTGTGTGTGTGTGTGTGTGTGTGTGTGTGTGTGTGCCTCATTCTCATGCATCAGCACATTACCAGGGACTGCTGTGCCTCACTGAGCTGGGGAGCTGCTTTCCATTTATTTCTTAAATGCAGCAGAGAGTGACACTTATAAAACTGTTTTTGCTGCTTTCAGAAGTTCTAGTAACAAAAAGGGAAGACCAGGCTAATTGGAAAATTGCAAAATTTAATATTGAGGGTCTGTACTCAATTCATCACCCTGCAACAATTAAGAGTGGCTGGCTGCTACTGTAACCTAGTGGTGCAGTGGCTCATCAAGTGCTGACACCCATTTTGTTTTTTAATTGCAACCCTATTTGCAAAAAAGGCTTTCGTCAAAAGGCAATGCAGACCATTAATGCATCAACACACTTGCACATTGCAGAAGTATCCACATAACTCGCTACGCTGCATTGCTCCTCTCATCAACATCTGCCATCGTGCTAATTAGCCCCAAAAAAGCCACACATCACTGGGTTTCAGTAGTGCACAGACAATGTGTGACACTCACAGGGGGAGCTCACAAGCACATTGGGCATTACAAAGCTCTGCCAGATCACAGAGCGATTCAACCACAGTATGTTATTGTCTGCAAAAATGGCCTCAACAGCAGCCTGGCGGAGACTGCAAGCTGCAAGAGTCTGGTTGACCGTAGCGTGGTTTAATCCTTGTTGACCAAAAATTAGAAAAACCTTCGTACTACTTCTCCACACAGAGGACAATCATTGAAAGGTTAACTTGAGCGGAATCCAGCAGAGAGCGGGCTGGAGCAAAGGTTGAAACAAATGTAATCAAAGAAGATGATCGATCAGAGGAATCAAAAGAAGAGAAATAAAAGAAAAATGCACAAGGGATGATCAATAGTAGGTATAAAAATAAGAAAGTGGGAGTTCAGAAAGTGAGAAAAAGAGCAAGGCTATAGGAAGATTCCTGTGTCCTCTTGTCCTGGCAAGAAAGCTGATACAATAAATAAAAAATGCCAGCACTGTGAGATAGCTTTGCAGGCCAGCTGAGAAAGGTGAGCACATTTCCATGCAGAACTTGCAGCCGTGAGAACAGAGAGAAAGGGGAAATGGAGAGAGAGCGAGGGAGCCAGCTAGTCATAAATCTCCCACAGCTAGTGGGGTCAGGCAGATGGAGAGAGTGTCAAAATTGTTTCTGGGTGTGAAGGGAAGGGGAGGAAGGTGGCTAACCAACCACTGTGACTGACTCCTGCTCCTCGAATCAACCTGCTGCAAAGACGGTCAGTCACGCTGTGACACCGGCAAACCACTTCTACCTCATTTGCATACACACATGTACCGACTCTACATAATCACAGGAGTAAAGTGGTGAGTGTGTGTGTGTATATGTCCATGTGTGTTTCTGAACAGCAGACAGGCAGGATTAAAAAAACTGAGCAAGGAGGAGTGAGAATGATAGAAAAAAAACATGAAGTTAGGGTGAGAGCAGATGAGCAAGCTGGACAGATGAGACAATACGTAAGAAAGAGGATTAGAATGCCAGCGCTGTAAGCGCAGCTTCCAGCTGTCACAACACACTTCTTCTGGCCACAAAGACACGCTGACACACTTCTATAGCTGCAGGGAGAGCTCTGCTACCTGGAGGAGACCTTCCTTCCTGTCTGTCTTCCCTTGCTCCTTATTTCTGCCAGTTGTGTTGCTGTTTTGTATGGACCCCCTCGAAAACAAGATAGATCATCTCAAGGGGTTATTCCTCTTCAATAAATAAATGTCAAATAATAATTTGCTGTGCTGTTTCAGACGCTGTACTGCTAGTTTTGTTGTCTCTGCAGGCATATGTGAGTGTGTGCATGAATATGTGCATGCAAGACATGAGAAGAAGTGCTTTTCTGTGATGTACATGGTTTTTCGTATTGATAAAACAGTAATTCAAACCAAAAAGTCTACTTGATAACTTCTCTTCCTCCCTCTTTTCTCCTCTTTAGTCTTCTCCCCACATGAGTAAGGATTCACCGCTTTTCTCCTTTCCTTAATTTCCCTTTTACCTTCTCTCCTCCCCAGCACTTTCTTTAACAACTGCATCTTTAACGGCTTACTCTCTATTCCCATCCCAGTCTTTATCTTTCATGCTCTATATCCTTCCCGCCTTCCCTCCCACAGTGGTGATCAGAAAGTAGGTGCTGATATTGCAGCTCCCGCCTGAACCAGCTCAGTATATCAGTGGGTGGACAGACATGCCAGAGAGCCTGCTGTCAACAGTGAGTGTGCCCTGGAGACTGGCCCTCTTGGCGAATACTGATCCCCTCTGCTAAACCACAAGGAAAGGAGTCAACGCTATTTCTTAACAACCGGTGCGGAGAGATGCAAAAGCCAAGATAAGCACCAAGACAGCACTATTTTTATGGTCCTCCTAAGGACAAGCAGGCACTGTGGTGGCTACCTATTCATCCTTCATGGTCCCTGGACAATTCTGTCTGTCTGCTAATATTAAACAGACCATTAGCAAACCTCCTCTACTGCTCATCTAGAAGCTTGCAGCACAGCTTTCTCTGATCATTCATGCAGTTCCAAATCTGTGCCAATGTCCATCACCAGAGTTTGGCAGAATCTCAAGTTGCACAAGAGCTACAGGCAGTGGTTGACCTAATCTAGTTTACCTCCCCTACTCTTCTCATCACTTTTCACAAGGGTAAAGAGAGACATTTCACGTTTAATTAATGCACAGGATGGTTGTGTAAAACGGCTAATGAGGCTGTGATCACAGTGGCGTGAAGGCAGGCGCTACTGAAAGGGGGGATGAGCACTACTTCACTTCCAGGAGATACTGAGCTTCAGTTATTAGCCTATCACAAGAAGAGAGACTGATAAAGAGACTGGAGGTGTTGGGGTGAATGCTTGTTTCTGTTCTGCTTATCCACAACCTCAGATATTGTCCGCTGGCTATTTTCTGTTGAAAATGTCTGTTGAAGAGTATGACTTTTTTAAAAAAATTTTTTTTTTTAAATGCGTAATTAATCTGCAGGCGCATTAGAAGTGGAACAAAATATGAATGATTCTGAAACTGTATGAGTAGCATAAAGAGCATATTGCATTTGTGTGCTGAGCTCAAGACCATTAAGACCAAGTGTCCTCCAAGAAGTTAAAACAAATCTGCTGGCACAACACTGAACTGTCTCACAGTGACACCAGAAGTGCCAAAAGAAAACTTTGAATGGAATTATGTTCAATGACACATTTTCAAATATTCTTCATGTACTCAGGTGCTACTATCTTATAAAATAAAATAGTCATCCTGCAGGATAAATGGACTGCACACTAGCTGCTCCTCGCACAGCACACATAATAAATCACACACACAACAACAAACGATTGATGCCAGAGTCGGCCGTGCCTCTGCTCACCTGTGCAATCTCATACAGCAGCTTGTAGTGTTCCTCTCGCTTCTGTAAAGTGCACAGATTGCAGCCCATTATAGTCGTCGTGGAAACGCCAGGCGTCCAATTCTCCCCGAGTAGTGGTGGTACGCACACAGGGGGTCACCCTCCACACCGGAGCACTGGTTCTCATCAGTCACTCCTTAAGCAAGCATCTCTTTCAGGCATCCCATTCACAAATAAATGTCAGAAACAACCCCAGCTCAAAGGAAGAGAGAGCTCCAGCTGAGTCTAACAGAGGAAGGTTCAGATGTGAACAGTGTGGCAGCAGCTTCAGCAGTGGTACAAGTAGCAGCATCAGCCGGTGTGTCTCCTCTCTCCTCTCCCTCTATTTCACAGAATCACACACACATGCACTCACTCGCACGCCGGAGTTGTGAGTCTCGCTCGCCGAGACACTCCCCCCTTTTTCCTCCTCAATATCAACGCACATGACTACGCCGATACCAGCTCATGAATAATAAGGGAGGCACTGTGATATTCATGAGGGAGGCAGTAGCAGGGGAGGAGACTGGCTAGAGGGAGGAGTGTGTGAGAGCAGGAGCGCTGGTTTATTAAAACTGAGGGACAGTTATACAATAAGCTCCTTTGTGTGAGCAGCTCCGAGAGCATGGGCAGGACTGACTGTGTCTAGATGACACACTCTGTGGCAGAGGGGGTTCTTATGGGTGATCTATCTGCATCTGAGGTTATCCACTGAGTGTTTATCGGCTTCATCAGTGGAGGATGTGTTGGCATAGAGTGTTTATCTCTGAAGGAAAAAAAGAATTGCATTGCTTAAGGAGAGATCAAGCGGTAAATACCATTGCAGCACATAATGGCAATAGGTTTAGTACTGAAATCATTTGTTAACAAATCAATTAGTTGATCCCCAGAAATTTAATAAACAACAATTTTGAAAATCAATTAATTGCTAAAGGCATTTAACAAGCAAACATGTTTGGGATTTGCTGCTTCTCTGTTTTATATCACTATTTAAATAATATATATGTTGTATAATATGTTATGGTTGGTCAGCAATTTTAAGAATACATTTTTGGCATTTTTTCACTATTTCAATATCGTACGGAGACAAAAAAATCCACAAATCAATCAATAATCAAAATAAAAATGTTTTAGCCCTCTGTCGATTTCCTCATTTTTTATTTCATTCCTATAATTACTGCTAAAATGAGTAGTCAATTAAACAATTAGTCAATTTATAGAGAAATAGCTGGCAACTATTTTGATAATCTTTAAGCAAACGTCTAATTTTCTCTGATTTTGCTGCTTTTCTATTTTATGTGATAATACACCTTTAGCCCCTTGACGCCTGAATTTATTCACAATTATATAAACAAAATATTATGTGTGTTTCTGGCTCCAAGCTGATGCTAAATTAAGTTGAGATTGTTAATTTGTCTATAGCATATGGAATAGATATAAATTTAGGTATGATGCAAATTAGCGACAACAGGCATTATGGTAAAATTCTTTACAAAATGGTAAAATTAATGAAACACATAGTAGATTTCATTCATGTCACAAAGTTGTTAGAACTTCTAAACTGCAAATGACAAATACATGGATCTTGACAACGGCAAGAAAGACAACACTCTCCTACTCCCTAACATTGACAGTAGTTTCTTTAGGGTTAGGGGTAGGGTTAGGTTTAGGGGTAGGATTAGGTGTAGGGGTAGGGTTAGGCGTAGAGTTAGGGTTAATTTCGCTTACGTGAACTGGATGTATCTCCCACTCCGACCGGTCCTACGAGAAACCAGTGCATGCAAAAGGTTCCTAGGTATGTATCGCATGTAAACAAACCGGCATTGGGGGGAATACACATGCTATCTCGTCTGCAGTTGGAATGGAAGGGGTTTGATGCAAATTAGCGACAGTCGGCGTTAAGGGGTTAATATATCTATGTATATATATTTAGTCTGGAAGTGTTGGTTGGACAAAACAAGCAATCTGATGACATCATCTTAGGCCCTAATAAATTGTGAAGACCTTTTTTTCTTACTTAATCTTATAATGAAGAGATGAGAGATTCAGCAATATAACTTGTCTTTCTACATCATCACAATGCAATGTACTGTATTTCAGGAGTGCATACAGTTAATGGACCAAAACACTGCAGTGCCAAACTATCTTAAAAGTGAAATATTAATTGACACAAACTGGCATAATATAAAGGAAATGCAATGTATTTCATATTTATAACTCAGGAGGCACTACAGGGGTCATTGATAATAGGAGTCCTCACAGCAAATTGACAATCAGCAAAGCCAGAGACTTCAGAGACAATATATCAACCACTGCCTTCACTCAAACTGCGATAATTGCTAGCCAATAGACCTTGGCTATTGTCTCCGCCATGGAACCGCCATTCACTAGCAGGAAGCTTCAATAACAAGTAATAATTGTTAACAAATTGGCCTCCAAGCCAACAGTGGGGCATGCTGTGCAGAATATAGCTAAGAGTAGATGAGCGCTCATCAGCTGGCTACTGGGCATCCCACCCCCGGGGACTCCATAATCCGATTTTCTGGGCTTTAATTTTGCTCAACTGCCTGGAGGCAAGCCAAACACACACGCACATCATACAGGACCATTATACAAACCTCCCTCTTCGTCTACACCACCCAAACCGTCCTTGCTACCATCCGCTCCTCACCCTGAAGAAGCCACAAGGAGTGGGGTTTTCTTCAGTTGCCTGGCAATATCAAATCCATGAAGTGTTGTTCACTAAAATGTCAATTTGACATCAAAGGGTCTTGTTGGGAGACTATGAGAGTGGGGATATAATATTGCATTTGATGAACAGGGGTGCAATGTTTGCTTGCGGTACAATGGACTGTGAAGGAAATGTGAGTCAGAGGCAGTCTTCTGAAATTGTATATCAAGGGCTAAAAAGCTATGAAGTGCTTGTGAGCGAGAAGGACTGCCTGTCTAGTTCTCTATAGTCAGCACAGATGGAAAATGCAAAACCATAAAGGGTCGAAAACCATGTCCTCCCTGCATAGAGAAACAAATATTAGATCCAGAATGTGCTGACAGTATCCAATATTAGTACACACGAAGAAGTGTACTCAGGGTTCAGGTCTGGATGACCATCACTCTGTGATGTTGCACTCGCTGACCCCTTAAGGTTAAGATGCTCATCGATCTCCCAAAAGGTCTTTCTCATCATCTGTGCAGCGAGACTGATACAGTAGCCTCTGCCTGACGTCAGGCAGTACCTCTCGATGGGACATGCATGGTGAAGGATGCTCTTTGAAGAGTGCATTAAGACTGATAAAAGCTCTCCCGAGGTGCTTTATGGCCGTGGGTTTTACATTGTGACAGGGTGAATTTACCTGAGACTGCATTTCCAATGGGGCCTGAGGGCAAGATTGGCACATTATAGCTACATTTAGTAAAACCATTTACTTTCTGACAAGGTGAAGCGGTACTGGATGTATAATTTGTCTCTTTGCCTGTCCCTTGTAGACTTTTTATGTTATGATCAATATAAGGAACTTACTCACTACATTTTATTGTTTAACATTTATATGGAAAATTAAAGTAGCTATTGTGTATAAAGTCAGTATTTCCTAGGATGACCACTGATTCTGTCTCCCTCTCATGTCCCTTCTATTTTCCTGCTGTCCAGTGGCCGTTATTCATCCGGTCTGCCCTTTGCCTGCTCGGGTAGAAACAGGCCCACAATCGTGTTCATTCTGTCAGTAAATGGGCCTCACATCGCTGGGCATGGAGAAGTAATTTGTCCTCACCGTGATGGGTGTATTTTGAGGTTTCTTCAATTGCATTTCTGACAAACGGATATTTAAGCTCACCTTAAACCTGGAGGTAGGCTATAACCTTCAGCCAAGTGTGTAATGCACGTATATGGCCAAGTTGTAAACCCTCATGCCCTCAGACATCCCTGCCTAATGTTCACACAGCCACAGTCTTTTCCTCTGTCTGTCTTGTCACACATGTGCACAGTACACACTCATACATACAACAAAATGAGCAACAAAAACACAACGTTAGCACAAGCTTTTAGCCTGCTACTTGTTAGGACCAAAACATGGCAGACTGAGATTTACGGGCAAAGTCATTTGTGATTACCCCTTTATTTTCTTACGCTTACGCTGCCAGTGCGAAATATGAACTCGCAATAATCGCAAATTATTGTCCTGGCATAAATATCAATTAAATATTCCAATGCATCTGATTCAACAACCTGACATGCATCCCATCTGAATGACTTTTAAAGTAGATAAAACATGGAATGTATTTTTTCATTTCCTCTCTGACAGCAATTTTTAAAGACAATTGTGGCTGCCTGTCACTGCTATTGTCAGGGAAGCTCTTAACAGCAGATTAGGTAAAAGACGATGCTCGTCATCGGAGAAGCTGATTTTTTTATTAAATCTAATAAACACAAAGCTTAGGTTTGGGACAGAAAAGTGGGGGATCAGTGGAAGAGATGTCTGTATTCCACTTGGGTAAGCTTATGGTAACCTTGACAACAAACAAGAGAGCAGCTTAACATAGCTGGAGATTTAATAAGAAGCCGTTATTGCTGTGATTACTTGTCTATGGCAATGTCTGTCAGGAATACCAAGTGTCCCCACAGTGTTTAATACATAAACAGGTTTATTAGACCAGCTCAGACACATCAGGTGGGCGGAAATCTCTTCGGTGTGAGCACTGAAGATTGAAATCCTTTTCACGTGAAAGGAGAGCCGTGGGGATCACAGAGTGGTTTGTGATGCGACGCGTGGCTCAGATCTGATCGCCCTCTGCCGCTGTACAGCCGCCGCTTCTCCTGGGTATCTATGTGACTTGATTTGGGAGTAATTAAATGAGGCCCTTTTGTGAATGAATCATCGTCGCAGCCCGCTCCTCTGATGACAGCTTTGACAGAAGTTGGTCCAGCGTGCACGCACAAATGCACAGGTGGGTGCTTCAAAGCCAGCGTGGCCAGAGCATGGGAAGACATCCAAAACATCTTCCTCAATGACAATAAATTATTAAAAAGGCTTAAATCTTTAATTCATGTGGGAACATGACCACGGATAAAAATAGAACATTGTAGGCTGTCCTGCATGATAGTACATGCAGTATTTCTTTTCAAGCAATCAACATAATGACCATCTTATTCATAGCTTGAAAAGCAATTGCAACTCATATTTCTGCCCACACCAGGTGTTTTACGGCTTTATTTGCAAAGCATGGAAATTACGCTAATAATTATAAATTACTGGGTTATTTGACACTATGATTAGCATGTTCAGCTAATAATATGACTGTATTTATGTATCTACCTCACTAATAATCTGTGATATCGGCAACAATATCACTGATTAATTGGTAACGGTGGTAACGTAGACATTATTAGGAGCAAAAATCAAAAAAACATTTTCCTGTATATTAACGATGACATGTACCGTAAAGGTAAAGTCTAACAAAGCTTAGCTTGCTTTACATTCTCATTTTGCTAATGAGCCTCTGCACTGAGACATCACACCACCTTCAAGTTTCCCCACACAGAACAGCAGATGACACACTGTGCATGCACCACACAACAGAGACATCCTACATGAAATCTGTTTAACCCTGATGCCCCTGTCTGCATAAAGATGAAACAAAGTGCACCTCAGACGAGAAGCTCCAGCTTTTCTGATTGTCAAACTGCTGAGGAAATGACATATGCCAAGCATTCGGTTTAGTTGGGAGAAAAAAGCAAAAGAGTAGAATAGAAATTGTCCATCTGTGGGATCAAGAGATATTACAAGTCAGAGTAGTGCAGTGCTGTGGGATCAAGAGATAATACAAGTCAGAGTAGTGCAGTGCTATGAGTGCTGCTTATGTTGACAGTATAAGACCAGAGATTGTGTCTGTGTGAAGTATGCATGATTGGAATTAGGGTTGAGCGACATGACAATACTGTATAAACTGTGAGATAGCAGAAACGTGTTGGACATTTCCCAAAACAGTTTATATCGTGGTAACTATTCCTTTAATATATCTGGTGGTATTAGGCCATTTCAGGCAATGCCATACATCAATAAGCAGGACTGTTTAATGGCAACATTGGATTTACAGGATTTTTACATCAATATGATAAAAAAATATGTTTTTTCTGGAATTATTTTACAGGATAAGCCAAAACGAGACATTACAATTTGTGTATTTTATCTATCAAACATTTTTTTAAAGTATTGTACTTTCATAAAGTTGGGTGGTTCACAACAAACAAAAAAAGAATCTCAGCCAGCATCACAGGCTGAGAGATCGGGACTTTTAGACCCTAGTAAGGGCCAAGCTTCAAAAGTGCTCCCTTAATGCAAAAATAAAGAAAAAAAAGGCACCTGCATACTAAGTCTTCAGGTAATACTCAACATCTGACCAAGAAGGTCCGTATATAGAACACCTGATTCAACCAAGGTGTGTACTTCAATACTTCAATAAGTAAACATCAATTTATTTATTTTATTTATATCACACTGTACAACATGAAACTCAGAGATATCAATTCCTGCCCCTGTAATTGAATTATCCAGTAGATGCATATCAATCTTCCAATATAAAATTACATGTAGCATCAAAAAATATTGTATCCGTGTTTCCCACCATTAATTGAAACATTTTCAGCACAGTTCAGCAGTGCACTTTTCTCTGCAGCCATACTCCGAAATTTGAAATGCCTATCATGTGTAAACCAGGTGTGTTTTCAACGGACACGCAAAAAACACAACATCCGCTTCAACATGTAGGAGTAGTGACCTTTTCATAGAGGGAACTGTTTTTAAGCTGCAGGAGAAGAGGGGAATAAGGGGGAGCGGTGAGTGAAAGACACGATGTTCCCGCTACTTTCTCTGCTGGACACTTCTTTCTGCTTTCATATTCATTTAACCCCAGGCTAAAGAGTGTGTAACCTGCACTAACTGCTGCCATGAAAACACTCACAACCACGTGACACTGTGACCCCGGCGCCACCCGTGTAGCAGGACACCCTCAGGACATCCTGCACTACTGCTGCACCAGCCTGCCTGCAGTTCTGGGGAAACAAAGGTGAAAATGTTAGCTCCCTTATTTAGACTTGATGGTTGTTAAATTCCCTCCGCCACCCTGTGATGAATAGCAATCATTTCAGACACATAAAGCACTCAAGCATAGCTGTAAAGCATGCGCCATATATCTGTAGATCTAACAGAGACACATTAGAGGTCCATAGGTCCGCCTGCTTCTGTGGCCTGAGGTGTTTAATGATATTTGTGGCCAGATACAATCCCTCTGTGTGCTGGGCTCCACCCTTTTTATTATATTATCTGACATACAGTAACAAGACCAGAGAGACCCTTGCTATAAACCACTACTGGTATTAAAAGGATAACAAAGCCACCTGATTGTGAGACAACGCTGAATAAGACAAGAAAGAAGCTCTTAAACGACAATAAATACTATGATCAATGACATACGGTAATAAAGTTAGAGTTTCTAGGTGTATCTGGATTTCAGATAGGCCTGTGGAGTTTAAAAAAAAAAAAAAAAAAAAAACATCTTGTGTTTCCTAGTTCAATGAAGGCAGGAGTAGAGCAGACAGACATCTTCTCACTGCAATAAACTCAACCTGTTGCCATTTTAATAATGGAATGTAACGGATGGATCCAGAAATGAATTATTTTCATTTTTCATGTTTTAATATTTAAAACGTATGTTTAAGAGCATCAAAGGGGGTTAATCAATTAGTGTATTGTCACGGAAGCTCAAGGTGGCAATTCGCACTGACAACAAGCAGCAAACATGCACAACATGCATGTCATTGATTTCAGACTCTACCCACTGCTGGCTGAGTTATTGTCAATACCAAGTCAATACACCTTTGATTGTGGATGAGTTTTGTGCTCCTGAAGATAGAAAGCAGATCTATAGAGACAATCAGCTCAGAGGGCAAACGGGTTAGACTATATACCAACCTGTTCTTCTCCATCTATTCAAGTCACATGCTGATTCTAGCATAAACAGAAAATCTGCAATCTCTTATTGTGTCCTACGCAAGGCCTTTTGAGGCAATGTCACCAACAGGTCATCTCATTTCAGGGACACAATACCACCATCTTCATGTTCATGTTGAGACAAGGTCACATAAAGCACACCCAGTAAAGGATGGGGATAACATTGCCAAGCATGCATTTGAGCAACTCATTCATATCAGCAAGGGACCAAATGGCTATTTGTGATGTGAAAGACAAACACACAGAAAATGATCACCTAACTCCACAGTTGTGTGTCTACACTTACTTTTTAAGCACCTTTTAGCTTGTTCTTTTGGTTTACTACAAACTCTCATAAAGCCATCTTTCTCAAGAGTTGGTGGAGACCAAAACAGAGCTAAAAGAGGGAATATTGGACTTACATTCTTCAGGGGTGCAAAAACACGACTCAACATGAACGCTAATGTTGCTCAGTGTCTGCTGGATGAGTAAATATTTGCTCAAAGGTTACCCATTAAACATTATATGGTGATAATATGTCACATGTTGTGTTTGCTGTCAGCTTGTTACGCTGCCTCCAAGTGGCCAAAACAAACAAATAATACATCAGTTCATCTTTAACATACAGTATATCCAATCAGCCAGAGCTGAAATTAGGTGTGTGGAGATAACATGGCCTACAGCTTGATTTCAGACATATTTTCAGGGTGACAATCAAAGTGAAAAAAAATTATACTAATTTAAATCTGTGTTATGTGAGCTTTTGGCAGCAAGATGTAATCCTAAAAGTTAAATGTTAATGGAAAAGACTTAATAAAGAAAATTGATGCAGACATTTTCCGCTGAACTGTTATTTCATTTTCAATTTGTAGTTCTAAAGTAATAGCACAATCTGCAGTGCACATTGGTAGTATAACCTTGGTATTAAGGTTTACTAAAATCAACCGACAATTGCTCCAAAGCAGCGAGGCAAAAGTAATGAGATTTAGAGAAGTTGAAAAACAAAGTACATCTCAATCTAGTCAGACTTTGTGTTGTTCTATATCTGTGTGGCAGGCCACCACCGGCACCCTTCATGTACTCTATAATTTGTGTTGTGATGGGCTTGTTTATCGTGCTCCTCCAAGCGTTTCTGCTGGCCTGGTAGGTGCACAAACACACCTGCATTTCCTATATATATATATATATATATATATATTTTTTTTTTTTTTTTTTTTTTGATCCTATTTTTTTGTGTGGTGACATCTATTCCTTGCTGTGCCAGGTGGGAGAAAGCCATCGCCCATTGGTGCGCCTGAGGCTCAGCTTAAAACCATTACCCAAACTGAAATGCTCCAGAATGAGAATAGCGACAGATCCGGTTGTAATAACAGACCTGCAGATGGATAACACGCTTGTTTCTTCACGCAGAGATTAGTCTGGAATTATGATGATACCCAGGGGGCAGGAATCTTATTTTCTGTCCTCCTGATAAGAAAACAAGAGCAGACGTCAACCAAAAGAAAAAAGAGAGAGGGAGGGAGATGTGTGTGATTTAACATGCTGTGCCGCATGCTGGTGTGTTGGCATTCTAATTTAGGGGACTGGATCAGATATTGTCTGATGGGTAATGTTTCAATGTTGGCTACAACAAATGCAGCTCCATGTCCTGTAGCACAATAGAGTCTGTTGTGTTTGCATCAATTTGGCACTTCATAAAACCATGTTTAATTTAATGTGCTGTATCTCAAAACAAAACACATCTGGATAAGTGTGAGTGTGTAGTGTGAGTAACATACTGTATGTGGGTCAAACCATACACATTAATTCCTTCCGTGTTCAAAAACTTATCAAGGTCAGTGTTTTGCCACAATGTCTCTTTACAACCTCATTCCATTGTTCCGCTATTTTTGGAGAGCTTCAAGGTCGAGGTTAGGGCAGGTGCATCTTTGATTTGCCTATATAAGACTTTTATTGCCTTTGTAAGTGTCTTTCCTTCCTCATTCTTCCCTCATGGCTCAAAGATCCCATTTCTTTTTATTACAAAAAAAAGAAGAAAAACAGCCAGTAAGGGATTTATTAATGTAAATGATGTGTTCATATCCATAATAGTGATGAGATTCAATGTTAATAACCGTTGGCTACTCTGTTGTTGAAGGCTACATATTTCCCTTTTTTTGTTTTGTTATATATTTATGGTATGTTTGTTTTTTATTTCATTTTCAATGTTTTATCATTTATTCAATGTTTAATCTCAGCTGAGCTGGGATGATAGTGGGAGGGAGGGAGACACTTTTGTTGGGGGTTGTAATATATAAAAGAAAATAAAAAATTGCAACAACTCATGTAGCTGCCTTGTGCTACATCATCATGATCAAAAAAGATCATTTAAAAAATTCATAGGTCAGGATTTCCCCTAAAGAAAATTGGTTGATTGATGGACAGAAAGTTTCTCGACAACAATTTTGATAATCAAAAATTATAATAAAAAGTTTTGTCATTTATCAAGCAATATGCAAAATATTCTGAGTTTCTAGCTTTTGAAGTGTAATGATTTGCTGCATTTTGCAATTTAACATTTTACATGAATTTACATTCAGAATATTTGTTGGATGGATAAAACACGCAATTTGACGACAACACCGTTCACAACAATGTTTGAGGAACACAAACACACATGCACTTCTATTCTTTTTTGCTTTGAACAGAATTCATTGTGCTTCATCTCTGTTTAAGGAGAGTGACAATTTGATCAAAAATGAGTCTATGAATTTTTTTAAGGAGTCCACAAAAGACAAGAGGGAAAAAAACAATTTCACAAACCACTGAAATGTAATTGTTTCTCCTTCTGTTATCTCTGACAGAACAAAGAGTAATGTCTGCAAATCCCCGTCTGTAAGGATTTTTTTTTATCTTGATCAAAGAATACAAAATGAGGAAAATATTTCACTTGGTTATAATATTCACAATTACAATATCAAATTGAGACCTGACACAGATACTTCTCATATTTATACACCGTGAAAAACACTAAATTAGACTGTGTCAGTTAAAACTTTTTGCAGTGTCCTCAGTTGCAACTGATCATGGATCAAGTCAAATATAAATGTCCCTGTAGATTTGAACTCTTGGACGTAGAACACAGAAACTAATAAATAAACAGGGTTGACTCCTCACTTTTGCTGTCGGTCTTTCCAGCAGCCTATATCCCCAAAGGATAGTCATTGCTTTTGCAGTTATAATCAACACCAAAATTATTGAATGTCAGATGATAAAGTGTTGGGGTCCACAGGCACTTTTCCAAGATGGGTTTTCTGAACATGGTTGTGTCACCATGGCAACCCCCGGTTGTTTGACAGAGGTTATGACAAAGAACTCTTCTGCACAGATTCATCTTTTAAAAAAAAATCCCCTTCTGCTGGAGGCACAGACAGGTTATGCCCCCAGTCCAACCCCCCACACACACACACCTTTCAGAGAGGCTTTCAGTATTTGACTCTCTGAATGACTAAGCTGGACCTTTAATCAGCATGCAGGCCACAACAAGAAAGTTTCAAAACAAACACGGAAAAAAATTGCAGTTACACATTTGGTACAACAGCTGAAGCATCAAAACATTTCACACAAAAGCATCGATCAGGGCAGACAAACCAGGGTCAACAAGCAATAAAAATCAGGGCTCTACATCTACACTGTGGACAAAATCTACTGCATAATCATATGAAGCCGTATTTCTTTGTAGCGGCCATTTAATGAGATTATACATCTTGGACGTGGTGTTTTATTGATTTGTCTGTTGTTATGCTTGATGGACCTCGAATAGCTATAGGGCATCCTCACCACTCATGTGGGACAACAAATCTGCTGTGACCCTGAACTGAAGCATAACAGTACTTCACACCCTCATACAAATAGGTCTTTTGTCTGCTGGAGAAATCAGCTCAGCGTATTGTTAATCAGATATTGCTGTATCGAACCTACAACAGTGGCCCTATCAGGTCTACAGAGACACACAAGGGGGTAACTGGATGTGTATCCCAGTCGGGCTGGGGAAATGTGGGAGGGTGAATCATATAAAACTAACATGACCTCAGATCGCCCAGCTCATTGTTTCATTGCTCATAGAGTCCATCTCAAGGTTTTGGGTCAACACAGGTCAACGTTTCCCTGTTGGAGAAGGCCGGGGTGCGCTCTCCTGCCAAAGACACTGTTAATACACAGGACATAAATTAACAACCCCCTCCAGCAGCCTTCTGGGAATAGTTTCCACTCCACAGCACACAGCAGATTAAACCAAAGGGGAACAATATTCACAAATCAGCCAATGGTTATAAGGAAAGAGGCAACACTATCTGTCAGAGGGCTCTGTCCTTTCTAACCCCTCCTCAACGAGCTCATACTGGAATCTCTCTGAGAGACAACAACTATCTAGATTTCGCCCACTGGATGTGCTTGGAGGGACCATAGACTGTGGGAGGGACCCAGTTTTTCTTAAGGTGGCATATGTATGTGACAAGGCAGCCGAGAAGGATCGATACCAAATCACAGTAATGCACGGAAGTGTTCCTGTGGGTATATATTGTTCCTACACAAGCCCATTAAATTATCGCAATCCTGCTATGTATATGCAGCATATCAACCATTGTAGCATAACTTTAATTCATTAATTTATGATATATTCATATTGACATGTTTCATTTGTGTTGAATACATTTGAAAGCATGGTGTATTGTATTTAAACATTTACATATTATGCCAAACAGTACAGGCTCTGTGATACATGTTGAGCCTGTTTTATTAGGATAGTGTTGTATTACAGTATGGGTTGTTCAAACATTTATCTGTCCAACTTCTCTGTCGCTGCTAAAGTTGGTCAGTAAAACAAAAAAGCCAAAGTGCCCAGTAAGACCAGTTTAACCCACAGGATTTGTTTTGGATGGCTCACATTTAATCATGTTGCTGCCACAGACAAATGAGTGTAAAAGATTCTACGAACATCTTTTGGCAGAAAGAGACAAACAGAAAATAGGACAGACAGACAGACTTACACAAAACTTACACAAACTGCAAAGGTAAAATGTACATGTTACAGGAAGTATACAAAATGTTAACTTTATATGATGAAACAGGCTTTAAGACATACATATTTTAGGTACATTTCCTAAAATCCAGTCCACTGGGTGGCTGATTCTCTTTGATAGTGTGAAAAAGACAAATGTTTACATTATGTTTCAACCCAAAGCATTAGGTTAGTTAGTACATGTGTATCGAGCTGAAACAATAGATCACGGTTATCCATTGAATCAATGGAAAATTAATCAGCACCTTTTTTGTTAATCAGGTATTTGTTTAAGTCACTCTCAGGTTCTGGCTTCTTAAATGTGAGGATTTGCTGCTTTTCCGTTTTGTATATTTGTAGATTGAATATATCTGTCGTATTGAACTGTTGGTTGTACAAAAGCAGAAATTTAAAGACATCTCCTAGGGCTCTGGTAAGTTACGACAGGCATTTTTTATTATTTTCTTTATTTATGATTACACGATTAATCAATGAATCAGGAAATAATTTGCATACAAATTGATAACAAAAACAACAACAGTTGCAGCCCTATGTGTGTCTATGTTTACGTATATGTGTAAAGGATTGAATGGAAACGTAGCAAATTAACAATCAGGTATGTGAAAATCTAAATAAATAATGATCAGTGTCTTACAGTACACACTGTTGAACCACGCAGTATTTTTCACTTGAAATCTAAATAGTTCATGTTGTGTGTTCACCTGTGTTTGCTTGACTTGGCTTATAAATCCCATCCACTATGTTCAGTCTTTTATGTTGAACCTCATTATATGGTACATTTCCTGTATATAACACAGGGACCCTTATCTTGAAAAGCACAACAGCAGCACACTATACAGTACACAGCTCCCTCAGTGATTCTGTAGAGGAGCATCCTTGCCCCTTCTCTCACCCTGCTATGCTCTGCTCCTCACATCATAAAACTGCTGTTAGCTAATACTGTGTCTTTAATTCCTCATTGTGGAGCTCACCTCAGGGTGCCCTGCCAAACCCTTCCTGCAGGAGATTTACAATGAGCCATCTTCTGGACTAATTGCCCAGTCTTAGAGCAGAGAGGTCAGCCATAGCCAACACAAGGAGCCGGCTCACACACCTGCTACAAGCCAAACCCGACAGAGGGAAAACTCCTGAAACAGCAGGACACAGCACGACGAGTCTCCTTGAGTTGTCTAGAAATAAGGTCTGTCAGATGCAATCGCTCGCACTGTGCTCCATTGTTTGGAGATAAACAAGTGCCAAATCATTTTTTCCCACAGACTGTATGTTGCTGGAACATAAATCAAAGTCAGATAAGAGGCAGATGTGTGATAGTGGAGATGGATTCGCTGCTTGCTCTCCTTGATATGGATCTAATCTCTTCACTTTGGATCATATTTGTGATTCATCTTCTCCCTCTCCTCCACCCATATCATCAGCCCCCTGTATTCCTACATAACCAATATTCTGATTGGATGGATTAGACTGATGCTCTGACCATGGAAACATGAACAACCGAGCCAGTATGCCACTCAATCCTCCTCTCACATTAACATTTCCAGGAGATCATGCAGGTATTATTACATCTAGTTGTCCACCTCATTGACTCCTCTTATTGGCGCTGAAGACTTAACAGATCAGTCCACTCCTCCCCATTTACTACACGGACTGGAGTGGTTCTGCGGATTATCTGACAGCTAAGCACAGTTTTGCCTTTGTCTGGTCTTTTTTAATAGCTCCTAATGACTATCTATTAAAGGCTACTACAGACTCCATGCGATTCTGAGCCCTCTCCCTTTATTAGCATCAGCTGGCACCCCCATCATTCAGTGGTTCCCTTGACTTTTTCACTGCCGGTGAACCTCCCATCTATCTAATTAGACGCAATTTACTAATCACATAGGCCACTTTCCCAGAGCCATGTGCCCTCCCATCAGTGAGCAGGGACAAAGGGTTGTTAATGGGGGCCTCCCCACCATTGCCCCTGAGAGGTAGAAAACAGGGATTCCTCAGGTCAATTTAGACTCAAGAGCCCTAAGATATGCAGAGGTATTGCCAATGTGCAAACTAGCCAGGTATAAAGATATATAAAGATACAACAATATAAAACAAGACTGTGTGGTCAAAATAGACCTTCAGCTTTCCAGAGGCTCAAAAAGAGAAGCATTATATTAATCACAGGCTGCAAAGTTTGTCGAGAGCTACAACCTGCAAAGTGAGAAAGGAATAGGAGGGGGGGTGAACAATTTCAAGTTTCATTTTACAAGAGGAGGTGGAGAAAATCAATAGGCTGAATGTTGGCTTATTGCCAACTTGCTGAAGGAAAAATGAGAAGATAACCAACAGCAGCAGGTTGTTTTTTTTTCCCTTACACCACCACCACACTCACAGCCCAGGATATTACATTACAAACACAACAACGATGTACAGTTGAGCAGCGCTCCACACACACACACACACACACACACACACACACACACACACACACACACACACACACACACACACACACACACACACACACACACACACACACACACACACACACACACACACACACACACAGGCTCATATGAGAGATGCTAGATCCAGTAAATGCCACTTATTTTTCTTGTTTTAGATAATCCTCTGCCATAACACAGGTGTTTGATCCAATGATGCTGCAACATCAACCTTTCTAACAGTTTAGAACAATCCAACAACTTCCAAAGCACATAAAACAATTTTGTACGCAATGACTATAATTATGACTATAATTATTTATATCAGTTCAGCTTCATCATTTCAGCTTCTCAAATGTGATGACTTGCTGCTTTTCTCTGTTCATAAATTGAATATCTTTGGGTTTTGGTCTGTTGGATAGACAAAAAGACAATTTAAAGAGGTGACCTTGTGCTGTTACAAATTGTGATGGCCATTTTTCCTGAGCCCAACATATTGCCTTGACCTATATTCTTGGATGATTTGACTTGTCACAGATATATCAGTATTTGTGTAAAGTACAGTATATGGTCCAAAACTGCTGTTCAGAAATTCCAAAGACATATTTGAGTGGAGTTCCATATGCTGACATAAATAAAGGTTGGAAAACTTGCATTGCATAGTCAGAAACAACAGACTTCAGGAAAATAAAGGATACATTAAATATTGTAGGTGTCAAATACAGGCTTGCACACACCAAAGACTAACATTTAACAATATCATCATCTACATTTTAATATAATTTTTTTGTTTATAGTTTTTATATCAATACTAATTTCCAGTGATGATTCTGGAGACTTTACAGTCATATGTGTCATAAATTTATTTTTCAACTATAAAATGCCCCACATGGTACATATCATATCTACTTTAATAGCCAAATGTAAGGGCTCCATGTCAAAAATGTTACTGGTAAAAAACAAATATTGGCTAATCAATTGTTATCAAGTTTTTATCTCTCAAATAATTGATATAATTATTGTCCTCATACAAGAATGTATAAAACATACATTATAAAACGTGTCCTCGTTTCCCAAATCGTTTTAGTAACAGAATGCAAATCAATGGGTCACAGGATGTGTACTCTTTTCCTTTTTAATGTGTGTTTCCATAGTTCAGTGAGTCTGACACACTGTGGCTCACATTAGTGAGTGAGACCATAACCCTGTGCAGCTGCTCATGTCAGTGATGGGCATCAATAACTGGCGCCAGGCCTGTGATTCGTAATTGTGTTGGAGAGGTCAGTGTGAGGTCAACAGGGCATTCCCCTGGCCTGTCTAATGAAGGGAACACAACTCTCCCTCACACCAACACTCTGCACAGCCATCTCCAATCCCAGGCCCCATTGCCTGTGTCAATCACACCATCAGTAATAGATGTGCGGTACAGCCTAACTCTGCCAGACAAGCCTTCAAAATTAGCCATTAGTCACGTGTCATGTTTGTTCACATGGCTATCAGACTCCAGATATTAGTCTTGATACCACCAAGTAGGGTTGAGTAACATTACCGACATTGTAAATCTCTGATCCAAATCTACTCTTATCATCACTTTTAATAATAATTTGGAATCCTCTGTTAAACTGAGAATGGCAACAACAACAAATTCAATCTAACCAGATGTTAAACCAACCATTCAGCCCAAAGTCTGGTCCAGAACTCAAGAATATTTTAAAGCTGCAGTAATCAATAGGTTTTATTAAAGCTGCCCTGCCACACATATTTCATTACTTTGTGGTAATTTCTGAAGTTCTACCATGTACTCATGGATTTCTGCCAGTTCTCATTAATATTCAACAAGCTAAGCTGTTTGAATCTGATTGGCTAACAGCTAGCCAATGAGAGCCTGGTTGTCAGAATCCTTTACCCAGCCCAACTGGGCGAGCTAATGAATACTAATGAGCTCAGGCAATATGATGTCAGACTGACCAGCTTTTGTAATTGGCCTGATTTCTCCACTTATTTCTTTTCAGTGGCTAGAGCTGACAGAGGAGGTAGCAGTTCATTTTCACATTCACAACATAACACAAACACATATGGACCTAACATATTTCAAAAAATGCAAGTAAAAACACTTTTGTATGGCAGGACACCTTTAACAATGGGTCAAATGCCTACATGTGACATGAAAGGTGTGGCTCATAGCAACAAACCCACAGAGTTAGAGACAAATGATGATTAACTCTGCATTTGCTAAACTGCTCTACAGAGCCCTCGTTTTACAGGCCGTGACTTTACTTTTTTGGTTCAGTCTTACCGCTCTCATCAGTGTTGTTAGGTTCCAGCTACAGCTGACAGCTGTAGCTTTAGCAGCTCTGAAAACCCCCACTATACTACACTCCATCAAACAACAGAAGCTAGCTGGTAAACGCAGTGGATCATTTAGCAGCTAAAGTTGGTGGAGACTAAAACAGAGTTAAAAGATGGGTGATAATCAGACACAGACAATGCAAAAAATAATCAAAAGTTAAGCCACACACCCAAAAAATAAAACTCTGGACTTACTTAAAACTTCTTTATTTTTATTTTTATCCTTTTACCAAAAGCAAAAAATATATA
The DNA here is from genome assembly GCF_004354835.1 of Perca flavescens. NCBI lineage: Eukaryota > Metazoa > Chordata > Actinopteri > Perciformes > Percidae > Perca > Perca flavescens. The sequence goes on from NC_041338.1 coordinate 18,616,581, forward strand.
AACACGTTCTGTTCATGGTTTATCTGGTATGCTTGTCCTGTACTTTAGTCTACTATAGTGTTTGTTTATTGTGATATAGATTTTAGAGTATTTTGTTCAGCCCTACAACAAAGACATACATTTCCTTCTGTTCGTTCTCTTTCTTTATCATGTGTTGTTGTATAAGTATTTCCACACTCACTAGAGAAAAGCACATCCTTCATTCTGTACAACGCAATGTGCAGTATAGAGGATGGATACACAAACCGGCCGGGTTTGGACAGATATTTAGAAATGATGTTTGGGTTTGGGTGGGGCTCGGTCACATCAGCTGAATAAGGCATTGAACTTTTTCAATTTAAAAAGCTTATTATGTACTGTAGGTGTGCGCCTGTGTTAACGTGTGCGCTGATGCGCTCATCTGTTGACATTTCCGAATGCCTTCCTACAGTTGCTTAATAGAGGCAGGCTTTCCACACAAACAAACGTACATGTGTCATTAGTATGGGAAAAAAACGAGATTTTAACTGTGTTGGGCTCGGACATAAATATCTTAATGCCTGTCGGGCTCGGGCCGGATTCGGTTACTGCTCTGTCGGAAGCAGGCCGAGCTCAGACAGAAAAATGCGTCCCAATCCGCACTCTAGTGCGGTAGCCTCACAGTAGGTTGATGCATCGTAGATGAGCTCATTTCTTTAAACCTCTTATGGAAGGACGATACTTGAGAAGGGCCCTGACAATGAAGTCAACCACTCACCAGCTCCAGCTCAGAGATGTATTACAGGTCATCCATCACCATTGGCTGGCGTGAGCCAGGGGAGGGCCCGATACACCCATGTGTCAGCCATACACCAAGGGCAGGCAAGGTTCGTCTTTGAACTCTTAAGTGGAGGTAACAGGGCTCATTTTGGCATGATTGAATTAGACTTCAAAAGCCTTCAGGAGTTTGTGCACATGGGAAATAAAGTATTATTGTTGAAAGCATATCTGAATCTGCCTTATCAAGACCTGAGAGATAATGAGACAAAGAGATACAACCGAAATGTTGTCATGCTGAGATACTTACGGTAATGAGTTGTTTTTAAGATTATTTTTTTATTTGACAGGACAGCTAGGTGAGAAAGGGGAGAGAAAGAGAGAGAGAGGGAACACATGCAGGAAATCGTCACAGGTTGAATTTGAACCCTGGACCTCTGCGTCGAGGCATAAACCTTCTAGTATATGTGTGCCTGCTCTACCCACTGAGCCAACCCGGCCCCGGTAATATGTTTGCTTGATGATTAATTAATTGCAAGACAAGTGAACAAAAAAAATGTAAAAAAAGTTACATCCATATCTGGTTTAAATTTTCTTCTGCCTCAAACTGAAGCACCAATACATTAGGGTGGAAGTCTAGCTTAAATTGAATTAGCACAAAGTGAATGGCTTTGGTTACATGATGAACAAGCTCTGTCCAATCAGTGTCTCTTTTCCAAGTAAAACACTCCAAAACATCTGTCAATTACGCTTTACTTGAAAAGTGGGACACTGGAAACTGCTGCAGAGGAAAAACAAACAGATGAGGGTGATCTGGATGGAAGGAAAGATGGAAGGAATAAAAGTGAACAAAAGAGAATGTAAGGATGAATGAGTGGGGAGCAGAAGGCCCACAAGGAGGAGATGGAGGTGGCGTGGAGAGACTGTGAAAAGAATGAGAAGATTTGAGAGAAATATGGCTACACGTGTCAGCAAGCAGTCCGAGACTTCAGCATTGTGTAAAAATAACCTGTCCACTTATGAAGAGAGACCGCTTGCCTTTCTATCCGGGATGCTTTACTGTAGACGAACACCGCGTCCGATTCCCCCTCTCCCTCCTCATACGTACATCTCCTCCTGTATATATTTAGATGCCGTCATATATCGCCTCTGATAATGTAATTCCAGAAAATAAATTGGAATTGTTCACTGTCTTTTATAAAGATGGATTGTTCTGTCAATATCCTGGCTGGCTAGCATTAGCTCGCCACGCGGCATATGACTTTCCATTCCCCAGCAAAAATGGTGTTTAATGCTTCCCTGAGAATGTATGGCTGCATTATCCATTTAACAGCCTCTAAAAGGAGGATTTATTTCTGTAAATTAGCTCCTGTATAACATGATTGTATCATGGATCATAAACTTTAAGTCAATACAGCATGGGGATACCGTGGTTAGAGGGGGAAATACCAAACTGACCCTTTCCTCTCCTGACTGCTCAGTATCCAGGCAGGGGTAGTGGCAGCTGTTGTAGAACTTCTACAAGGTTCCCCAATGTCCCACAGTAGCCATTTGCTCATCAGCCTATTACTTTCAATAGGCGTTGGAGTAATTGGCTATTTCACACATGTAAGGGTTGAGCTGGCAGAGGGTAAAGGCCAGGCAACCAGGCTGTCAGTGTCCTGCACCCTAGTCATCCATCAATTATTATCAGGCACAAGGAAAGCCACTGCAGCCCTGAGCTGGCACTTTGTCAACCTCGTCCAGGGCTCCTTGGTTATTCCATTAACATGTTTGAGCTTTAGGTGTGTGCGTGTGTGCGTGCATGCATGCGTTTGTTGCTTTAATAAGATATAACATTAAAATATATCCAGTGAGCCTTGGTATATACAATAGAGAGAGAGTAAAGGCTTTTTAACATACATCCCCATAGAGATCTTCTGTCGATCACTTGTAAACACTCTTATTGGCAATAAATTCATTTATTTCGGCAGATTTTATATCAACTTAATAATAATGTAAGATGATGATTATTTTGTAGATGTGATGATCTGATGTTTGGTGTGATAATGGACATTACTGAAGGGATAGTAACTTATGTATTGCATAATTTAAAATATTTTATTTTATTTGTCAACTGTCTGGCGAAAGTATACTGCTTCTGTTTACCCACACTTGTATATATATATATATATATATATATATATATATATATATATATATATATATATAAATATATATACATACATATACATATATGTATATATATATATACATATATATACATGTATATATATATATACACATGTATATATATATATATATATATATATATATATATATATATATATATATAGTGTTGGGAGTAACGCAATTACACTAATGTATTCCTTTTTGCTGTAACGAAGTAATATAACATATTACTAATTAAATTTCGGTATACCCGTTACAATCTTAATAACGTGAGTTACAATGCATTTTAACACAACATTTAGTGGCGACGGTACGGACAACATCTGTGTCCCAAAAGGTGACGGTACGTCAGCGCGGACAGCAGTGTGTCCGTGATGCTGACAGATATAAACATGTCGGGAATTAATGTTTAGGCTTGCTACACGTAAATATCATTGCATTTTATCAGCCGTAAGTAACTATGCCGTATTTCAATAAACCTGTAAGATACTTTTATTTGAGTATTTTCATTTTCTCCTACTTGCCTATTGTATGTTTTACTCCTCTATTTTTATAGCTTTAGTTACTTTGCATATTCAAATTAATTATACAAAATATTATGAATAATCTATGATGTATTAAAATGGATAAAGAGGAGACTTTATTGATTGGTGGTGAAATTCACAAGCTACCTGCCAAGTCAAACTTTCGCTGTTATTTTGGTGAAAGTAACTCAATAGTAATACAAAAGTAGTATAAAGCATTACAATTCAGAGACAGTGATATTGTAATATAACTAATTACTCTCAAATGAGAGTAACTAGCAATTTATAATTTATAATTATAATTTATTAAATGTAATATTACATTTTGGAAGTAACTTGCCCAACACTGTAGACAGATAGACGGATAGACGGATAGATAGATAGATAGATAGATATATCACCATGTACAACGATCAGAGGTCTCACTATTGAATAGGATAATTTTGCTGTACAATCATTAATAGTAATGTTAAAAGTAATGGTGTTCACATTCTTTCAGTCACTTTGATAGAAATCTAAAAATTAGATCTCTCTGCCGCCTTAGCCCCAATATGTGTAGTAGTTACATTTTTTAAGACGTGCACATCAGCTATGGTGGCTACACTGTGACACCTTCACGCATAGCTATAAATCCAGCTTTAGTTCCATCAACCATCACACTCCAAATAAGGATATTGGGCAGCAAATGACATCACCAGGAGACAGATGATGACACAAGGCGGACATATTTTTGTCCTGCACTACCAGCGCCTCTGATAATGGCAGAGTGAAGACATGAAAGAAGAAAGAGAAAAAAAGACCACAGTACAACAGATTGGTTCTAATTGTTGTGTCAGCCTGCAGAAGCAGGAGAGAAGCTGCTTGGCAGGTTTTCCTGGACATCAATGAAACAGCTCATCTGGAGATGAGAATGTTCTTTATCTGGATTCCTTATTTCACATTTACTGTGATGTTGATTTACATGCAACAGCTCCAGGAAGCATGCCAACTGCTGACAATATATATGACAATATTCAGGTCTGGTAAACAGCATATTCTGAATATGGCCTTTTTCCGTTTATAGCATTTTCCAATTAAGACATGTGGGTTATTCTGGAATTATTCGGGTTTTAGAGGCATTGTTTGGACATTCGCATTCGGAATATGCGTCTCTATCAGGGTTTTCACCACTCTTATGGTCAGCTCTGAGCGTTGCTATGGTTTCTGTACACAAACCAACCAGCCAACAGTTTGCAAGGCTGGAGACCCAATAAAGAGAAACACAGCTACTTTTAATCATTATCAAAGACCTAGATATCAACAGGTTTTTGGATATGCGCAAACATCGCTACGCTGACCTTTTCAAGAAGCTGGATGAAGGAATTAAAGAGGGACACGGTGTTCGTACAGTCAAACATGTCCGCCGCCACTGGTAAACTTTGAAAAAATCCTGTTTTGCACGGCTACACGTAAAAAGGAATATTAGTGGAATACTCACTTTCATTAGCCATGTAAACAGCTTGGGCGGAATATCGTCTTTTTCGAATATTATGTGCATGTAAATGCTCCATTGCAACTTTTATTCAATAATTCAACCATATTATGCGCTGATATCCTACTTGAGAAACAAGGCAAATTTTTATGATGTTTGGATCTTAATGCTGCAAAGTTACCCAACATTGCATGCATCTTTATATTCACGAAAGGCAGTCAGCCACTCTCTTTGCTCCCACCATCTCTCGCAGCAGAACAGGGGGTGAAGATAAAGGAGACCAGGCTTCTGGTTGGTTGGCTAGTTGGCAGGCTGGGTCCCTACTGACAGGTCGTGATAGGTATCATCTATCACCTATGAAAAGGCCTGAGGGCTCACCACACCAATCACACTAGTGCCAGATGTTACAGCTGAAGCACTGCACACATCCACCCCCCCCCCCACACACACACACACACACACAAATCGCACACAAATAAACAACCTGACATATAAACACATGCAGAAATATGCCATTGCTATTCACAATGTATACACTGATGCATGAGCAAAATCATATGCTGTACATTGTGTTTCACACAGACATTGAGGACACAGAATTTGAAAAGGAAATTGATCAAATCTAAACTCAAGATACATGACAGTAAAACAAGTCAGCTGGAAACAGGAAGCGCCACTTTTGAATGCTCCAAACCCCACATGTAAAATAAGGCAGAGGAAAATAAAGCACAATGACTTCCCCATCAAGATTATCAGCACAGACAAGAAGGGATTCCCCCCCCACCACCACCACTGTCTCTGACGGACCTGTGAAGACAAAAGAGGCCACCTTGCTGCATGACCATTAACAGCAACATCTTCGTGTCTCTCTATCCCCCCAAGGGGCCAGACGTTATGAGCCCACCTGTCAAGTACCCACAAGCCTTTCCACAATTTCACTGGATGCACAGAGGAGCAGTAACTCTCAATTAGTCAGAGGAAAAAAAGAGCAGTTTGACCCAATGCTGTCGTTGAACCCTAAAAAACAACTCTAATTAAAGGACGGGATGAAAACGAAATCAGAAATTCAAATCGTACTGTCAAAAGCTGTCACAAGGTTAAGACGGTCTAAACTATTATAATAAGTTGGATCTCACACACACACACACACACACACACACACACACACACACACACACACACACACACACACACACACACACACACACACACACACACACACACACACACACACACACACACACACACCCCTTGCTAACCAAGGCATCAAATTACTGATTGGAAATAGCTATATTAGAAAATGTAATAACCCCTCTGAAAAGCATTTCACCCCTAATTTGATTGATTGCTTTTGCTTAACCACCATACGCTCTGAATATGATTCATTCACTTTTTGATCTGCAGCATTATTCAAACGTAGCCCTGTGAGTCTGGTTTCAGAGAGGCTGAAGGCTGGTTGGGTTTTCCATGTTATTTCTGCTGGTGTATTTCTGAGCTGTGTAAAGGGGGAGGTGGAGGAGGGGATGGGTCGTGTAGAGGTAATAGACCTCTTCATGCTGTGCGTTCCTGGCATGGCTGAGAGGTACGAAGGGCGATCCTATGGCTGCCTCTACATCACACTCTGGGATCCGTAGAGAGTAAGGCAGCTGCAGAAATGTTAATGTTGATTTATCAAGAAGGACTTTGATGGTTGTATTAGACTGGGGTTTGAAATTTTCTATGAGGTTCAAGATCATCTTTGCATTGCAAGTTACATCTTACAACACAGCAAACCTCAATTAATTATTTTGTAGTGTAAATAAATGTATCTGCTATTTCATGAAAATATGTCAAAATGCTTTTCCTTTTTTTTTATCATGCATAATAACAAGTTACAGCTTCAACACCATAGAAGTGTGAGGCCTATCCCCCGGCACGGAAAAGCCAGAGCCCAATAAATGATGTTGACCTGCCATTGTGGTGACAAAATAAATTTCAATTACGGCCACGTGAAATTGGATTTCCTTGGAGCATTAGGGGATCGAGAATCGTTGAAAGGTTTCACGCTACTGCTCAGGTCCTTTTCTTCTAGACGATGGCTCGTCTCGGTCACGGGACCTGCAGCTTGTTGCTGCTGAGCTTCAACGCTGGCTTTACTGGCAGTCTTATGAAATCAATAAGTCACTTTGGACAGACGTGTTTTCTCTGGTAACAGCTCAAACTGAATTAATACAGATGATTACAGGTTGCAGCCATTCTGGTTCATTTTCATCCACCTGGTGACCTTCCATGGTTACTGGGTCCTCTTAACAGGCATTTTGCGCCCATTCTGTCACATTCCCTGATCAATAAAATGCAGAGTTGTATATTATCACTGTAAATAAAATTTGGGATGTGAATAAACATAATTATGATGTTCCAAATTCAATTCAATTCCAAAAAATACCAATCTGTAATATCTGAACCAACAATAATACAACAGAGATTTTTTTTTTTATTCTCAAATTGACCGACAGATGTACAAGAACCAAGGTTTGCTGGTATGTGCACAAACACTCCAGCAAACCCAACATCTATGATAGATTTCCAAAGTTGCAGAATGTTGATGTTCTATCTATATATAAAGAGCATGCTGTAATATGAAACACAGCCGCTACAGATGTCTGTTTATTATTATTAAACTATATGAAATCTTGAATGTACTACACAAGAGAAGCATACGAAATTTGTTGAGTAGAAGTCTGGATTCAATCGGTGTGGACAGAAGTTAGGTAAAAACCTCCACCAGACTTGTCTTTAAGGTGGTCACTGAAGTGTTAATGCCAGCTAATTGATACACACAGAAAAGAGGGATTTTTGGAGCACTCCATCTGGACCATTTCCCCCCAGGGTTAACTTCAACTACACATGACCCTCATATCTAGCTACCCATGACCCTGGCCTCTGGGTCCTTGGAGCACTGAGTAATGCAAGCATCTCACACACCACATTCTGTGTTTAAACAAAACCTTTGTATATCTTTCTTTCTTTCTTCAGGAAAGAAGATTCTCGCACATTGCAGGTGACATTTCCCTCTAAAGAGTCTTGCTCTTCCGTCTGCTGCACAGTTGAATGGTTTCCCTGAACGAACGTAAATGTGCCAGGCTTCAGTGAGTGACTCATATTCACAATGGGCAATAACGATAAGAAATTCACCCGAGTCCTGCTAAAACCTGATGTTATGTACCATCCCGCTCGAGGAAAACCTTTTATGAAGCTGGGCATTACTGTCAGTAAAGACACTCTCAGTGCTGTTGAAACATTCATCTTTGTTGCTGGTACGCTTTCCAGACAAGTGAACGCTGACGAGGAAGTGAATCACAGTCTAGCTAAAGCTCAAATTGCTTTTAGTACATCAAGTACAAAGTTCTAGGAAATATTCTTTACCATAAAGCTGAAAGCATAACAGGTAATCGTATCTCCACATTACTTTTTGCATGCAAGTCTTGGAGCAGACAATGTCTCTGCAAGCTCAATAGAATGGATTAATGTCATGATAAAGCTTGTTTTATGGTTCTGCGGAAGCTCCACGCAGAGCTTTCGCCATAGCCTACGTAAGTGGCCTGATGTTTATACTTGTGCGCTGGTGTGTGCGTCGAGCCGGCATGTGTGTGTGTGTGGGGAGTGGGTGATAGAGTGAGGGAGAAGTGAGAGAGTGACGGCGATTAGCTTCGGAGCGAGTACCAACTCTAGAGTCATAGTGAGAGAAACAAAGTGTCTTCCCTGTGTTTTCTGACCAAGGTGGGAAATCTTTAGCAGGAAAAGTTACCCCTCTCCTTGATTTCATGTTATTTATGGAGAAGGAGAACCGGGAAATGAGTCGGGGGAAATGCAACGCTACCAAGCCACGGCCGAGCAACATGCGTTGCTGCGATGCGCGTCGCTGCAACGTGTTTTGAGACATTTTTCGAGAGGTGCACGTCAGTCTACGTTGTAGGGTCCAGCGTAGACGCAGAGGGGTCTGCGGGGTACGCTGTCGATTTGACGCAGAAGCATAAAACAGCCTTAAGGTTCCTGACGCAGAAGTCCTCATCCGTGCTGGCATGGCGAGTGTCACACTTGAGAATTAACAGGTCAGATGGGCTGGACATGTCAGAGGCACACAGAGGTGGCACTACAGCAGGAAAATACGATAAAAATGAAAAAAAAATGAAAGATAGGCTGGACATGGCGTCTGTAACAACACATACCTCCCCAAAAGCTTTTGAACTAGCTGAACGAATAGGGTCCAATCAGCCACCCAAAGGCGAAAGTTCAAAGAATTTTCCTAAATTCTTAAGGCACCAACAAAACAGACAAAACAGTTAATTTCATGCTCAAATCACACATTGAAAACTAAACTCTAACACTAATTTTCAAAATACAATAATTCACTAACACAATGCACTATCTCTACCAAAACAATACAAACATGTCTCAAAATCAAATAATTCTTCCAAAACACTAACACATGTTCTCTTCCAACAAGCACATTTAGTCAATCATAGCACAATGTCATACAACACTAACATCAGATGTAATTACAGAAACTGCATTATTGTATGTATCAGGTCTGCCCTTATACAATAGACAATAGTATATTGTATTGATCATAGATTGTGTTTTACACTGCAGTTTCTCTTGAAGCCTCTCTACATTTTGTTGGGTTTAGTAAATGTATGCATTTTGTTTCTTTTGCTGCAGAAATTCAATACAAAAAATGAATGACCCATCTCAGAGTAGCTTTATAGAATGTATGGTTTATGAAAAAAATAAGACCAAGACAGAATTGTCCTAGTACTCATCTTCCTCTCCCTGGTGCAGGAATTTTCTTACTTTCTTTGTGTTCATCTTTATTATTAATTTTCCACACAAAATCAGCTCAAATAGGTCCTCTTTTACTGTATGTACTACAGTAACATATGGTCATGTGATTGAAAGAACCTCAAAATCTGAGTGCGTTTCCTAGATGGGAATCAGCTGTGATTGATCTATTTGCATAGCTTCAATCAGCTGTTTCTCAGTAGCAATGGAATAAAATGCAGGGGATATATTTGTGTTTATTTGTGAACAGCTGTTCACTTTCACTTTAGCCTATAAGTTAGGTTTATAACATGATGTTATCTGTTCTGACTTACAGTGTGAAAGCATTTGTGAATTTGGCAGTACATATCCATTGTTTTGGTCATGGTTGAGCTTGTTTGTAAAAGACGTTCAAGCATTTTAAATTTGTTAGCTGTATGCAATTTGTGTCAAAGCAACAATAAATGTGTTAATTGTATAGTCTACACAGACAGATGTTGTGCTAACTGTGTTAAGAGTTTAGGAAAGTTGTTAAAAGTATTGAAAAAATTGTCATAGCAATCATAAAAAACTCAAAATGCTCTGTAAAACGTCTGGTAATTGCTGGTGACACACAGAGAAACAACTTGAAAATAGTCAAAATAATCACGGTTATGAAACAACAGATGTCATGTCAAAAAAAAATGAGCAAGCAAATATCCAGGAAGATTTGGTAGCACATATTTGGATTTTTAAACAGCATCTTAAACTCCCTCCCCCTACACTTTCCAACAGCTGAATAGGGTGGGCTGCTTTCAACAATTCCTGTAACTTTCCAAAACCAAAAATCCAACAACGCTGCCCACTTTGCCAAGAGATTGGTGGAGGTGTGCAGAAATGAGACCGTAAACTGTTTTCTTTTACATTCTTTACACAACTCCTTCTGTCACGTTTCAAGTGAACAACAGTGCCAGCACAGGATAGTAATCAGATTTATTTTAAATCGTTATGGGCAGAATCCACTATGACTCAATGCTTAAAAAAGAAAAACAAATAGCACCATCACCTCCCTACATTTATTTCAACACGTGCTTACTGTAGGCATAATGTTACATTTGATTAACTATTCCTCATCATCCGTTGCCTATGTGTTCCCGTGCTTCATGATTTGCCGGATAGCACTGAGTGTGTCATACGTCAGCCTGGTTATGAATTCCTGTCAATGACTAAATCTCATTTCCATATTACGCTCAGGCAGCTTTGATTTGAATTTCACTCTTCCCAGTTCACCACTTCAACCTTTAGAAGCAGGATTGGAGGTTGAGAGCTCTCAGTGGGGGGTACTCAAAATGTGGAGATGGAAAACTGAGTGTGTACATCTTTTACACTCAGGAATTTGACATTTCAACTGTTTATAAAAAAGAAAAAAGATACCTCCATGAAACCTGTTTTTGAAATAAGTCATATTTTTAACAAATATATTTATTTAGATGAGTTCATTAAATACATCATATGTCAATCATGAGTTTATTAAATAAGTCATATAATGAAATTCTTTCAGCGGCCCATCAAAGCCAACCAGTTCCTATTTTCCCTGGTTAAGTCTGTTCGCTTTATCTGGTACAACCAGACAATAAAAAGGTAGGACCACCTTAATGCCTTCACTTTTGAATTCTTCAAAGTATACACTATATTCAACATGAAATATGTAAATCCTATATGTTCACACCCTTTACATTCCTTTTTTTTCCTGGTGGCACCTCATACCACATCCTGTACCACCTCATACCAAAAGAGCTTTATTGGGTAAGTCCTGTATGTAGGAACTAACAGACCAGGAGAGACTAAACTCACTCTTAACACTTCATCTTGAAGAATCCATTTGAAAAAAATATGCTGTGGCCATGTAGAAATGTACTTCTTCAGCAACGATAGGGATAGGTGTGATGTTGCAGTGATGCATCATTCTTACTCAAGCCTGACCATTATCGGACATTTATAGCTTATTACATACATTTATGTTTACAAATACTGTATGTCGGCGATATGTAAAAACTGCAGTACAAAACTAGCGAAGATTGAGGTACTGTCATTTAAAAACAATAAGTATTGACCATGTCTCCGCTCAGTACATCTCTCATCTCACGATAAGCCTTTTTCAAAGCAGACATTTTGAATTGTCATAGCATGAAAAGCACAGTGTTACTAGTAACATTAATGATTGTTCAGTCTTATTCAATCAACGAGAGTCTGTACCCCCCTCAGAAGAGGTCTAATCAGACACAATAAGTGAAAGCACCCGTATGAGTGTACCAAGAGTGTGTAGGGCCTTTAATAACTAAATGTACAATATCCTTATCAGAAATTTTATTATGTACTTCTCTTACAAAATTCCCTGCCCCATTTACCAGCATTTTAACAGAATAATTCCAGATTCCTTTAATCCTAGATTTTAACCTTTTTATTAGCAAACGGATTGCAACGGAAACCAGACATTCATCGGACCAGTCAAAAAGATGCCAGCCTTCAAGGCATAGGCATTGTAGTTTAATGCTACATGCCCCATATTTGCTCTTATACAGTACAATACATTAAACAATGGGTCCTGAACCAAACGTCAAACAATCTCTTGACGTTATCTTTGTGCCTTAATGGCTTGTGACACTGTCTGCAGGATTGTGTGAATATTCAGATATCTTCACATAATTGGCCCTACAGTCTGTGTGCCACACACATCTGTAAGTCTGTGTGTGTGTGTGTGTGTGTGTGTGTGTGTGTGTGTGTGTGTGTGTGTGTGTGTGTGTGTGTGTGTGCACACAATGTCAGGGTTACTGCCCATGTATAATGCATACCATAACCCTCACAGCTGGCTCTGATAACACCCTCCAATGGCTTCATCTATCAGAGGTTGGGTAATGGCAGCTTTAGCCTGCAATGATAGTCAGTCTCCATTACCATTCACACTTTCTTCCCCTTAGATGAGAGGTGAAGAGGGCTCCAAACAGCCAGGGTGGAAAAAAGAAAAAGAGGGACAGGTTTACGTGACATTAACACCCTCAACCTTTAAAGTCTGCCTTTGAAAGTTATGCGTGAATTTCAACATGTGCTAGTTGAAACTTTGGAAACGTAAAACCTCTAAATTGAGATAAACTGAGGGCGGTTGATTAACAAAACTTCATGAAAAATGCATGCAGAATCAAGTGTTTTAGTCAACTACAGCTGTATTGTATCTATTTTATGTGGCATAAGAGACAAGATGGAGCTCATTACCATATGACAGTGCAGCTTTTATGTGGATTGGTTAATTAGAACACATTATCACAGCATTACAAATCTGATATTTAAGGAAATTATGCAAAAAGAAAGCTACTAACAATAGCATTGGAGAACAGCATGTGAGGATCACCTTAATACTTAGTTTATTTAAGACATCAGATTTAGGAAATGTATCAATTATATATCAGAATCTAGGGACTGGAGAAAGTTGACTCTTAACTGTCTCCAGCGGTGAAAAGTAATTAAGTACATTAAAGGTCCAATATGTAATATTTATACTGTAATAAATCCAAAAATGACACCAATGCCTCATCAGATATTAAGGAAACATGTTAAACTGAAATACTATCTTTTCTGACAACAATGCTAATTTCAGTATTTTTTCTTTTTGAAATTTACATTCCGTGACGGAATTTATGTTTATGTTTTGGTCTGTGTGTTGTTATCAACGGCCCAGTTTGACAGGCAGGCCGGGTTGCCGGATATAAAAGGTAAACCTAGCACGCTACAGCTGTAATGGTAGTACAGCCATGAAAGCAGCAAACAAACGAACAGGATCAACGGAGATAGATTCTACATGACATAAAAAACAGAAAACAGCATGTTTCTAACAGTTGCGTGACCAGAGACGTAACAACACTCTGGTAAATATTGGAGATGTATTTGAAAGATGGAGACAGCTTAGAACCCAAAAGGACGCAGAGTTGGCTTATTTTCTCCTGAACAGGTAAGCATTAGCTTCAGGCTAATTTATCACAGCTACTAGGGATGGGCATTTTTTGTCATTTCAACATTTGTGTACTCACATTGAATTATATAGCTGGGGAACCGAGTTGGTTACTCGCAAAAACAATTGAGACATAGCCAGTAAAGTGATCCCGACTGGTCCTGGCTAACGCCGCCATGCTAACCCTGCTAACTGTTGTCATGGCTGTTTACAGCGTGTAGCCTCTTCAGCGACTGGAGCCGACAACGGTGAGTTATTTTAAACCACGAGAGGGGGGCTGTAAATCGGAAAGAGAGGACTGTGAGTTTGCAGTGTGTTTAGCGATTGTTGCCGTAATTCTAAGCCAACGAAGTGTGTCGGCAAGGTAGTGGTATTTTTAGCGTTTCGTATTATAATTCTAAGCCGAGGAAGTGTGCCTGACTGGCCTGTGGAGAGGACAGTAAGGTTGTTGTGTTTTTAGCGGTTCATACTGTAATTTTAAGCCAAAAAAGTGTGTCTGTCAGTTGGTTACAGAGCTCCGCGTGAGCACTGGCTTTTATGACTGTCAATATAGCCAGCATCTAACGTTAGCTACTCCGCTGTGCTGTGGAGTAATGTCTGGCTATGTGAGACTAGCATCTAACGTTAGCTACTCCGCTGTGCTGTGGAGTAATGTCTGGCTATGTGAGACTAGCATCTAACGTTAGCTACCCCGCTGTGCTGTGGAGTAACGTCTGGCTATGTGAGAAAAGCGTCTGGCAACATTGTTGTGAATGCTGCGGTCTCAGCCTGGCAACCCCCGTGAACTTCGAGTCTGGGCAGGAGGGGGCGGGGGAAACGACTCTCCAGTATTTTGAATTGGTAGTGCAGTAACTATTTTAACCGCTAGCTGCCAGTATTACACACAATATTACATATTGCACCTTTAACACTCAAGTACTGTACAAGTAGAAATTTGATGTACTCTACTGGAGTATTCTTTGTTATTATGGCACATTCTGCTTCTAATACACTACATTTTAGAAAAACAATTTACTTTTTACATCTGTACATTTAAAATTCAGATTTTACGTGCAAAACAACTATTTTAGTGAGCTGATGATTTCTGAGATTTAGACAGTTGGTTAGACTAAACAAGATATTGAGGATGTCATTTTGAGTTCTGGGTAAATGTGATGTGCATCCCTCACTATTTTCTTCTGTTTTACAAACCAAAACATTAATTGATTGATTAAGAATTAAGAATTGATTAATCCGCAGATTAATTCATAATGAAACGTCGGTTGCAGCCTTATTTAAAAACAATTAGCTCCCCCTCAGAAAACTGCAAAATTCTTCTAACACATTAATGCATTAGTAATACTAATCTAATTATACACTATAAAATAGTATTAAAGTGCTCATATTATGATTTTTGGGTTTTTCCTAGGGCTGGACAATATGGAGAAAATCAGATATCACGATATTCTTGACCAAATACCTCGATATCGATATTGTGGCCATATTCTAGGGTTGACAATTGGTGCTCTAATAAAATATCTTCACACTTAGATTTAAGATAAATAATCATCATTGTTGTAGATATAATGTCTAAGTGGGGAAAAGGCAAATAATAGAACAGCTAGAACAGTCTGGTAAGTTCAGAAAATGACATATCTTTACTGTAATGCAGCCTTTAAAACCAGGAAAAGACAACACTTATGTCATATCACTATATTACGATATCCAAAATCTTAGACGATATTTAGTCTCATATCACGACAGCGATATGATATCGATATATTGCCCAGCCCTACTTTTTCCCCTTTCCTTTATTGTGTTATAGATCTTTTTTGTGCACGTTATAGGTATACAAAGTGAAAAAGCCCAAAGTTCACCCCAAATGGACTTACCATCTCCAACAGAAAACACTGTTCACAAACTGCTCCAAACTGCTCTATTGTAGGCCAGCCTTTATGTCCGTCACGAACGTGCATCACTTTGTAACACACGTTAGAATGCTTGCCTAGCTGCTAGCATGGCACGCTAGCAGCTAGGCTTCTGCATCTCTGCTTCTGACTGGATAGTATTCCTTACCTAGCTACTGCTCATGTGCGACTCCCAACAAAGATGGAATAGAAGTGTGATGCATCACTTTGTAGCTAAAACAGAACTCAACACACAGGGTGAAAAGATGAGCTGCAGCAATGTGCAGTACAACATAAATATGGTGTTTTTTGAAAATTAAACCATGTAAACCTATTCTGATATAACCTCTAAATACAATTATGAACCTGAAAATGAGCATAATATGAGCACTTGAAATTCATAGGGGGCATTTCTCTGCATTGTGTAATTTTACTTTACATAAGCACATTTTCCTCATCATACTTACCATCATTTTACTTAAGTAACATTTTACTCGTAAAAGAGTATTATTACAGCGGGGTATTGGTACTTCTACTTTAGTAAAGGATGTGAATACTTCCTCCACCACTGACTGTCATTACAAGAAGTGTGATTGTGTAGTGATTTGGGAAAAGCACCCCTGCTTATCTCTGCTTCTCTTCATAGTCATCAGATTCATCTATCATATAATTAATAATATATTGAGAGTAGAGGGAGGCAGGCCAGTACAGTCCGATCCGGTTGGGGAGAGTTCTTGCCTGACCAGGCTCCTCTCCTTAACCTGCCTCTCTTAGTTATGCTGTTATAATTCTATAATTCTAGACTGCTGGGGAAATTCCTTCCTTCCTATGACTGAGCTGCTCTCTCCTCTCTATTTTCATTGTTCCCCTGGAGTCCATTTGTTTCTTTTTCGCCCAGAATATTTCCGTGGCACCAACATGTAGGTCATCACACTTCTCAGCCTCCCTGGTAAAGTCTACTCCAAGGTGCTGGAAAGGAGGGTTCGGCCGATAGTCGAACCTCAGATTGAAGAGGAACAATGTGGATTGATGTGGAGAAGGCGTATGACCGGGTCCCCCGGGAGATACTGTGGGAGGTGCTGTGGGAGTATGGGGTGAGGGGGTCCCTTCTCAGGGCCATCCAATCTCTGTACGACCAAAGTGAGAGCTGTGTCCGGGTTCTCGGCAGTAAGTCGGACTCGTTTCAGGTGAGGGTTGGCCTCCGCCAGGGCTGCGCTTTGTCACCAATCCTGTTTGTAATATTTATTGATAGGATATGAAGACGTAGTCGGGGTGGGGAGGGGTTGCAGTTCGGAGGGCTGGGGATCTCATCGCTGCTCTTGGTCACAGGCCGATGATGTGGTCCTGACGGCATCATCGGCCTGTGACCATCAGCATTCACTGGATCGTTTCGCAGCCGAGTGTGAAGCGGCTGGGATGAGGATCAGCACCTCTAAATCTGAGGCCATGGTTCTCAGCAGGAAACCGATGGAGTGCCTACTCCAGGTAGGGAATAAGTCCTTAACCCAAGTGAAGGAGTTCAAATACCTTGGGGTTTTGTTCGCGAGTGAGGGGACAATGGAGCGGGAGATTGGTCGGAGATTGGTCGGAGAATCGGCGCAGCGGGGGCGGTATTACATTAAATTTATCGCACCGTTGTGACGAAAAGAGAGCTGAGCCAGAAGGCAAAGCTCTCGATCTACCGGTCAGTTTTCGTTCCTAACCTCACCTATGGTCATGAAGGCTGGGTCATGACCAAAAGAACGAGATCCAGGGTACAAGCGGCCAAAATGGGTTTCCTCAGGAGGGTGGCTGGCGTCTCCCTTAGAGATAGGGTGAGAAGCTCAGTCATCCGTGAGGAGCTCGGAGTAGAGCCGCTGCTCCTTCACGTCGAAAGGAGCCAGTTGAGGTGGTTCGGGCATCTGGTAAGGATGCCCCCTGGGCGCCTCCCTAGGGAGGCGTTCCAGGCACATCCAGCTGGGAGGAGGCCTCGGGGAAGACCCAGGACTAGGTGGAGGGATTATATCTCCAACCTGGCCTGGGAAAGCCTCGGGATCCCCCAGTCGGAACTGGTTAATGTGGCTCGGGAAAGGGAAGTTTGGGGTCCCCTGCTGGAGCTGCTCCCCCCGCGACCCGACACTGGATAAGCGGACGAAGATGGATGGATGGATTGATGTAACTCATATCAAAAGTAACTCATATCAAAAGTGGTATGATCTCAACCAGGCTATTTTTTTTTTTATTTAAGATTTGCATTTATCTGAAATGTTAACTAACATGGTTATATTGTGGAAAGGGTTTCCTTATCTGTAGGTATTTGGATGTTACCTAATGTTCATACATATCATCTGCATTACTCGGGCATCCATCAGAGCTTCTCAAAAGCCCAATGTGTCATTACAATGTCTGGTTTGGTAAAAGCAGTAACACAAATCAAAGGTAGGACGCTGAGTGACGCCCTCTATCTGTCCCCCCTCCTCAGAATGCATTGATAAAGGGCATGGGCGGCATAAATTTAGTGCTAAATGGCCAACTGTCATGTAGAAGGTGAAGGATCACATCACGTTGCGGGCATGAGCAGATGCCTGTGAAGGTCTAATGACGGTGACCGTGTCACCTTTAAGTGCGTGTGTGTGTGTGTGTGTGTGTGTCCAAATGCACATGCATGATGCTCAGACATAAAGCCCACAGACCAGAATGTAAAAGAACGCCCACAGTATAAAACCTTTAGCATACATACGAGTCATCTTATTTATTGATTTCACAGACCTCAAAATAAGTAGTTCTTGTGTACAATAGAGGAGAACAAAGGGGAAAGTAGAGTGAACGGGATTGGTGATGAAGATCCCGTTAGTCATTTTGGAGAAATGTGAAGGGCTGGTGATGTAAGCCAGATGTGATGATGTAATGTGTCTGTAGATCCATCTGAGTTAATTTAATGAAACTTAGCTCACTATCAAGGTTAAAAAAGGCAACAGAACAACACATCAAGCCTATTAGCAATATTAGCACAGGCAAGGTGGCGTGGGGGAAAGTGTGTGTATGTGTGTGTGTGTGTGTATATAAGGTGGGTAGACTGGGGGAGGAGGGTGGGCATTTGTTTTCCCTGATTTATGTAATGCACACTGACAGCAGAAAGGGACTGAGAGCATTAATACACCATCCATCATCAAGCTTACTGTTGACTGGTTCAGGCCACGGACAGACCAGACCTGCTTCCTAATGGGAACCAGACCAGGTGCCTCCAAGCAGTTGGTGCATCAGCTGTCTCTGACTTAAATGAAAGACAACAACAGCTGTTTTATTGTCTATTTGGCTTTTATGTTCTTGAAGAGTTTAAGTAATGGTGGAAAAAGGCATTTTGCATTCATAGTATTCATTTATGGTCCAAACCAAATAAGTATTGCCCCGCAGTGAAAATGTAGTCTAGACTGGTTGGAGAGTCATCATAGTTGTTTAATTAATCAAGAATTGTAAAAGTTCCTATTTTTTTCAAGCCTCTCAAATGTGATGCTTCGTTGTCTTTGTTTTATATTATTTTAAACTGAATATCTCTGGCATTTGTATTGCTGACTGGACAAATCAAGGGATTTGAAAATGTCACCTTGGGCTCTTAGAACTTGTTACAGGCATTTCACCACCACAGGACTCGACCAAAAAATGTTCAACCTGTACGAGATTCTGTAAAGTTTTGGCGAAGTTTCTAAACTCATAACAACAGATACCAGCTCTTTGTTCTAAAAAAATATATCTCTGAATGAGAAAACATCTCCAATCCAATAGCTAAATAACCAAGCAGACAAAGCCAGCAGAGGAGGGTGCGCCGTTTTGCAAATCATAGCTTAAAGGCTTTATGAGATCATCGGATTCAACTTTATATATAAACAGAGCGGCAGCTTCAGCTAAACAAACTGTTTAACCTTGCTGTGAATAGATTTGCATCCATTACAGTCAGACACAGTATTGTGTGAGGAGGACAAAGAAAAAGACTACTTTCTAGTTTTTTTTTTCCCATGCGGAGGAAAGTCACATTAGTATCTTGGAGGATAAGCAAATTCATTAACGGCTTCTGGCAGCACGGCAGACAGGATTAACAATCCCTTTATGCTGAAATGTAATTGAAAATATGGGCCGTCTCATTTTTCACACAAATGTGATTGGATATGCTCCTGTTGTGTTGGGGTTAGCTGCAGTTAAGCCATAATTCGATTTTGAAACAACCACAGACATAGAACGTTACAGTCACCCGGTTAGGATAATGTCAAGCTTTATCATTAGAATAAATTGGTGAACGATTCCACTATAAGAAAAACTATGAATTTTGTTTTCCAATGAAAAGACAAATGGATGGCTTTTCAGTATTCTAGATTATATCTACATCTTGACTGTATTGCAGTGTGCAGCAGGATCAATACAACAATAATTAATGCAAGATTCAAACACTGCATTAGTTTTAACATATACACCCATGACAGCTAAATGTGATCAACTGCAAAGGGAAAAGTGCTGCTGTTCCTTATATAAAAACACACAGATCATTGGCAATAAACAAAAATAAATTATATATTACGGAAACATTCATTCATTCATTCATTAATGGAAGGCACATTTTACATATGGAATGAACTCTTGGCTAGCTCAAGGTTGGTGGACAAGACACCAGGAATAGTTCTTACTCAGCTGCCCAAGCAGGTTATCAATTGGCCAGGCACATATATATTTTTTCTTAACATGCTTTTATCCTTTTGTGATGAAACTGCAAAAATACTAATCACGATGCACGACTGTCCCTGGCAGTGACACCGCCTTATTTCATCAATAAGCAACAGTGGGCAAAACATGCTAAGCAACAGCATCCAATCCTAATCAATGTGACATTCAGATACATCTACTCTCAGCTATCGTTTGCAATCAAAGGTCACTATAAGGACATGAGAAATGTAATGTATGACATGCCAGGCATATTTTATTATTTGATGAGAAATGCTCTAGAAATCAATAGTGTGTCCGAGACCATGGAGCTATTAAAAGAACCCTGAAACTCCACCTGGCATTTCAGAAAGAGATTGTATTTTAACCAGGAAAATGCAAGCACAAAGGCACATTCCATCTAAAAATGCAATTTCCAATCGTTCTGCTTGGTTATAAGGCATCTGGACTGTAAATTGGTGACAATATTCAAAATCAGGATTTATGATATTCAAAAAGATTTGACAAAAATCTCCATCTAAGTTCATTTGTTTGTCAAAGTTGATGTTCAGGAGCGGCTGTACACCCTAAATTGCCATCTTGCACGATTAAGCAAGCAAATTTCAATTGGTTGCTGTGGTAATGGCATACAAGTGCATAGTTAAGAAAACTAGTGAAGCTGTGGAACCAAATGGCACCATACAAGCCTAAAGAACATGTATCCCACCTCACTTCACACCATGTAACGTCTACATGTGGTCCTCTGCTGCTTCAGACAACATCAGGAGAGCAGGTTCAACCATGGTTAATGTTTGTGTACTTTACAATATAGTAACACTTAGATGGATTATTGATTTATTATTTAACAAGTGATAGCACAGAAAACCGCTTTAACATGTTTAACACATAGTTCATACAATTTCTGGGATTGGCATTCTGGGAAATGAAGGAAATCAAGGCCTGAAGAAGAAAAAGACAAGGCAGGTTGCCAGTAAGTGGACATTTCAAGAAAGAAATTACTAGAGCTGAAATTATTAGTCAATAATTGATTAGACGATCGACAGAAGAATAATCTGCTACTATTTTGATAATCCATTATCCATTTCAGTCATTTTCCAAGCAACAGTAACAGTAACAGTGAAATGCCAAATAATCTCTAACTCCAGCCTCTCAAATGAGAGCATCTGCTGCTTTCCTTTGTTAAATATCATTGTAAACTGAATAGTTTGGGGGTTTTGGACTGTTGGTCGAACAAAATGAAATTCCAAGATGTTATCTTTAGCTCTGCAAAGCTGTTATTGGCATATTTTTGTCATAATGATTAATCTGTTATTTGAAATTGAAATGATGACACTTAGGTATAAGATAAATGCAGGAATGCATTGAGATCGCAGTATAATAGATCAGTAGTGCTACAGCATACGAACAAATGTTACATGTTGAATACGTGTGTCATCTAGTTACATGCAACTTGTTGCAATTGGGGTCATATGTACATAAGACTGTTTACAAGGACCATTCACTTCCATTAATAACTATCATCCTGTTATTGGCGTACTGGTGGACAGAGGATTGGTGGATGAATAACTAATAATAAATCTGTCCCCTTACGTGAGCTCAAAAGCTCCCGAAAATGCATCGCTAAGTCCTTTTGTGTTACATTGTAAGTTTAAATAAGATCAGAGGGATGAAGGGTCACAAACTGATAATGGCATAATTGGTTGGAATTTGTATGTACAAATACTGGTTGAATTACACACCATAAATAACCGACTTACCTTTAAAGTTAAAATCAATGAGGCTTTAATATAAAAGAAGAAAGCCTGCAGGTAAAATTGCTACTTTATTTTTTCATTGTGACTTATGACACTAATATGACTGATGACACCAATATGAGTTTGCCGCAAGTGTCCATCCACAATACAGGAGAGGTAGCAGAGACCTCTCTAATGACACATGGAGAAAATAATAACTCAATTTTCAAGATTGTTATGATCGATATTTAATCTATTGAGCAGGGGGAGCCTTCAGGATGGAGGCGGCAGGATGTCTGGTTCTATTTCGTATAGGCTTCGCCCTCTAAGGCTACGCTATTGGGTTTATCCCTTCGCGCATGCGCAGTCGTAAAGATTTTCTTTCCTGCCCTTGCGTACAGTACGGGCTTCAACTACGTCCGCAGATACTGTATGTACAGAGCGGACCCGTTGTTCATCTCGGTGTTCGCCTCTGCTCCAACTGCCGGACCGTCTACATCCCGCCGCCGGACCTCCATCCCCGCTGCGAGACCTGCCTCGGTGCCGCTCACGCGGGCCCGGCTCTCGCCCCCGACACCTCCTGCCAGTTCTGCACCCGCCTGCCATCTAAAGAGCTTAACCGGAGGGCGGAAGCTTACTGGCTTGTCAGGCTAGCAGGGAAGGGGATGGCAGCTGGGCAGACAGACAGCAATCCGTCAACACCCTGGATCCGCTGGAGGAAGGCTTTATCGACGAGCACAAGCCCGATGGCTCGATTCCCTCGGATAACGCCTCCATCACCGGCTGTCCCTCCTCCCCCCTGGGAGGACTGGACCTTGAGACGGGGATCGATGCCCTCTCATTGCGGCTCTCCCCATCTCTGAAACGGCCGGGGGCACCGTTTCGGTGGCCTCCACCGCTAAGGCTCTCTTCTTGGATCTGCCGGAGATCATCAAAAGGCGGCAGACCAGAGAGGCATAGCGCTCCAGGCTGAGCTGAGCTTCCAGCCCCCTCTCCCGGCCTCTTGAGCGGGGATGTTACCCTCAGGAGCCGCCCTTCTCACGGGCTCCACTCTGGCCGCTCTTCACGGAGCATTCGCACAGCGGGAGCAAACGCTCACACGCTATGAGCGTTGCCGCGCAGTCATTCTTCTCCCCCCGGCTATGCCAGCGGGATGAGGACGACAGTGACCCGGTGGCCGGCCGCCGCCCTTTCAACAGAGCCCTACCATGGGCTGGGCGACACGATCACACGTCTCGCTCAGCAGCGGAACGGGCTCTGCGCTCCTTGCTGGCCATGTCTGTAAACACAAACATGCGCACGCCCGCTTTCGGAGCACAGCGCGGCATGGATGAGTGTGACACACAAAAGAAAGGCGGGTTGCGTCCTATTCTCGACCTGCCCCAATTCAACCGGTGCATTACGGGGCGCCAATTCCACATGCTGACGGTCAAGCACGTGTTGGAATGTGTGCGCCACCACGAATGGTTCACGTCTGTGGATCTGAAAGACTTATACTTTCACATCCAATTATTCCCAGACACAGGAAATTCCTGCGCTTCTTTTCCAAGGGGCCCATTCCAGTAAAACCAGCTGCTGGTCGGGTACTCACTGCCCCCCCGCACTTTTTCCAAGTGCATGGAGAAGGCATCAGGGTCCTGTTTTATCTGGACGGTCTGCTCATTCTGGCCCCCTCCCTGGAAAAGGCAGCGCTGCAAACTATGAAAGTTTGCGACATCTGCAAACACTGGCTTTGCCACGAACTGGCAAAAAAGCTCACTGCTCCCCGCACAATCAATAGTTTATCTGGGCGTGGACATAAACTCGATTGTCATGAGGGCCAGGCTGTCAACGCCAAGACGAGACGCGCTGATCTCTCTGTTGTCGCGCACCACGCCATACGCGGCACTGTCAGCGTTGTCTGTGATGCTTTTTCTGGGCATGATGTCTGCGGGTCACGTAGTAGCCCCCCTGGGTGTCCTCCACATGAGGATAATCCAGAGGTGGTCTCACCGCCAGCGTCTCGAGCCTATACGCCACAAGTGGCAAATGCTGACCATTCCTCCCTCTCTTCAGTCAGACCTGGCATATTGAGGAAACCCCCAAACCCTCTCAACCGGGGTTCCCCTGGGCAAAGTGACGTCACACGTGACGCATCCCTTACTGGCTGGGGAGGAATATGCGAGTCGCAGGTGGTGGGAGGAGGATGCCCCCCACATAAACTGCCTGGAGCTGTCCACGGTGCTGAAGGTCTTAAACACTTCACCCAGTGGTAGCAGGGAGTAGGGCTGGGCGATATGGTTGAAAACTGTATCACAATATAAGTTTTTCATATCGGTCGATATCGATAATTATTGATATTTTTTATGACCTATTTAAAATAAGGACCAGGAGAAAAATATATTAAATTTAAACATTTTTATTTTAAACTTAACCCTGCTCTGATTATAATCCCCTCAAGTATAAAAGCAGAAATGTCAACACAACCATGGAAAACACTCAAATAATTCAAATGTAAACAGGTCTAAAATCACAATGAACACTTAACAATTATCTCTTAACATTAAGGTGCAAAATTAAAGAATAAGTAAGAAGTGCTTAATAAAGTGTCATAAAATAGTGCAAAGTGTTAGCTAAATATAAGAAACCTGAGAAGGAACTATTTTCTGCAGGTTTAGTGCTAAGTTGGTAACCTGGCTTCTGGACAGTGCTCAGCACGTCTGCCTTCGTTATTTCTTTGTAGCGTTTAGTAAGGCGCTGATGCAGAGTACCTCTCCATGGCGGTCTGCTGCTTGTGCCGTGTAGCAGCTGCAAATGTTGTTGGACGTTGATGGCGAATACGGCTGTGCTCGAAAGTGTGAGCGCGGCTAAAGTGGTAAAACAAGTTTATGGTATTACCAGTGTTGGTCTGATTTACATTGGTCTGACTACGGTCAGACTTATAAAATCCCCAAAACTGCCATACTGACTTTTCCTGTTTTATCAACGATTTACCTCGCTCGCTGCGGCACTCACTTTCCACTCCACGCCGGTTCTGTTATTGAAGAACACGAGACAGCAATGTGGCGCAACCAAACTTGATACTGTTACATGATTGGCTGTTAGAGTGTCACTCCCCACGTTGCTAGGTTGCCAGAGAGTGAGGGCCTTTGTTCATACAATCAAACTTGATTCACAACTTCTGGTTTCTTCTGATGAAGAAAAACAAGTTATCGAACGTTTTATCGACCGCATTTTCTATTGATATTGATTATGTGTCTATCGCGATACATATCGTTATCGTTTTATCGCCCAGCCCTAGCAGGGAGACATGTTGTTGTATGGACAGACAACATTACAGCAGCAGCGTTCATAAACCGCCAGGGCGGCGTGCGTTCGGCCCGGCTATTGGAAACGGCCAGGAGCCTCCTGCTGTGGGCCCACAGTCATCTGTGGTCCCTCAAAGCTGTTTACATCCCCAGGGTTTTGAACCGGGCGGCAGACCTAATGTCGAAGGGAGGGCCCTCTCACAACGAGTGGAAATTTAATCCCTCTATTGTTCAGGAGCTGCGGAGCAGGTTCGGGAAAGCGGAAGTGGATCTGTTCGCTTCACGAGAGAACACACAGTGCGCACTGTGGTTTTCCTTGAGCACACGGGACAATCCACTCCTCGGCATAGACGCCTTCTCCCACCAACCCTGGCCCAGAACCCTCCTATACGCTTTCCTCCGGTCCCTCTTATCCCTCGCCTCCTGGAACGCATCCAGGAGAAGAATCTGTCAGTCATCTTAGTGACACCGGAGCACACCAGCGCATCCTGGTTCCCGACTCTGGTTCAGCTGCTGGCGGGTCCCCCCTGGCAACTGCCGTGGTGCGCACTATCCAAAACGCTAGAGCCCCTTCCACTACAGCGTGTTGCTTCCCAACGCTGGTGCACGGAGTAGGAAGCGGACCCTATATCGTGTCCCCTGCCTCTCGTGTCGGCTTATCTCCAAACATTAGTGGTTAATGATTTGGCTCCATCTACAGTCAAAGCCTACGCAGCGACCATCTCATCCTGCCACGAAGGCGATGGAGAGAGGATGGTTTTTGCGCACCCCCTGGTAAAGTGTTTTCTTGAAGGGGGTCAGACAACAGAAACCCGCCGTGCACCCTCTCACACCCCAATGAGACATAGCACTGGTGCTTCGAGCTCTGGGAAGCCTCCTTCGAGCCCCCAGCACAAGCCTCTCAGGTTGCTGTCACTAAAAACGGCGCTACTCCTTGCCTTGACGTCAGCCAAGAGAGTGAGCAACTTATGTGCGCTGTCAGTTCACTGTCCTGCCTCTCCATTAGAGGGGACGGGATCGCAGCCGCCTTGCCGCCAAACCCCTCGTTCACACCGAAAAATTCTAACTAATTATTTTCGGTCGAGGGTGTTTTTTCCCTCAAGGGTTTTTCCCCTCGCCTCATGACAACGACGCGGAGGAGGTTTTCCACTGGTTATGCCCGGCGCGCGTTATCACGGCACGTTTTACACACGGCGGACATAAGGCAGACACAGCAGCTGTTTGTACACTATAGGGAACACTCCCAAGGAGCAGCCCTTTCAAAACAGCGTTTGTCTCACTGGCTGTGCGAGGTTATCACCCAGACCTATAACACGGACATCCGGGCACACTCTACGAGGGCACTGTCGGCATCGGCGACTCTGTTCAAGGACATGAAAGTAGCCGACATCTGCGCAGCGGCATCCTGGGCATATCCATGCCCTTTCATCCGTTTATATCTGCGCGATATGTCTGAGCCCTCTATGACCCACTCGGTTCTATCCTCGTCGAATAATACTCCGTTGTATGTGTACTCTGCCTGCCTGCTTCCTCTCCCCCCCCCCCTTTGCTGTGAGTGCTGGGAGGAGAGCGGTGCCTCATATATATGTTGTCACTATCTCTCACTAACCATGCACACCTACAATCAAGATATGTACCGCTGCATGTGTAGGTCACTCGTCTGAGACCCTCACCCCCCCTACACTGGGTGGCTGAGAGGAACATGGACGTCCCATAATTGTCAATCATTTACAACTCTCACTATCATGCACGCCTACACTCATGGCTTGGGCTTTGCAGCCAGCTAGGTCAAGTCTTTACCATGGCAGGCTCTTTTACCAGAATAACGCTTCTGATGCAATCTTCTGCCAGTGCATGAGAGAGAGAGAGAGAGAAAAAAAAAAAAAAAAAAGTCTATGTCGCAGGTGGCATTGACTACATCAGCTTCGCCCTAACCCAATAGTGTAGCCTTAGAGGGCGAAGCCTATACGAAATAGAACGATAGTTACGTTATTGTAACTCCAGATTCTATGAGTATAGGCGTAGCCCTCTAAGATTCGGTCCACCTGCTCCTATTACATTAGCTGAAGAAAAAGCTGAGGTTGGGAGATGAACAACGGGTCCGCTCTGTACATATACAGTATCTGCGGACGTAGTTGAAGCCCGTACTGTACGCAAGGGCGGGAAAGAAAATCTTCACGACTGCGCATGCGCGAAGGGATAAACCCAATAGCGTAGCCTTAGAGGGCTACGCCTATACTCATAGAATCTGGAGTTACAATAACGTAACTATCGTTATCTCAGAAACACAATGCTGAGGCCATCTTCTCTGCAGGTGGCCTGAGAGCCGCCTGATTGGCAGCCACTGATGGAACACTCAGGCTTGCACAGTGCTGATCCTCTGATAAGGACGAAGACTTTATTGCTGTTTTTTACTCTGATTGGACAAAAAGAAAACGAAAAAAAAGAGAATAGACACCTAAATAGAGGGGGAGGAGTAGCTGAGGCACAACCTCTTGTGTTTGTATTTATTGGCTCATGAATCAATATGGCTTTTCTTATACAAAAAGACCCGGCTGTCATTGAGAGTGAGTATCTATCACTTCCACCTGGAGCTGGGGTGCAGTGGCAAGGTCATCGTTGATAGCCTCGCATTGGTTTGTGAGAGGAGACTGAATGAAGGGGATGACAGCCAAGCGATATGAGGAATATAGCTCATATAACTCATCTTATACACGACCAATAGCAATGGCCCTGATTATAAGGGGTGATTTACTGTATCCCCAGCTCAGGGCTCATAAACATCCAGGCACAGGACACTGCATATGGTCCCTGTTTTATGTTGATTTTTTGCACCATTAGGTCTATTTGCTGACCTGCAGATCTAACGGGTGGTAATAAAACATGGCGTCTGGGGTTTATTAAGCATACGACGCAGTTTTTTAACAACATATGCTGAATAAACTGTATGCAAGGATTAGTAAAGGATTTCTAACTCAATTGTAGTGGCAAAGCCACATCAAATTCAGGTCAGAGACACTTTATTTAGTCTTTTTTTGTAAGAAAACAGAGAAAGAAACATTTTTTTATTCTTGTAGAAAGTCAGCGGTACTACTGGGGATTGAATGTCAGTCTATGTAAGTGGAAGCACTTCCAAGACCTAAGGTTTGGAGTGGTTCCTGGTTTGTTCTTCTTCTAAAAAAAAAATACTGGGCCCTCCTTTGGAGTACTGTTCAGACAATGAAACCACATGAAATTAATGTGGAACAAGTTGAAGAGAAACTTTGATTGAACGATCAAAAGTAATCCATCGGTTAATGTACAGTTTTTACCAGATCGGTGTTCAAATATTTCTTTGTTGACTACAAGAACAATGCAATAAACGAAAACAACACATTTGCTGTGGAGCCGCAGGTCAGAATCGAACCTGTGGCCCTTTTATCAAGGAAAGAGCCTCTACCACTAGGACACCCAGGGGCACATGACCAATGAAGAGTGTGTGTGTGTGTGTGTGTGTGTGTGTGTGTGTGTGTGTGTGTGTGTGTGTGTGTGTGTGTGTGTGTGTGTGTGTGTGTAAATTAACCGTAATGTTGTGTTAATCTTCATATTACTGTCTGTAGTTGCAATTTCTCTGGCGAAAATGCTGCGTCATGCTTACTTATCAGTGACCATGTTTGTAAACACAGAGGAGATGGCTTTGATCTGTGTAATCAGCTACCAACCAAACTGCTGCCATTAAGGGACACAGAGAGCGACCTGTGAAAAGAAGCCTCAGACAGCCTAAACTATAGGTGGCATAAGTAAAACGACCTCATCGTGAGCGCCGGAAGGCCTTTGCGAACATATTGGTATATAATTTGTATAGATTAAAAATAAAAAATGACTCTGAAATTGCACTTTCAAAATACTCTGTGTTTGGGTTTTGGCTCAAGAGTGGATGAGGATAAATAAGATTATCGTCAATGAAAGATCCACCTATCGTCTTGTCGCTCTGAGGCAGATCATTCAAAAACTATAAGTCATATAGCTTACATGAAGTACATGGAACTAGACAAGAATACCTACCGTTTAACATATAAACCATGTATGACAAGTAAAAACTGTGGGTGTGAGAGCTATTTATAGAGAAGGGACTAAGCTGATTTTTCAAAGTCTCAATGCTTTTTTTTTTTGAAAAAAAAGCTTAATATTTTAAAAAGTGTAAACAGCAGAACAAATGTTGAAGAAGTCCCATCATGTGCTTAGTAGCTGAACATTTTGATATTTTAATGTTTTTTGTAGCTGAATGTATGCAGAAGTTAAAAAGACCAAAGAGAGACCAAAGAAAGTGAATGCTGCTGAATCAGCATTCACACAATTAAACATAAATGTGGTAGTGACATTATCAACTACTGTCCTACAATGACATTAGCTCCTGACAGTCACCTTGTCATTGTTGTAGAGCACAATCAAAGTAAATGTGGTTTCAAGCTGGACACTGAGCTGTTATAGTATATATATATATATATATATATATATATATATATATATATATATATATATATATATATATATATATATATATAAATATTTAATATTAGACTAAAAGTAATTGTAAATGACTAAAAATCCAGCCACCTTTCTAGTAGAAAGAACTTTATTGTGAGACCAACGTGTTTGTAGCCTATAAGACTAAACATAGTCTTCATACTACTGGTCTTGAAAGCAGGTGAAGTTCTGCCAGAATTTCCTTCACTGGGAAATAAAACAATGACAGGAAAAGAAAGGAAACCCCTTGTTTTCCTTGATTGTCCTGCTTTTATTGTCCTGCTTTTTGAAGGGCATCCATTACACCCTCTGTTCAAAGGACTCCGAAGCTCTTTCAGTGAGCGATTGGTAATGCCTCGGTGCTCTAGTGAGCGCATGAGAAGGTCTTTTGTTCCCGCTGCGGTTAGATTTTATAACCTACACTGTTAACCGTTGGATATTATTTTTGTCTTTTATAATTTATTTATTTATTTATTGTCTCCTTATCACGGTCTATTGGTCTACTAGTCCAGAATTATTTGTTTGTTTATTTGTTTTTTAGTTGTGTATTGTGTTCGATTGCTGTATGGTTGGTGGCAAACCAGTTTCCCTATCGGGATTAATAAAGTTTTTTCAATTCAATTCAATTCAATTCAATTCACAACATTACCAATACAAAAAAAAATGATAAATATAACCTTATCCTAAGCCCTAATAACTTTTCACAGTATCATACTGTACATATAATAAGGTATGCAGTACTTCTATAAAGTGACCCATTTATTGAATTGCTATTTACTGACCTGCTATTTTCTGTAGATAACCTATTTAAATTTCCTGACTTTTCCTTCTGGAACATAGCTCAGATAATTCTGTAACATCCCAGAAATCCCACTGGGAACGCCCTGTGTTGCTAAAGAATTGTGGGAGAAGAAGCATAGGAGAGGCTTGCAAAAGGAAGAAGAGATGCTCCTGCAGCATTTCATCCTCAGGCCAGTGGGGGCATACTGTACCTCTGCAGAGAGGACTGTAGAAGAGATCTCTCTGAAAAATATTGTTTTCCAACTCAGACGGCCCACTTATATTATGTATATTAAGAAAAACAATTAACCAAGAACAATAAAGCTGGGAAGACACTGTATGTATGTACGCATTAATCGTGTATGGTGTCAACTCACAGTAAATGTCTTTCTGCACAGCCAAAATTCAAACAAGATTACTGTGTCCACAACAATGTTGACTTTTTTTGATAACTCTGCAAACCCTTGGTGTTCTTTCAATGAGCTTCATGAGGTAGTCACCTGAAATGGTTTTCACTTCACAGGTGTGCTTTGTCAGGGTTAATTAGAGGAATTTTTTTTTTTCTTTTAATAAAAAAGCAAAGGGTGGCTACTTTGAAGAATCTAAAATATAAGACATGTTTTCAGTTATTTCACACTTTTTTGTTAAGTACATAATTCCACATATGTTCATTCATAGTTTTGATGCCTTCAGTGAGAATCTACAATGTAAATAGTCATGAAAATAAAAAGGAAATGCATTGAATGAGAAGGTGTGTCCAAACTTTTGGCTTGCACTGTAAGTCAAAACTACAGTTTTGGCCACAACATATAAAATATGACATGCAAATTCTCATATCCTGCTTGTACTAGTTCATCAAAGAGGGAGAGAAGAAAAAACACCTCTGCTACAGGGTTTCCATTCTTTTGGAGTTGTGTTATCAGATCAGGTCAGTGCCAGTGTAGTACCTCTCCCAGATACTCCCTCTGACTGTAATTAACTGTCAAAGCCGATCTAGAGGAGAGGTCCCGTGTCAGAGTGTCAGGATGGTTAATTAAGAACCTTAAAAGGTGTCTGAATGGAACAAAGACCAATCCACCCCGGCAACAACTGCAACATGCGAAAACACCGCCTCTGATTAACTTCAATTAACTAAGCTCTGGAAGATAACCCTGTGTTTTCTTATGTTAATGCACTCCCTAGGCTGATGGATAATAAAGAGCTTCCTCTTTCTCTTTTCTATCTGCAATAGGATTGCAGTCGATCTGGTGAAAGGAGAGGAAATCAAACGAATAGCTGATGTTTGTTTCTCCCCCTCTGTGCATCAGGGAAATGAAGCCTCAGCCTTTGATGGCATCGGTAATATTATATATATATATATATATATCCCCGTCAGTGATACCGCTTAATTACACGGCTGTAGCAATGAGACACCATTCATCTGTATCATCTGTATTTTGTTGCGCCTGCCTGGCAGCCATTATCTCACTGGACATCAATGAGGTAGGATATTATTCAAAGGAAAGGCAAATATTTCATATTTCTGCACTCCACACTCACTCTCCATTTCCTTTTATATTTCTCATTTTCATTGTCAGCCTTTTTCTGTGCCAACATGTTCTATTAAAGTGCTTGTTTACGATTTATTTTTCTGCCTCTCATGCTGTGTCTGACTCTTCACTACTTGTACCTTCTTTCCACCTCGATCCCACTTTTCTCTGCATGAGCACCGCAGTAATAAAATGTGTGTGTGTGTGTGTGTGTGTGCGGCGTGCGTGTGTGTTTGGGGGTCCTTAACAAGGCACAGTCTTATCCTGCTCACTTGATTGCAGGCTGCTGTGACACAGTGAGAGGGGACAGCTCAGTGCCAGCCCTCCTGACCCCACCCCAGAGACCACCTCCAGGTAAACATGAAGAGGCACAGGGAAAAGACATGGGGTGAAACAGCATGCAATTAAGTATTTGAGTGAGAGTAAGAAGAGAGAGGTAATCAAAAAAAGAGAAAATGACAGACTGGGAAAGATCTCATTTAACCGAATAGATTATTGTACAAATATGCATCTAACTAGGGGGTCAATTGAAAATCAGGAAGGACCACCAAAACAAACCAGAAAAAAGCGTACTTTCCATTACATGCAGATGGCTTTGCACTATTAGAAAATGAAACCAATCTAATCCTCATTCTAAAACCCTCGTCACTCTCCCATTCATGATGTGCTGCAGCAGGAAGGATTATTGCTGTATTAGTCTCCTCTGTCATAGCAACCCAAAGTAATCAACTCCATATCTTCTAACCTTCCCGCTCATCCAACTACTCCTCCCACCTAGCACCACCATACACTGCTTCCCCTGCCTGGTAACCCCACAGATAGGTCTCTTCCATGGCAACCCCCAGCATTCTAATCTAACGATACCTACCATCCAGGCCGGCCTACCCCCTCATGAAAATGACATTAAATGAATGACAGGCAGGTGGAACGTGGATGCAGATTCTGCGATCTTGTGTGCAGAGGTGATTTAGACAATATTATTGACTATGACAACTTCTTAATTGAAATTATTTAAATTTAATTATATTTAAATCTTCTCTTTTTCTGTCATAGTCTGTGTCAGAATTACTGACCAACCCAGGAAACAATACTGACCAGACACTGCTGCACAGAAAACAGAGTCCCCATGGATTCCGCTGTTGGGCATTACTTCCCTGAACAATCTTACACAACAAAACTTGACACATCCTAGCAATTCTATAACAAGACAGCTGTGAAAGCGTTTTTAGTTTTGAAATGTCGAAAATTCACATTTCCACCAGACTTGCCTCTGCAATGGAAAAAGGAGGACGGGGCAACGCGGCCGTGTCGAGCCAAGCCGAACCGAGTAGAGCTGCTACTAGCAGTGGGTAAGTCTTATTGTATACAACTTCAAAGAAGGAGCAGCAAATCCTTGCACACGTAGTCACACAATAGAATGCAATTAGACTTTGGATACATACTGTATTGATTTCTGAAGATTTGAGGCACATATTTATAACTCATTTTTAAAATCACCATTCAAACTGAATAATGATGCATATTTCCAGTGTACCCTCCAGAGGACAGAGCACTTGTTATTTGCAGTCTCTTACATCTAATAACTCCAAGTGACAGAATCCCTGTTACAGACCTTCGCAACATGGCCTCCCATCCATAAACATAAAGGGCAAACCAATGACATTTCCATTGTGAACAAGTGTTATTTCTCCAAGGACTTCAAATTAAATTAAATCTAACGCTTCCTTGTGTCACTTCTGTCAGAGCAGAGAGAGAAGGGGTATCCTTAAATGCAACAAGGTCTGGTGAAATGATGGCCAAGCTCTGTCTGGTCGCTATCTCAGTTTAAGCCTCAGGCTAATTGAAGGGTAGTTTGTGAGGGAGAGCAGGTAGACGGGATGGCTCGAAATGAAGTGACAGGATATATGCATCTGTAATGAGGCTAAGGAATGTTTTTAAGGAAAATGTAATCATTTTATAAATGAAAGGTGAAACAGAGTTGTCCTTTTTTCCCCCTCACATAGAATGAGCTAAAAAAGGGTTGACAGAATCATTCTTTTCATTGATTTCAGAGGACATGGTAAAGGAATGGCTTCCATCAGTGGTACTAAGGGCGAACAAAGACTTTTCAGCTGTGGTGCCTACGAGCAGAGATAAATGTTTGACTGAAGGCTATTCTCCCAGCTGTGGGGTCCTAATGATCTGCAGCCGTCACACTCCCATATCTCTTGTGGTACATGAGCCCCTGTGACATACTCAACGCTCCGGTCCATCGGTCAGAGCACAGCCATATGTTTTGGGTCCACCGTTTCTCTGCAGGTCACAATTATGGCACCCCACAAAAAATAAATAATCAAACCTATTTTGTGATGTTTTTGCCAGCAGTCGCACAACACATTGATTATACAATAGCACAGACTCTATAATGACAGCAGATTGTTGGGGCCTTGGACTGGGTGAGATAGCTATCAACATTAATATTGCAATTTATTGAACCAAAGAGGATTAATTATGTTTATCTTTTAATCCTCAAATGGAGCCGCATGCATGCCCCTAAAGAAGTAGGAGCAATACTCCTGGGCTTCCAGCTCTGTCAATAACAAGAAGGGTTAGCTCTCTGTCAAATAGCGTACAGTGAAATTAGCTTAATGTCAATTTCTAACTATGAACACCCTTGCCCTCCCTTAGCTCTGGAAATGAGCAGCAAGCCACTGCTGCCGAGCTAACGAGCTGGAGAGTGAACCTCCATTAGACTCGCAATTACTGCCATCCCCCATTAAAAACAAGAAAAAAATGGCACCTGACTCAGCCGTAGAAATCAAACGAAATACAAATATGAGCTTTAACGGTAACCTTCGGCCACAGCATCCTTATTAGCACTGGATTCTCTCATCCCTCTCTCTCCCGCTCTCCACATAATATCACCACAGTCGGCAACCACAGGATGCCAGTCATTAAAAACATATCCATCTCAATTAGGCAGTGCATTAAGACCATCGCACGTGAGGTATTCTGCACGGCTACATCTCTATTCAGACTTATGATAAAACCTGGCACAGTAATGTAATGATCCACACACTCCGCAGATGGTAAATGGGCACGCAATACCACTGATTGCCTAATTAAAAAGGATTCTAACATAACATCCATATTAATTTCCATTATTTTGCTTCCATGCAGCTAAGCATGCACACCAGCAGCTAGGCTATACAATCATAACAATCCATTGATTCTGTAGCAGCGTAAGGAGAAGGTCTCTTTGGATTTGGGGATTTTCTTGCATTGACAGGCTGTTAAGGACATTTACTGTACTAGCACTCTCACAGCAGTGTGCAAAGACAACTCCAGCTGCAAACTTTAGAGTAACTTTCTGGCATATCAAAGTTAACTTCAGCTCCCGTCTGTCCAGCCTCTCTCTGGCTACCTGATGCCATTGATTTTGATTAGCCACTGTCCCCCCCAGTTGGCTACAGGGGAACAATGGTAATGACAGCCCCTCAGATGTCTTCATGTCAGCGGCAGAGCCATCCGTCAGCCTGCAGTACTGTGCAGAAGTGGCTGACGTGCCACCTCTGTGTCTGATGGATGGAGCCTGTCTCTGTACTGCCAACCTCTTTTATCTGCTGAGGCAGGCCAATCCCTCTGGATCCGCCTATAAACAGCTAGACACCTTTTGATCCTCGACGAGCGCCTCAACCTCACATCTATTCATGCTTAATGTCAGATAAGAAATTGCGGGTGTAATATATATCCTGTGTATGTGGGGCTCTTTTGAAAAATTACAGGTCTTCGACCAGGTTCAGTGTATTATTCTCTCTGTTTTGATAGCTTTTTGATTGATTTGATTGTTTATTTAACCTTGATAGAGACAGCACAGCAATAGTGCACAAGAAGAGACTAAAAATAGACTTGCTAGTGTTGGTGACCAGTATGAGGGAGGGAGATATGTGGGAGATATGAAATTGTAGGTGATTTTGTGTCATAATCCTCTTGAGGAGCAACATGACCTCAAAACACTGGCAAGACCGAGCAGTATCTATCAGAAATATGCACTTTGCTTAACATACTCCAACATCCACTTCAGAGCATTTATACACACTGAGATGCTACCACCCCTATTGTGTTTGTGATTACCTTTGCCTGATTGTCCTGTGACAACACAAGGAATCTGGAGACATTGCAAGCTGTTAGAAGTGGGAATGGATATTAACATGCATGTCCCTGCAGGACCTTATCTAATTTTAGATCTATCAGGGCTTTGTGGTTTGGTCTTTGGTGATCTAAACCTCCAGCACCTTAAGGAACAGCAGGGGGCTTCTGCTGGCAGCAATTCCCAGTGCCTCTAGCAGAAATAGGCCATCAGTAGCACTGGTAATACTGGGATTAGGTAGCTACATATTAATCAAGTGGGTGCAAGTCCACACCAACAGAAATGTCTATTTTGTTTCATCTTTGTCTTCCCTTTTGCAGTTATTCAAGTTGTTTTTAGCTATGCTAGCGGCGTGGCTCTAAGGATGGCACTGTCAGTCTGCCGGCCGGTCTATCACTTTGGTTCTAGTTGAAATCTCTAGGCAACTATTGGATGGATTTCCATAAAATTTTACACAGATCCAAATATTTAAAGAAACTTTTAAGAATAAACCTAAATTGTTTAATTGTGTTACAGCGGCATGCTCTTCGAACGACACAAGGAGTGACACCGTACATATTAGCTGCAGTGCACCCATTAAAATCAATCTCACGGTGCTATCTGCAGATATGTCCAGCGAGAATATCTTAATCCACACATAGTGCCTCCGCCAGCCAAAATGTTAAGGGTAGGCTTGGCATGACAGCGAGTGGGAATATGAGCTCTTCTTCTCAGAAAACGGTCTAATGTATCCCCTCGATACCTCTTGAACTCTTAATGACTTTTCCTCAGCTCCAGCTCACGGCCCTTCATGGCTGTTTGAGCCAGTCTGTGTCTTCCTGTACTCTGTAATAAAACCTTAAGTGAGCAAAAATGTCTTTCATAAAATGTGTCGGTTCAACAGCTTTATCATCCTGGCTGTAGCAAATGTCAAATGGGAGAGTTTCATTGGCACTCTATCAAAGTCTCTCGTAAAATGGCCAATAAAACTTTACATGGTCCGTGAAATCATCTATTTATTACAAATGTAGTTACACTAGTCAAATGTGTGTTGATTTCTTAAACCCTTCATGGATTACACAGCACAGTTTGTGGAAATTATTTAATACTTTTAAGTATTGCAAGCGATTTTCATCATCTTTCATTGGCTCCAAAGCTGTTGTAGTTCAGAAAGATGCATAAACCTTCCCAAAAACATGAATAACAGCCAGTAGAAAGTTTTCCATAAGAGACTGCAGCTTGTTAGATTACCTCAAATATTATTAAAAACTAAAATGTTTTTTTTCCATTTTTGTTTTCCAGACAGTTCTCTCCCTTCGCCCTTTCCAAGATTCACAAAAGGACACGTTAATTAGCTCTGCAACAGCTGTTAACCTCTGCAATCTCAGCGACCAGGCCTCATGACATGAAAAATAAAAACCCACACTGGTGCAGCCAGAACAATAGATCATAAGAGGCATCAATAAATAATTACATTTAAATGCTCTTAATGAGTGGAGTTTGCTGACTGGGCCAATGTTTATGGCCTCTGATGAAACTGCAAGCACAAGGCATCTATAATACAGAATGTCATAAAAGACTGGCCTGTTAATGGCTCTCAGTGCTCCGACTGCCATGATAACAGCATCCTCAATTACACACTGACGACATGCTACAACTAGATATGCAAACACACAGATATTTCCTTTAAAAAAAAGGTTTGCATTTGTTAGTTATTGTTATCATGCATTTTATAGTGTGGGATTTTGGTAAATAAATTTAGTTTTAGTAAAAACGGAAAAGTTAAAAGGTTGGTTCACCCAAAACTACAACAAAAGCATATTTCCCCACTTGCCTCTATGGTATCTAGCCATGCAAATAGTTAGTTTCCATAGTCAAGCTTTTGAGTGTGTATTAAAAAAACATGTAACTTTTCCTGAACCTCGACACCACTGAGTGACAAGAAGCCAAACGTAGGAGGAGGAAACAAAGAACGTTTAAACCAAGCGTGTTCGACATGACGGCTGTGGGTGAGATGCTCCTTCAGGTACACTGGCCTCTTATCTGTGTGGCTGCCTTCTTAATTATTCATCAAGCTGTGTGTGTCTGTGTGTGCGTTTATGGCTGGTGCACTGGAACCTGTAAAGGCTTCATGAAATGATGAGCGTGTTAAGACACATGAAACAGGTACAGTGGCGCCACAGCACAGCATGTGACCACACACATAGACACAAACGCATACACACACACACACACACACACACACACACACACACACACACACACACACACACACACACACACACACACACGGGTAAATGCATACACGTCAATAACAGACAACTGTGTGTTCCAAAGCACAGGGGAGTGTATCAGTTTGATGCCGTCATGCTGGGAACGGGTGTGAGGACATAAGAAGACAATAAGGGTGACTGCGTGGAGCGCTGTGGCTCATTTTTACAGTAATTTTGACACAGACACACAAAGACACACACAGACACACACACAAACACGTCTTTCTGCTGTCTGCTCTGGTCTAGGGTCTCCAGTGATCACAGTTGACAAGCCAAGAACTCCCTGTCACCTCCAAACAGATAGACATACATCTACACAAACACACAGATATACTCAAGCACACACACACACTCATTTCTTCCAACATCATGGATATTTATCACCTTAAATAATTAATGTGGTGTGCTGGGACTGTGCGGTTACCAAAGCACTACCATGCTGGAGATTAGAGGGGAGTACAGAGGTTTGTTTTGGTGAAGGCTTACTGAGGCAAAACAAAGTTTTAAAAAAAGGAAATTACTGCAAATAAGTATTGAGCCAACAACGCTCTTTATTTATGCACAATGTACACAATTTGTCAGGAGAAGTGGTTAGAGGACAGCTACAGCCAAAGACACTTCATTTCATTTATTTTATTTATAAGGACCACACACTTTAATCAACATTTTTGTAAATGTGACTAGCGAGTCGGGTAATTTTCAACTGCAGTCCTTTGGCGAGATGTTTTGAGACCAAAGCACTAGTAAACAGCAAGCAAATAAACTACATTATCCTAATTTTGGCTGCAGTGATTTTTTTTACAGTTGAATTATTGTTAATTTAATTCATGTCTTATTACTTCATCAAGGAAGGACCAACTGTCTGCTTTAGGCATTGTGACTAC
This sequence comes from Perca flavescens, assembly GCF_004354835.1. NCBI lineage: Eukaryota > Metazoa > Chordata > Actinopteri > Perciformes > Percidae > Perca > Perca flavescens. Next base: position 18,655,940 of record NC_041338.1, read on the forward strand.
ATCTGCAACTATCAATTAGTTTCATTATCAAGCTCTGATTAATGTGACATAATCCAGTAGCCTTTTATATATTCATTTTTAAACAGATAAACATGAGAAATACACTCTAGACCTAGCTAAGCAGTCCAATAAAGCCTATGAAGGTTAAAATTTATCCATTTTGCTGATTAGAGAGGTGTTGATTCAACTTTGAGATCATTTTGAAGGCGGTTGAACTGGGTTGCGTTACACTGACAGGTGTTTAATATTTTGTCCACCCAATATAATTCAAAGGCGTCACAAACTACAGCCTCCAAAATGAACATAAAGTTGAATCAAATCCTCTATAATCAACAAATCAAATACAAATTAACAAAAGCGGAGCATTTATAACCTTCATAAAAGATAGGATTTATTGCAGGACTGATGTATTACACTGCTTTAGGTTTAGCTAGTTGTACCTTACAAACTAGGAACGGAGTGTATTAAAGCCACTGCAGGCAGAAGTTGAAAATTCCTGACTTTAGTGGCCCCTAGTGGTACTTCGGCCATAACTGAAGTTTCACAAATTCATGAGAACACAAGCGACAATAACACTTATTGAGAAAGTGTCAGCTCAGTGAATATTGTCTCTACACTATTGTTGTTCCATGGATGACTTTTTGAGACGGAGAGTTTAAAACATTTTTATTACTTTAATTAGTTCTTCAAGTAATCGTTTCAGCCTATTCGTGATTTTCTGCTTATGAGTTATTATATGGCCACAGTGTTGCCTATTCGAACACCCTCACGATCACTGGCTTCCTTTGTGGCCCACTGCAGTCTTTCATTGCATTCAATCACACTGTGGGTGATTAGCTTCTAGTTGTCGCATGTGACTGGCCGTGGGGCCCTGAGGCTTCATCCCGAGCAGGAACACTCTTACTGACAGTGAGAAAGGAGAATAAAGGAAATAGGAGATAATAACTTGGCTCACTTCTGAGACTACGAGCTCTTATCACATCATCATACTTTAACATCAAACGAGAAACACAAATCAGAAAGACAAAGCAAATTCTGCCATGGCTCGTTGGGTTAAAAGATGCTTCGCAATTTTCTCCACAGACGCAGATTATATTTAATGTTTCTGCTGATGATGTTTCCATGCGCAGCAGGTCAATACTGAGCGTATAAATTATTACAACACACCGAGAGATGTTTGTGTACATTGCCTTGGGTTGTTGTAGCCAAGTGAGCTTTGCATTGCGACAGAAACATGTGCTGGGAGGATAAACTACAAGGTTGCCGAGTTAAAGACAAGAAAAGAGGTTACTTACACTTCACTAACTCTACCAGGATGCTTCACTCCAAGGCAGTGAGACAAACCCCTCCCCCACTGGCTACTGCTGTATGGAAATGTATGAAAAATAGCCCCGGATAGGCCCAGACAGCAGCTATCCATCAGCACAGTGACAGAGGTGGGTCTCCCACTCTATTGTCCCCCACTATGAGCGTGTGAATGAAGATGGTCAGATTTGGGCTCAGATAACTCCAACCAACCCTGGGTTTGGCCCTAGGTCCATCAATCAGTAGGCGATATAGTATCTGATCATTAAGACACCATCCCCCTACGCAGACACAAGCTGAAAGTATATCAACCAGCCAACTCAGTGGGCTCTTAGGAGAGCATCGCATCCCAGAGACAAGTACTCCTCACAGAGTAAACAGACTCATAAAACCCACATAGAAGAGCCAATTATGCCAGGAACCTGACATCTCCTTGTCGTAAAAGCTACAGGAGGCCGTAACTATCGGACAGCACGTGAAATACAGCCAGTTGTTATCACCGCCCATTTGTGGCGATTAAAAGCCACCCTGGAGACCTGTGGTACAGGGTAAGGAGGGCATTCTGAATGCCTTGCCTCACCGTATGGCACAGCTCCGGGAGGCCTCCGAAGGGAGCTCCCTCTGCCAAGCAATCCTCTCTGTGAATGCCTGATTTATCACAAGCCATCCACAGCTAATGTTCTAGGCTCTCTGGTTCTCCTGGTTGGCCCACGTTGATAGAAGCCTGCTTTATTATTATCTGCACTGGCATTGAAGTCTGAGCAGCTTGTATTATTCATAAGATCACCCACATTTCCTCATCCAAAACACAAGATACATTATGCAGAGTGCAAATGCAGGTCTGATTTATGGCCTTTTGTTGTGTACAAACATACACATTGATAAGATGGAAAGATCTTTGAAATATTGTAGCTTCTTAATGCACAAAAAAGAGATAGAGGGTGAAACTGGAATCACAATTCTGAGTATGCTTCCAAAATGATGAATCACGCAGCCTCAGCCTTGCAAGGCACGGCAAGTTCTCCGTCCACAGGCAGCTGACTCAAGACAAAGAGAATAGCAAATTATGGAATCGCTCGATATCATGCACTGAATGAGTGTGAGAAATAAAGTCTCATTCTCTCCACTGACATCCTCATCTGCTACTGGCCTGCTGGATTTTATGTACCACAAAACACCAGTGAATTATGGACAAAAAAAACATTGTTTCTCCATTCTTTCCAGCCTGTATCAGCCTAAGCCAATTACACAGCACTTAAAACAATAAGAATTAAAGCTGCCTTCTGCAACTGGGGGCAAACTACTCACTTTGATTAGCCACATACTGCTAGCTGACATCAATTTTAGCCCTCTCTCCTTTGGGAAGAGGAAATTTCTGTCATTTGTATAGAAGGAGAAGAGTAGCCAAAGCATCTTGGAGGAAACAATCATGCATGTAAACAAGAAAGCATGCAGAAAAATGCGTACAATCATTATTTCTCATTTTCTTTTGTATCAAGCTTTTTCATGCACACACAATCATGATCTTTGTCTTTCTTCATTTTCCTCTCTTTCAGTCTGTCTCACACACACACACACACACACACACACAAACAAACACACACACACACACACATATAGCTAAACACCTCAAATCACACTCATCAGTAATCTGCTAGCGTTTGAGACTCTGATAGTCCAAGGCTATTGATTTCACAGAGCAGCAGCACTCAGCGGTCATTTGCAGTGATGAGGGAAGACAATCGCAGCCAAATTATCCCTGGCATTTATTAGGAGACTAAGCGGAGGAAACCAACTAGTGAGAGTCTATTGAAACTTAAATCAACAATTGGTGCAGGCTAATGGGGAGAACAACAGGTGAGTTTGTCTGGTCACTGGAAGCCATTAAACAACTAGAAATCAACTCTCTGTTTTCTATCAATAATTGTAGGTTGTTTTGTGCAGAGTTTCTTCTCACAACAGTTAGTTCGAGCCATACAACACCACATACACACCCACTTTAAAAGGAAAAATATAACATGGAAAGCTTGGCATGCTCGTATGTCAGCTCTATACAGTATGATCCAAATTATACAAATGCACTTAACAGAAGAAGAGTGCATAGATTAGATGAGTCACATGACATGGGGAGAGAAGACGATATATGAGGGAGAGCAGAGCAGCACCAAATCCTTTCAATAATTGGAGAGAACTTCTATGTAGTTGTCCTAAAGAGGTTTCCTATACAGAAGAAACCAACAACAAAGACACACATTTCAGTCCTCAGAGTAAACGAGGCCCTTTTGCTACTTGCATGGGGTCAGAAAAGTAAAATGGGAAAAAAAGATGCAAAATAAATGCTTTATATGCACCAAAATATACACACACAAAAAGAATAACAATTAACATAATTCATATTATTTGTCGGATTTCACCCATTTTTAATATTAACGTTTTTAATATTCAACACTGAATATATGTTGTCACAGAGGACCGCAAGTACAGCAAAAAGGGCAACGGCACACTTTTGTGACCAAATGCACAGCTGTCAGACGTGTAGCAAAATATCTAAACTAGTTCTCATGAAGCAATCTATTCCCATCTATCCCAATTAGTTTAATAACTACAAATCAACAGCCCTGCCAACATCTGGAGCAGGCTGCAAATATACAGTGGGGGAAATAAGTATTTGACCCCTTGCTGATTTTGCAGGTTTGCCCACTTACAAAGAATGCAAAAATCTACAATTGTAATCATATGTACATTCTAACAGTGAAAGACAGAATCCCAAAGAAAATTCCAGAAAATCACATCATATGAATTTATTAAAATTGATAACCATCTGATGAGGAAAAACAAGTATTTGACCCCCTGGACAAACAGCAAGTATTCTGGCTCCTACAAGCCAGTTAGTCTTTCTTTAAGACACAGCCCCAATCCGAACCAATTATCTACATCAAATACACCTGCCTCACCTCGTTACCTGTATAAAAGACACCTATCAACACCCAAACAACCAGCATCCAACATCACCACCATGGGCAAGACCAAAGAGCTTTCTACGGACATCAGGGACAAGATTGTTGATCTGCACAAGGCTGGGATGGGCTACAAGAGAATCGGAAAGCAACTTGGAGAAAAAGATCAACTGTCGGTGCAGTTATCAGGAAATGGAAGAAGCACCACACCACCGCCAACCTCCCTCGGTCTGGGCCTCCACACAAGATCTTGCCTCGTGGGGTGTCCCTGATCATGCGAACGGTGAGGAATCATCCCAAAACCACAAGGGGGGAACTGATGAATCAACTGAAGGCAGCTGGGACCACAGTTACAAAAGAAACAGTTGGTAACACACTACGCCGTCATGGATTGAAATCCTGCAGCGCACGCAAGGTCCCCCTGCTCAAGAAGAAACATGTACAGGCCCGCATGAAGTTTGCCATTCACCACCTGGACGACTCAGAAGAGGCCTGGACGAAGGTGATGTGGTCAGATGAGACCAAAATAGAACTTTTTGGCCTCAACTCAACTCGTCGTGTTTGGAGGGCAAAGAACACCGAGTACAACCCAAAGAACACCATCCCCACCGTCAAGCATGGTGGTGTCAACATCATGCTTTGGGGGTGCTTTTCAGCCAAGGGGACGGGACAACTCCATCGTATCGAGGGGAGGATGGACGGGGCCATGTATTGTGGAATTCTGGACCGACATCTCCTTCCCTCAGTGAGAGAGCTGAACAATGGTCGAGGATGGGTGTTTCAGCACGACAACGACCCTAAGCACACCGCCAAAGCAACAAAAGAGTGGCTGAAGAAGAAGCACATCAAGGTTCTGGAGTGGCCTAGCCAGTCTCCAGACCTGAATCGATTGAAAATCTTTGGAGGGAGCTTAAAATTCGAGTTGCCAGGCGACAACCTCGAACCTGAATGATTTGGAGGCTGTCTGCAGGGAGGAGGGCCAACATCCCTGCCGAAATGTGCACAAACCTTGTCACCAACTATAAAAACCCTTTGACATCTGTGCTGGCCAATAATGGCTTTTCTACAAAATATTAACATGCTGTTTGTCCAGGGGGTCAAATACTTGTTTTTCCTCATCAGATGGTTATCAATTTTAATAAATTCATATGATGTGATTTTCTGGAATTTTCTTTGGGATTCTGTCTTTCACTGTTAGAATGTACATGTGATTACAATTGTAGATTTTTGAATTCTTTGTAAGTGGGCAAACCTGCAAAATCAGCAAGGGGTCAAATACTTATTTCCCCCACTGTATATGAGACTGCACGCGTGTACTTTCTGCCATCTGCTGGTGAGATAATGTTGTTACACTTCCCACATGCATTCAGCTCTACTACTGTACCACTGAGGTTAGAATTTGGATGTTGATATTGATCTCAAGTCAGTGCACACAGGAGAAATATTTACCAACACACTTGCTTTACTCATTTTCTACCTAATCTGCCAAACAAAAGCCACTTAATGAGAAACACATGACGCGCAAAAACAATGTGTTCTCAATGTGGGGAGGCTGCAGCAGAGCGAAACCCAATCTGGAGCGCGGAAATAGAATCAGATGTAGTGAGAGATTGGTGTTGCTCTCTGTTGGTACAACCAGATGGAGGTCTGGTACCAATACCAGTGCTGTGACCTCAACATGCTGACTCAACACCACCAGCTGTACTGTGGTCCAATAGATCTGCTCATTGTTGGCGGTAGTTACACAAACACACACACATAAACACTCATGCAGATTGCTATCTGCCTCTTGCTCTACATGGTGGAGATCAATTAGCAGGAAATGAAGCAGAGAAAAACTGACGTATGTGTGCTGCGCTGTGAAAACACAGTGCAAATTCAAACTAACACGTATCCAGGCTGCCACACCCTTGTGTGCTACTTAAATTACGAAAAAGCCCGTAATTTGTACAGTAATACTCCTTTTGAGCAAAAACACTAAAATTAGTTTCTCTTAAAGCATTATCACAAGTCTCTTTGCAAGAAGCTCAATCATCAAAAGTGGTGCTTATAAGGAACCAGAGTCATCACAATTTCAAAAAACTTTTCCTTTTTAAGTAATGAAAATGGTCCATGTACGTATAATCCAGTCTTTGCTCTCACTTAAAAAGGTACCCTGTGGAGTTTTTAGCCACCAGGAGTGCTAAGGAGCAATGTGTGGATCCCCACATTTTTCTTTGTATGTTATGCATGTGCAAGAGCATGCAGTAACACAAGACGCATTCCTGCTGAAGGTTTTGTTCTATTCCACAACTGGTGGCAGCCAAGAAATGTAGCAATGCACTAGCAAGTACTAGTAAAAACGTTTTTAACGAGGGAGGAAATGTATTTACCAAGATTTTTAGACTTTACGAACACCCCCAATCTGTTTTTGTCATAAATAGGGAACGTAAATATAACTTTACAAGAAAACGCCACAGGACACCTTTAACAGTTTGTTGAACTGTGTGGAAACTTTGACATGGTGACAAAAGGGCAGCATGTTGCAGAAAGCCTGGTAATTGGCTTCTATTAAGTGGTATATGAATATGCAGTATAAAACTTTTATATCATCTAATTGTGAAAAGGACCATATAGTTGAGAATTGCAATTGACTCAGACTTTAGTCACAAAAATGCCTTGACTCGGACTTGACTGCAGTGAGACTCGACTCCCTAGAGATCTGATTTGAGACAGTATGCTGCAGTCCTGGGGGGGGCGAAAATGCCTTGTTGATGCTAGAGGTCAGAGGAGAATAGGCCAACTGATTCCAACTGATAGAAGATCAACTTTGACTCAAATAACCACTCGTTACAACCGAGGTATGCAGCAAAGCATTTGTGAAGCCACAACAAGCACAACCTTGAGGTGGATGGACTACACCAGCAGAAGACCCCACCGGGTACCACTCAGCTCCACTAAAAAATAGGAAAATGAGGCTACAATTTGCACGAGCTCACCAAAATTGGACAAATGAAGACTGTAAAAATGTTGCGTGGTCTGATGAGTCTCGATTTCTGTTGAGACATTCAGATGGTAGAGTCAGAATTTGGCGTAAACAGAATGAGAACATGGAGCTGTCAAGCCTTGTTACCACTGTGCAGGGTGCTGGTGGTGGTGTAATGGTGTGGGGAATGTTTTCTTGGCACACTTTAGGCCCCTTAGTACCAATTTGGCATCGTTTAAATGCCACAGCCTACCTGAGCATTGTTTCTGACCATGTCCATCCCTTTATGACCACCATGTACCCATCCTCTGAAGGCTACTTCCAGCAGGCTAATGCACCATGTCACAAAGCTCAAATAATTTCTAATTGCTTTCTTGAACATGACAATGAGTTCACTGTACTAAATGGCCCCCACAGTCACCAGATCTCAAACCAATAGAACATCTTTGGGATGTAGTGGAACGGGAGCTTTGTGCCCTGGATGTGCATCCCACAAATCTCCATCAACTGCAAGATGCTATCCTATCAATATGGGCCAACATTTCTAAAGAATGCTTCCAGCGCCTTGTTGAATCAATGCCACAAAGAATTGAGGCAGTTCTGAAGGCGAAAGGGGGTCAAACACGGTATTATTAGGGTGTTCCTAATAATCCTTTAGGTGAGTGTATATATATATATATATATATATATATATATATATATATATATAAATATAAATATATATATAAAATCTTCTTTATATATATAAAGAAGAATGCTCCCGTGCCATTTGTCTTTTTAATGGTCAGCATTCAGGGACTTGAAAGACCTGTGTTTGACTTGTGACTTTAGGCTTTTCCTTTTGAACTTGAGACTCCAACTGAGACTTGCCATTAGAAGTTTTCAGACTTGATTTAAGTGACTCAATGTAAATAGTGATATTAATAATCCCACACGATGATATTTGAGACTATAAATACTGACGATCATGTATTCAATGGTGATGAAAAGATTTCAATGAAAAAAACATTTAATATGCTTGTTTGAAACATTTACTTTCCTTTCAAGATAGTGAAACTATTATGATTCAAATGTAGCTCTATCTGTAGGACAACAGTAATGACAATGAATATTCATACTCACTTTTCTTTGCAAGCCCATTTAGCTAATTAAAAAAACATCCATTAGAGCTTCCTTTCTAATTTCTAGCAATAACATGAAGGCGATGATTGGAATAGAATTAAAACCGCTCTATCTGGCTGCAAAAATAATACTCCGAGCCTGTCGCTAACTAGTTCCTAAGAAGTCACGCTACAACGGGCAAACACCGTCTCTGGCTATGATAGGAAGGAGCCCCTTATTCACAGTGATGAGGAAGACTTGAGAATTAATGTTGCTGTTGTTCATATTATATATGAGTCTTTGAGACAGAAATAAGGGAATAGAATTAGTATTCATGACGTAGCATTTCTGGAAGAGGAAGTCTGTGTTTTTACGAGGTAGAAATTGAGGAGCAGTGATTATTATTTTGGCTGGTCAGGGGTCAAACAAAAAACAATTTGTGAAGACAAGCAAGACAGGTGGTTAAATGTGCAAGATAGACAAGAATTTCACTTTTTTCGAGAATGCAAAGGAAATATTTAAATCATGTAGGGATGGCAATGTTGGTTGGTCGGTCACTTTGGTTCAGACTGAAATATCCCATCAAATTTCGTCAGACAATGAATGGTGATTCGAGACTTGAGACTCTTCATCTAATGCCACCGTGAGGTTCACAGTTGGAATTGGGAACTGTTTGGAACACACAATTTTTCCCTCAGGATGAATTGTAATCTAACTATGGTGATCTTTAACTTTTCTCTTAACTTTACATCTAGCGCCATCAGGCCAATGTTTAGATACTTTAGTTTGATTAAATACCTGCTCAACTAATTACATTCCCATCAGCATTAGCTGTACTTTGTGTTCAGTGCTAACAAGCAAATGTTCGCATGCTAACACGTTAAACTAAGATGGCAAAGATGAAAGAAATTATACCAGCTTAACATCCTCTTGTAAGCATTATCAATGTGACCATGATAGTATTCTAGTCCTGCCATGTAGCTCAAAGCATCACTGTGGGTAAGTGCAGCATCATGGAGCTTCTAGCATGTTTATAGACTCTGAAAAAGCTGCAAACTCTTAAAGAGTTGGTTCAGTTATATTTATTTTTTTAAACAATTTGTCGAGGCATTGCCTTGCTCTAACCCGTTTTTATAAAAACTGTCCCAGAGAAAGCCATTTATAGTGAGGTCTGTGAATCTTCCAAAAGAAAGAGGACATTAATTCATTTTTCAGTGCCGTTCGGAACACAGACAAAATTCCTCCTTTCTACTGGGATGAAGGCAGAAATCTCAAAGATGGATATCTTCAAATCTAGACAAAGAAAACCAAAACTATCTGCCTGATTAGATACCACAAGAGGGAATTGACCGATAAACCAATGCAATTTCTGCAAACATTTGCTTATGTGTGTGTGCCTGCATTTTGTATGCTACTGTCTGCAGATCTAAAACAAAAAGTTGTACGGTTTTCTTGCACTCAACAATGCCCGACACAGGCGAGTGTTGATTCAAAAGGGTAGACTTGTTTTGATCCCTTGTCTTGGCAGGCACACATTGCCGTGCCAGTGTTTGCTAATACCCTGGACACACCTGGCATATATTACCTGGCTTATCCCTCTCCTCAACACCTCCCTAATGTACTGCATCAATCTCCCATTGTATGGTTGTTTCTGACTATGTGGCAGCCTCTGCCCAGATGTAATTAAGTCCTAATCCTCCTGTCGACAAAAGCAGAGGCAGCCTTAATTCAGTTTGCAGATGAATGTGCAGTAAATACAGTCTGCACTTCCAGCAAAAGGCTAAAGGTAATGTCATGGTCTTCTCTGACAAAGGCCACGATGTGTAGCCCAACATGATCCACAGAGGCATTTTTAACCCTGCAGATATGACACGACTGATTAAAATCAAAACTTTGTTTCATCAGTGGACAAGTGCACTGACTGTTGATAGGCATTATTGCAATAATATATATTATATTATATAATATAATAATAAAAAAGACACTATGGCTGATGACGATGCCTGCTGATAACTAATCCAGCCACGATCTCACCCAAACACAGTAGAAAGGCACTCTGTGAGCGACCTCCATCAAGGCCACGTCCTATCTCGCAATGTTAACGAAAGCAATGGTCACTCTCTCTCTCTTGTTCACTGTCCCCTCACTTTCCCGTCATTTCCCTTCTGAATTACGGTCAAAGGTTCTAGTTATAAATACAACGAAAAGCAAGTGGGCTGCCAATCCACATAGAAAGCATTTTGTTAAGTGTTGTTGGCATCTGTCGCTTGCACTTCTCCCGGAACAGATACACTTCACACTGACTCCCTACATTTATTGATTTCGGCTCCCACTCCTTGAGCTTGCCTGTTTCACTACAGGCAGATTGCCCTCGCTACGGTGGGAGGGAATATAAGTGACGGGCAGACACGTTTAGGGAAGACAGAGTCAGTGTGGATTGGATGACAAAAAGCTTTAAAAAACAAAGCAATCCAATAATTATGGATGTCAACTACCATGGCTAGAGATGGCCCGATACCATTTTTTGCTTCCCGATACCTGAATTTGCGTATCTGCAGATACCGAGTACCGATCCGATACCAGTGTGTCATATATTTTATTACGTTTTAACAACTGTATACTACTATCCCTGTATGGATGTGATATGATACGAACACAAACAATTAATGCCACAGAACTTTCTTTTATAGTGCAGTTTGACAGTCAGTTATAACGGAAAAAGAACATAAATTAACCACTGTAACGTAGATTTTCTTTAGGTCTTTATTACGTGGTATTGGATCGGTGCATAACCTCCAGTACTTCCCGATACCAGCGTTTTAGGCAGTATCGGAGCGGATACCGATACTGGCATCGGTATCGGCACATCTCTAACCATGGCAATGGTCGAAGCTTCCAAGCATTCGGATCAGCCCTATAATATAGAGTTAAAACAACACATTACATTGCAACAACAATCACAAGGACTGTGTAATTCGTAACACTTCTGCTCTCACAATAATTTGAAACATGCTGAAATATCAAACTGCTTAATTAAACATCAAATAATTGCCATGATACTGGCAATGGCAATGTTGTATTTAACTTGGTAGGAGAGCACTGGCTCTAGCCACAACTTTACCTCATTTACACATTCCTGATGATAGAGTAGCCACAGCTGTGTGTGTGTGTGTGTGTGTGTGTGTGTGTGTGTGTGTGTGTGTGTGTGTGTGTGTGTGTGTGTGTGTGTGTGTGTGTGTGTGTGTGTATACACATGCAGCTGGTTGTGTATGCTGACTCAAGGCTTTTACTGTAATCTCCCTGTAACAGCTGTAGGTTAAGCCACATGTTTATCAAGACTAGAGGAAAATCAGTAGGTACGTGTGAGTTCAAAAGGCATGAGGTCACTGACTAACCAAACCTCCCTGTGGTGGTAAAGATGGGAACAGAGGGGTGCCTGAATTTAGATTGGACGACAGATATTTAGTTGTTGAATCAAGTTTACAACAAGCCATTTTCTCATCACACTAAAAGACAGAAAAGAGCATTTGGTTGCACAAGAGCTCTCGTGTACATTGGAGCATTACGTGACATCAGTTATAAGTGGGGTAGGGGTGTTCTACATCATCTGTGCCAGTTGTGTATAATAAGTGTGTGTGTGTGTATATATATATATATATATATATATATATATATATATATATATATATATATATATATATATATATATATATATATATATATATATATACACACATATATATATATATATATATATACACACACATATATATATATATATATATATATATATATATATACACACACATATATATATATATATATATATATATATATATATATATATATATATATATATATATATATATATATATATATATATATATATATATATATACATATACATATATATATATATATATATATATATATATATATATATATATATATATATATATATATATATATATATATATATATATATATATACATACATATATATACATATATACACACACACACAACTATCGTAACTCAAAACCTTAATGGGAATATCACAATAACCTGTATTAGTGATATTCAAGTACTAGAAATCAGAATTAGGTTCGGCTCTTGAAGTGAATTGGCTACGACCACTGTTTGAATAGCAAAAGTATCAAAACATGTATTTTAACATTCCTCAAGGAGTTTAAAAGATACAAAGAAAATACAACAATCAGAAATCCCCCCAAAAATATAGTCAGTCCGTTTAAAAGAAAAATCAGTCCAGTCAGTTAGTTCAATGTTCAACTCCGTTGAGTTCAGTTTGGTTCCTGTGTGATTTGTTGAATAAAAGGCCTTGTTTCAAATCACTACCCGGGCAGTGTGTGATAACGTTGGAGATCTCATAATCTTATCTGTATGATGTCTCCAAGAGCGCGCAGTCCACCAGCTTGGTGGGTTGATGGCCACTGGTTACAGTCAACACTCCAGAATCGCCGAATATCAATAGGGAGGTTTGGCTGCCTCCCAAACATTAGCTGGTAAGGAGAAAACCCTGTTGTGTCATTTTTGGTGCAATTGTATGCGTGCACCAAAGGCTGTACGTAGTCACGCCACCTGGCCTTACTTTCTTCTTCTAGAGTCCCAAGCATCTCCAACAGCGTTCTATTGAACCGTTCCACAGGATTGCCACGTGGGTGATAAGGGGTGGTTCTGGTTTTCTTGATCCCCAACAGCAGACAAAGGTCTTTGATTACAGCAAATTTGAAGTCCTGACCTTGGTCACTATGTAGACGCTCAGGTATGCCATAGTGAACAAAGAAGCTGTTCCACAATGTCTTGGCTACTGTCTTGGCCTTCTGGTCTGCGGTAGGTACTGCAACAGCATACTTTGTGAAATGGTCAGTTATTACTAGAATGTCCTTTGTCCCGCGGCCATCAGGTTCCAAAGACAGGTAATCCATGCAGACTAGTTCAAGCGGTCTGCTAGTCCTAATGTTCACAAGACGGGCTGTCCTTTCAGCTTTTGCTTTGCGACGAATACATCTCACAGGTCCGCAGCTTCTTATATACGTCGGCAGACATTTTTGGCCAATAAAAACGTATGCGGACAAGGTCTATGGTCCTCTCAAATCCCATGTGTCCAACTGAATCGTGGAGACCTTCTAGAGCTGTTCCGCGATATTTTGTGGGAAGAACCAGCTGGAAAAATGGTTCACCGCTGTTCATTCTTTTACAGTACTTACCGCATTGTCAATGATGAGTTGATCCTGCACTCGAAGCATGAGTTGGACTTCCTTGTCCTCTTTCTGTCTGACACGATAGGAGAGGCGTTTTCCTGTGGTGAGTATGTCCATAACTCTGCTGATTGCTGAGTCAGCTCTCTGTTCTGCAGCCCATTCCAACTGTGACATTCTGAGAAGGGTAACGGATCCTGGAAGCAAATCAGCATGAGTGAATTCTGCCGGGATAGCACTCACATCCATGGCAAGGGAATTAACAATCACAGGCGAGTGATTGCTCTCTTCCCCTGTGCTGCAAGCTTCATCTAGCTCGTGTCTCTGGCATACAGCTTTAATTGCTTCTTTTGGAAAAGTGCCGTCTTTTAGAAACTTGGCCAAGAATTGCAACACTATCATCTTCAGCTTCGGTGCTCAGATCTGTCTCATCAAGGTCATGTGGACGCCTGGATAAGCCGTCAGCATCTTGATTTCTTTTGCCGGCCCAATACTGGATACTGAAGTTGAAGTTTGACAGAGCTGCTAGCCACTGATGGCCAGCGGCGTCCAGTTTGGCAGATGATAGTACGTAAGTCAAGGGGTTGTTGTCGGTGACAACGGTGAACTCAGCTCCATAGAGATAGTCAGATAATTTGTCAGTTATTGCCCACTTAAGGGCAAGAAACTCTAGCTTATGCGTGGGGTATCTCCTCTCACAGTTTGACAACCCCTTACTGGCGTAGGCAATAACTTTCATCTGTCCGTCTTGCTGTTGATACAGAGCCGCCCCAAGGCCATGAGGACTAGCATCCGTATGGAGAACATATGGCAGTCGAGGATTGGCAAAGCCCAAAATTGGAGCAGTTGTTAACTTTCCAATGAGAGTCCTGAATGCTTGTTCACACTTAGCTGTCCACTTCTCAGCAAAGGGTGACTTAAGGTCGACCGTGGAAAAGGGCTTAGTTTTGCACTTCCGCCTTGTTGGAATGTAGCCGGTTGTGAGATCGTTGAGGGGCTTTGCAATTTTTGAAAAGTCCTTGATGAATCTCCTATAGTATCCTGTAAATCCAAGAAAGGACTTGAGCTCTTTAATATTGTTTGGTCTGGGCAAAGTCGTGAGTGCAGAAATCTTTTCAGGATCAGTTTCTACTCCATTCTCCGAGACAACATGTCCCAAGTATTTTACAGACTTCCTAAAAAAATGACACTTCTCAGGCGATAACTTCAGCCCAAACTCCTTCAGTCTGTTGTCTGTCTGTCAAAACTCGCATAAGTCTCTCCTCATGCTGTTCAAGGGTTTCTGAGAACACGATAAGATCATCAAGAAAAACAAGGACTTCTTTTTGGTTCAAGGAGCCCATGCATTTCTCCATAACTCTTTGAAATGTGCTTGGAGCATTGGTTACTCCTTGCAGCATCCTATTGAATTCCCAAAATCCCATGGGAGTGACGAAGGCTGTTTTGGGCTTGTCCTCCTCTGCCATTTCCACCTGATAGAAGCCTGACTTCAAGTCCAGCACAGAGAACCATCTCAATCCTGTCAGAGCTGCAAAAGTCTCCTCAATATTTGGCAAAGCGTATGCGTCTTTGATAGTCCGAGCATTCAATTTTCTGTAATCAATGCATAGTCGAATTTTGCCATACTCTTCTTTTTCACGATTACAACTGGTGATGCAAATGGACTCTCAGACTCTCTTATGATGTTTGCGTCATACAGCTCTTTCAAGTGGAGACGGACAGCTTCGTAATCGGATGGGTCTCACTCTCTGCTTGAAGGGTGTTGGATCAGAAAGACGGATTTTGTGCTTAACTGCTGTTGTATGTCCATAGTCAAGGTCCACACTGGCGAAGACTTCAGGAATTGAATTCAGCCTCTTTGTTATCCTCGTTTTCCACTCCTTGGAGAGGGGAGAGTCACCAAAATCGAAAGTGATGGGGCTTTCTGAAGCCACCGAGTGCAGTGTGTAGCACCCAGTCGTGGTGCTAGCAGAGAGTGACTGTTTACTCTCGGTTAGGTCTTCACTCGTCAAAGAGGTAAGTGGGGAAACAGATAACGGAGCTGTGAGTTCTGCCAAGACGCAGTGTGCTGGCACTGTGACGCTGTGTGTGGTTTCATTCTTGAGCAAAACAGGCACTTTAAAAGATGTCCGTCCGGGGCTTGACATGACATAACTGCAAAAAGTCAACCCTCTTGGTAGATATGAATGAGATGGGAAATATACCAATAGGGGAGTGCCAGGGAGGCTATTTACGTTCCTCGTATAGCCATCTACTGCCATTTTCTGGCCTGCTGGGATGACTATTGCCTTCTTGTGAAGAAGTTTGACTTTATTCACTCTGTTTTGGTCCTTTGTTTTATTCTTATACAGGCTGCGCAGGTGTTGGATGAGAACAGCATATGCACAGTTTTCAAGGACAGGCCCATCAATCTCCTCATTGAACCCTTCATACAAAACGTCCAGAGCATTAGTACCAATGAGAACAGAGACATGAACAGAGGCACTTGAATCAGGAACGACGAGGGCTAGTGTGCTAACTGTCTTGGAGTTACCCGTGAAAGTCTCCGGGAAGAGTATATCGATCTCAATATAGCCAATATAAGGCACAGGGCTGGCCTGCTGCTCCCTCTACTTCAATGAGGTTATCTAAAGAGCAGATTGGATGAGAAGCTAAGTGGGAGTCATGAAACGACTTGGAGATTGTGGTCACTTGTGAGCCTGAATCAATGAGGCACTCATGTTGAATCCCTCCGATGGTGACGTCAACTAATGATCTTGATCCAACTAATCCATTCATGAGATCATCTCTAGTGGGTCCAATGGAGGAACACTTGGCTTTTTGGTTTTTCCATTTGTTTTTAGGACTACTGTCTCGGTCATTGGCTCCAGGACGTCACTCTACTGGAGCCTCGCCCAGTTTAAAGGAGAGTCCTGCTTTGCTTTCCACTCGTCCTGCTTTAACTTCAGTTCCTTGTATTTCAGGTCAACCACAGCCTTGTACATAGGGTTCTCACACATTCTGGCTATGTGGCCGTCATCCCCACATCTAAAACAGAACCAGGCCTTGGGCTGTGCTCTAGGTGCAACCTGGGGAGTCGCTTGGTGAACTTGAGCCTCAGCTCGGAGTGGGGGTGGATGCTGGCCAGACTCGAGAACTCTAGCCTCACGTCTTCTCTCTTTTTTGGATTTATTGGTGTTGAGCTGCATTTGCAGCTCAGCAACTTGTTTCCTCAGGCTTTCAGTCTCAGATATGTATGCTTGTAACACACTGGCATTGTGATCAGTAAGGCAGGAGAAGTTGGCTACAGTTTGAACATTCATTGAAGATTTTCCTTTGGAGGTCCCCAAATGACGGCTCATACGGTCAAATTTAGTAGCTCTCTTTTCTTCAGTTCTCAGCTGCAGTAAAAACTCAGCAAAGTCGAGGGGTTCATCAGTTTTCAGCTCTAGTTGAAGAACAAGGTCATGGTCCCAACAGCCGCGCTTGATCGGTTTCAACAGGTGATGGTTTACATTGGACGGTCTTACCCCTTTCCTCTTCACTGCTGTGCTCAGCAGCGTCTGTAATCTCTGCAGGTAGGTGGAAGCCTTTTCCCCTGGATCCTGGTTTGTGTTCAGGAATTTGGCAAATATCTCTTCACTGTCTTCTACCAGGCCATAAGCAGACTCCAACAGCCTCATGTAGTCTCTGGGATGACCGGATGAAGCTAACTGTCTGACGACATCTGAGGCAGGAGGAAGCAAGCTCTCTAATATTCTCCTCCTCTGTGCTTCAACAGAGACATGGTCATGGAACATTAGCTCTACATGGAGTAGCCATGTTTCAAAGTTGGCTTCACCTGGTGGCTTAGGCACTCTGCCAGAGAATGAACGCAACCTCTTGGATTCATTTTGAGACTTTGATGCATAATTTTTAATCACATGTTCGACAACGATGCGCCTCACCTCTGGTGGATTCAACACTTTCTCATCTAGGTCATCAGCTGAAGTGGGAGCGACTCCTCCCTTAGCTGTTGATTTAGGTTTTATCTTCGCTTGCTTGGAAGCATGTGGGGAGGGCTCTGTAACGTCATCTTTCTTCCAAGATCTACGAATGAGGGGCGTCATGCTATGATCAGAGTCAGTGTCGCTACTGCCATCGGAGTCGCTAGAGTCTGTGTGAGTACTTTAATGCTATCAAAACGCCATGTTATTTTGGCGTCATTGACATTCTGTATGTCAAAAGGTCATTTGGGCTCAATCAAAGCGTTAACAGTGACAGATTCAAATTCTACAATGGCATTACATTTATCCTCTTCTCCTGTGTTTGGCAGCCTAACTACTTTAGCTACGGTGCCATACTTTTCAAAGGTTTCAGTAATATCTTTGTCTGTATCAGTGTGAGCAACTCCTAACACAACAATGGACCGCTCTGTCTTAATACGGAATTCCTTTTCTACATCCATGTCTACACTGTAAATAGTTTCACTCAATGCAATCAGCAATAACACTTTTTTTATTTCAAAAAAATTGGAAATAAGTCACTGAAGTAACAGTATATATCTAGAACTTTGGAATGTACATTTAACTGACTTGGTCGTACTCAAAACCCTCCTGGCTGGCTCGCCACTTTATGTAACTATCGTAACTCAAAACCTTAATGGGAATATCACAATAACCTGTATTAGTGATATTCAAGTACTAGAAATCAAAATTAGGTTCGGCTCTTGAAGTGAATTGGCTACGACCACTGTTTGAATAGCAAAAGTATCAAAACATTTATTTTAACATTCCTCAAGGAGTTTAAAACATACATAGAAAATACAACAATCAGAAATCCCCCAAAAAATATAGTCAGTCAGTTTAAAAGAAAAATCAGTCCAGTCAGTTAGTTCAATGTTCAACTCAGTTGAGTTCAGTTCCTGTGTGATTTGTTGAATAAAAGGCCTTGTTTCAAATCACTACCCGGGCAGTGTGTGATAACGTTGGAGATCTCATAATCTTATCTGTATGATGTCTCCAAGAGCGTGCAGTCCACCAGCTTGGTGGGTTGATGGCCACTGGTTACAGTCAACACTCCAGAATCGCCGAATCGCTGGCTCGCCGTGGACTCTCTCTCTCTCTCTCTCTCTCTCTCTCTCTCTCTACAGTTGCAGAATATGCACCCCCCAAAAAAAACAATCTGCATACAGCAATGCAAAATATCTAATTAGTAGCTGTACATGGCTTTATCACTAACACATTCAAAAATCACTAACTCAAATTCTACATCACTGAGTTTCAACATGAGCATAATGCACTGTGTAACATACCACCTCAAATATGACTTGAGACACATTCAGTAAAAATACATCTGAATAGTGCAAAGTGCTACATTTTACAGGTTCAGCATGTCTAATCTAGAAAGTTACTGAACTTATTAAAATCATATAGCCACGAATAGGGCGGCAAAAGACGTTGCAAACATTCTTTATAATGGCTCTAAGCCTCAAAACATTAGCCTGTTAGAGCAGTGGTTCTCAAACTTTTTCGGTCACTCCCCACTTTGGACAAGGTGGAATTTTCAAGCCCCACCTGCCCCCATCGGCCCAACACAATGCTAATGAAATACGCAACAAGCTTAAACTGTTCCAATTTATTGAACAACTAGTATCAGTATAGTAACAAGTTGTATCTAAATACAAACTAACAATCTACATCCAATAACAGCGAGTTCAAAAATAAAGAAAATAAAATTACAGCTGTGTTAAAATTTGTATCAAGTTCAAAAATAGAAAATAAATAAAAGTGCCACTTTGCAATCTGTTAAAAAAAGAAAAGAAAAGAAATCCATTTGGCAAGTGAGGTCTATTTATCCCTGCATTAGTGGCTGCAATGAGCCTGTTTTGCATTGGAAAATTTCTCAAACTGGGGTTGCAGGCTTGATACTGCCACTCTCAAGTCATGCTCAATGTTCAGCTGAGATCTGTACTTTGTTTTCAGTGAAGCAACAGCTGAAAAGCCCATCTCACAGAGATATGATGTGGCATAATAATATAATATAATCCAATAAAATAAGATATATTACACTGCATAATGAGCACTTTTACTTTTGGTACTTTAAGTACAGTATATTTAACTTAAGGACAATGTTGAATGCAGGACTTGTAACTGACAAGTAATTTGTAACTCTACAACACAGTTTTTTCTACTTTTACCGAAATACATGATCTGAGTAAGTCTTCCACCTCTGGAAATCACCAACAACAGTCGTGCATGAATAGCTGCAGCTGTGTTTAACACTGAAAACACACAGCTCAGTACAGCATTTACTCAGGGCTCTTAAGTTTTAAGGACAGGCTGTGACAACTTTTGTTGAGGAAATAACCTCCTTAAATGTGCATATGACAATTATTCACCTCAATGATAAATTCATTAATTTTAATGAATTAATACACCCCTGGACTGTAATATTTCAGATGTGTTTTGAGCAAGATTTCTGCTAATGTTCAAAACTTTGTGCACATTCAAAATATATCTGTTCTCTGAGATTTGGAGGAGTCGTGATATTTTGAGAAAAATAAAGTACCTAAAAAAAAAACTATAAAATAATCTACCTGCATCATAGTCTGCTGTGCATTACGTGATTGCTGTGCTGATACGGTAGATCTCAGACCTCCTGACAGACACAGAGCCCTGTTTGGGAACGTTTAGGGAAGCGTCTGTACGCTGCTCTATGCTTTTTTCTCATTGGTTGTTTTGTTAAATCTTACCCAGATACAAAAGTGCTATTTTCTGATTGGCTATTGTATATGTATAGCCCCTTTCTATTTTTTTGATTGGCTGATAAGTGGCAGGCTTGACTAAGAACTCCAGGGGAGACACCCTTGATTCCTGTCAGTTCCATAGTGAGAGCGGCTCGCCAGAAAACTTCTGGGCGCTGCAGAATATTAAATATGTTATAAATAGTTTTTCCGCGTGAGAAATACAATATGTGGCGGGAGTGCGTGACAGTCACGCTCAATGTGTGACACTTGAGAGCCCTGGTTTACTTGCAGCTCTGCTACAGTAGCAGCGAACCTTTAACGTTGCCTGCTGGTCACATCGTCTCTAAACAGTCCGCTCACAGTGAAGTCCTGCACGGATCAACAGATGTTAGAGTCCGGCATCTGCTCGCTCCGTTTGTTATAAACGCACCGAGCAGATTAATGGAGCCGCTCGGTGTTTGACTAGCTAATAATTAGCCTGTTATCTTGAGCTTTGTCTGAAGGCGCTGAGTTGCCAGCCAGGCTCGACACACCGACACATTCCGCACATCCTCCGATCAGTTTAACCGCTATTTTGTTACGGTATGAGCCTAATCCTAGGGAAGGCAAAAAATATAAGACCTTTGTAACGAAATCCAAGACTTTGTATACCAAATTCAAGGTTTTTAAGGCCTTAATTTGAGACGATCAAATGTAAGACTTTTTCAATGCTTTTAAGACCCCGCGGGTACCCTGACACACACACACACACACACACACACACACACACACACACACACACACACACACACACACACACACACTCTCTAGTCGAGTGCGAGTGCGCGGTCTTGCTCTTGATTCCGGGAGATTTTATCTCATTTGCGGGCGTCAAGGAGCCGCTATCAATATGCGGGAGACTCCCGGAACTTCCTGGACAGTTGGGATTTCTGGATAAAGATATAAAGGCATAAAAAGGAAATTTACTCCAGTTTGGCGCGCCCCACCTGTCACGTCTCTATTCCCCACCAGTGGGGCGCGCCCCACACTTTGAGAACCGCTGCGTTAGAGTAACCTCGTAGCTGAATAAACATACATGAATTCACGTTGCGCCATCTCATCAACAACGCACACGTATGCCACAAAATGGTGTTCCAAATTGCAACGGTAGATTAGCAAAGATAAACGTATCATCTCCGACTGGTTTTAATTAAATTGTCAAAGGACATAACAGAAATAGTAAAGTTAACATAAAATGCACAGAGTACAGAATTATTAGAATAGCTTATCCCTCTGGTTTTAATCAACTAAGGTGGCATGCTAGCAAGTAGTTTCCCTCTCTTTTTTACTCACCGGAGATTCTTTACTTATCCAAAGGAAAAAAAAAAAGAATAGAAGAAAAAAAAAGTGTAAACAGCAGTTCACAACAACCAAGGCTTCTTGACACTTCCAACTATACCAACGCTGAACGTTAACCGCGTGTTAAGTGGTACGTTTCTCTAAACTTATCTCACTCTGTCTTCATCTAACGATTCACTTGACGAGAGGGGAAAAAAAAAGGGAAGAAAAAGAGTCTTTGCTCTTCTTTAGCCACGCAACACAGAGTGGCTATATGCCAACAAACACTATGCAGCGCCATCTAGGGGAATGGAGAGCCACAGCAACTACAATACTTTGGCCCTGTGCATTTTAGGTGGGCTACATATACATATATATATATATATATATATATATATATATATATATATATATATATATATATATATATATATATATATTAAAATTTTGTCTATACATATGTATGAATGTATGTCTGTGCATGTGCCCCAGTATAAATAAGCAGTTACATGTACACAGTGGGATCCTTTAAAATACCTGACTAGGAAGTGACCTGGAAAGTTCAGCAGTTTCTATTCAGCATCCCAGTTTACAGCCACTTTGACACTAGGCTCTTTTCCAGATGTTGGCGGATGAATTCCAAACTCGAGGCTCTCACTTCAGTTCACAGAAAAGCAGCAGATAGCGGTGGGATACAGTCATTAAGGTGTGAATAAAACCAAGCGTTCTCCTCCCGGATAACTGAAATGATAAATCACTCCAGTCACCGAGTGCTTCCTGCAGTACATCTGAGAGCGAAGATACAGTATAGGACTGAGCTGCAATACATGAACATCTGCTCAAAGCTTGTTCCTGGGGAAAAAAAAACTGCAGGGAAACTGTCGGCAGATAGAGAGAAAGTTGATACTGGGACCATATTGTAACAAAGAAAAAGCAAGCACATTTGTACACACAAATGCAAACATAGTAAAGCTTCACAAAAGACGAAATATAGTCACTGCTAATTGTCGAATGCTAGGAGTGTGATGTCTGTACAGGCTGCGGTTATAAAAAATGTTCATAATTTATTAATCTGATTAATAGTTTGGTGTATAAAATGTCAGAAAAATGTAGTATATGTCATTCACCCACAGCCCAAGGTCCAAAAGTATTCAGTTTACAAAGATATCCTCATAGCTAAAACCTGTGAATGGTTGGCATTTTTAATAGATTAATAGATTATGAATTTTCTTTTGACCGACTAATCGTCTGGTCTGGCTACACCGCCTCTCTATTCTGGGATAGGGAAAAAAAACTGCTCTAGCATGTTTATATTTCTTTAAACAAATCGAAGCCGTCCTGGCTAACAATAAGCTCTGTGAGCAGAGATAGCGAGAGGGGAGGGACATCCAGCACGCCAGATGTCAGGCTTTATCCCAGCAATGTATCCGTTGAGCCAGCATTCCCCACATATTTTAAAGCAAACAAAACATACTATCAGTATTATGACAATTGAAGAGCTGTACCTCTGAAGGTTAAACTTCATTCTGTGTTTGTCGAATTACTGAACTGTGGTGCATTATACAAATATTTTGTCCACCCCATTTATATAAATGAGAGAAGAGTAAATATAAGAAACCTCTCAACAAAAACTGACCATTATTATAACCTTCATTAAGAAAGAATGTACTGCTGGCAGCTGTATTTGAATGCATTAATATTAGCTAGGTGTATCTAATAAACCAGCAACTTCAGGCACGTACACACACAAAGGGGCTGCTATGTAATATGGTAGAGGTGTGACGAGATCTCGTGAGATTAAAACATTACGATATTTCTCGACGGGGTTAAAAGTTGTCTTGCGATATCAGTACACAAGTGCAGAATTACGTTGTTACTACTGAGAAATAATTCACATTAAAACATTCAGTGCCAAATTTCGGTACCTGAGAGTGCATAAGCTTCTCTGTCCTCTCTGCATGTTTCACAGAGAGCGGAGCTCAGCTCCAACACGCATGCATGCACGCACGCACGCACGGTCATGAAAATAAAACAGGCTAAAAAAGAATAATATAATACAGGAATAAACGTTAGAGTGCAGTGTAAGAAATTAATAATTATTTGATTTAATAGGCTGTAGGGACGGGTTTGGGAGGAGAGAGGGGCACAGCAGTTATCAGGTCTGAAGAGGTTAGGAAGCCATTTGTGGCAAAACCTTTCACAGTGCTCATTTTTCATTTTGTGACTTTCGATTGAATAAAAGACTATTTTTCCAGTAATATTTCATCATTTAAGTTTTCTTTAAAATTGTGTTGAAATCTGGTCTCGTTCTCGTGAACCCAATCTCGTGTCTTGTCTTGTGACCTGAGTGTCTTGTCACACCCCTATAATATGGCTGTATATTTTACTCTGCCGATGTTTTCAACGAATGCATCTAATTAGGAACATAAATTGTCATCAGAGTGGGAAAATCAAAACAGTTCATCTGAGTTCACAATTATTTACTCTCCAACCTCCCACAGACCAAACTAACCAACATCCCACCGACATTCAAAAGGGGCCTTTCAGCAGGTAGGGACAAATTTACCTAGTACTCCTCTTTTACGAGCATGGTGGTCTTTAGCCGAACAGTTTTCTTTTTCACACCTCCTGCCTAAAACAACAGACCTGGACTGCTTGAGTAAATACATGCAAACACATACAAACAGACGTTAACAGCGAGGAGCAAAACCCACAAAAGGTGCATGGTTTGCTCTACAGCCAGCCACTGCTCTTGGTTGGTCAAAATCCACAACCCTGGAATCTGGAATATCCTTATCTCAATATTTGCCTAATTAGAAAACAGGGGCAATTGCCAAGAGCTTTGGAAAAAACATTTTCTTGCCAAACCAACACTGTGTGTGTGTGTGTGTGTGTGTGTGTGTGTGTGTGTGTGTGTGTGTGTGTGTGTGTGTGTGTGTGTGTGTGTGTGTGTGTGTGTGTGTGTGGAATTGGAGAGGAAATAGGAAATGGAGAGCAGGGCGGTCCCTCTCTCACAGGCGAAGGATAAACAGCTGCCATGTAAATTCTGGGTAAATGACGTCCCAAACAGAGCAGAACAGGTACAGAAAACACCTCCAGAGGGCTAAAGCACACAAGACATGGCAACCCCATATGTAAACAGAAGTTTAAAAGGGACTGTTAGATCGACTCAATTTCCATTTCCAACCAATCCCATTTTCTTGATCTGTCAGCTGTGAGGGACAGGCAGCAAACGGTAAACCAATGACTTTAAGCTATTTTATCTGAATACAAGCATTCTCTTTCATTTTCAGTAAAGTGCTTTGGGGAATTGGAACACAAAAAGACTATAAAGCTGTCTAGACAAGCAGTAAAAAGATGTGTACAACTGTGCGCCCAACTGATTTGACCATAAGACATCTGCCTTTGTTTGCAGCGACATATAAACATGTTTTTTTCTTGTATTTCTCAGGTAGTTAAATTTGATTTTTTTTTTTTTTTCAACCACACCAATACCCAACTTTAATGGGGAAAATATATTCACTTGTTTATCGTTATATTTTGGGGTTCAGTCTGGGCAAGAAAAACATCAAATAAACTGACATAAAAGCAGAGAAAAAAAAAATCTATCTTTTCCCTTGACGTGAAGCAACCTTTTCATGTCATCTTTTGTTATTGAAGCAAACAAACTGGCCTGCTTTTGTCCCCGCCTCTCATGCAAGATTGGATTTTGATGAGACCGATACTCGAGTTGTGTACTATCCACTCATTTCCTCACTCTACCTTGACCCTTTCTTTTCTCTTGATCTGAACAAAAAGAAGAATTAGCTGGAGCTACTGTACTCTCACTCTCAGACAGGTGAAAGGGCTTCAGTGTTTCTGTCAATAGCCCTTCCCTGCAGTGTTGCGGCCATGATGGTCTGGGTCAACAAAATAGATTTTTACTCTCCTGTGCAGTAGACACAAAAATGTGGGTAATGGATGATGAAAAGAAACTGTCCATTGTGAATTACATGAAAATGTTCCTTAGTTTCCAAACTGACTTCAACTTTTGGATTTGGGGGATGTTGGCTGGAGACAAGGAGGAGGATTGGGACTGTTTTACCTCAACTGCGGTTTCATTTGTGTATTCATCTGGTTTTAAACAAAGATATGGACAAATGGGGACGACTGTATGTTTTTGCAGCGGTGACTAATCCTGTTAGACCGTTTCAGTGCTGAGTCTTGCTTCCATTATCCCTTTTCAACATAGCAGAACAGGCTGACTCACACACAGCCACCGACTGCATTCACGGTCAGCCCCAGTGAACAGATCAGCTGGATCTAGATCAGCACATCTCTGAGGTACATGGAAAAATATGCTGTAAATCGCATTAAGTCACAGTCTTCTCTGTATTTATCTCCTTTTCACACACACAACACTGAACAAGCTCTCTCTTTCTACAGCAGCCATCAGGATCATTGACAATAAAGAACAACTGGCATCTGTGGAACTGCTTAGTTGCTGGAGCCACTTCAACAATAGACTCAAAACTTCTTTGTTCATGTTTTTAACAATAATGTCATTGTCCGCAAACCAATAGAGCAAAAAAAAAAAAAAAAAAAAAGAAACCATTACGCAAGGTGTAACTCAATTAATTAAGCCAACCAGCACATCAATGAACGATTCGCTAAACCCGTCCCCCGAACAGCGATTGTCCAATCATAGCTTAGCAACCGTAACCTAGCACGGCAGGCCTGTAAAGCTTTCTCCACATAATGAAGCGGTGTGCATGGGACAGTAATAAGACCGATTCTTAGCATTTAAGAGTTTGGAGGGTGGTAGTTTTTTTTTTTTAGCTTTTCCAAAACCAAAACACAAGAACTAATTGTTAGGAATTGAATAAAAAGTGTGTTTAGCATGCCCAACTATATACAATATAAGTAACAAGTGTAGCTCCAAAATCAAAGAGCATATCATTAACGCTAGCTGACTACATTTTTTGTGGGTTTACAGGTTGCGTTAGAAAAAAAAACTTTTAGAACTGGCCCAATTGTGTTTAATATAGTATCCCCAGTGGTGTGGGAGCCAGTCCTGCAAGCTAAGTTAATACATCAGAGTTTAGGGTAACGTTATCAGAGCCAACCTGCGCTTTATTCAGCAAACCCAGCTAAACTCAAGTTAGAGTTGCGGTTGCCAAATTCATCAACTAATCCACATCCCCAAAGTCATTATCTCTTGTAAAAGTGAAGCAAAAACAAAATGGGAGCAATTAAGCATAAATTTAACCTCTGTATTGCTGTTAGGCCTATGTGTTTCTATAGTAGGCATGCAAACAAAGTTATGTTGGAACAAAATAAGTCTATTTTATTATCATACCCAACCATAATATGAAAGCTAATTAGCCACCTTGCAATATACTGTAAGAACATTGACGCAGCTCTATTTCAATGTCCTCTACATAGTTGGTGGGTAGGTAGTGAGGATGCTGACTTTTTGGCTTTGATATGTAGCTTCAGCCTCAGTCTTTTCACATTACATCAGAGACTTTTGGTTTCAACCAACTCACAAGTTAAAGGTAAACTTAATTAGCTAAATAGCTAGCTAGGGCTAAATCTGCTCACAATGTTTGTGTTGGGAACCATTGTTTTAAAAATGCATGTGTGCCATGCTACAAAGCTTGACCGACATAACAACAAGTAAAGAGGCTTAGCAGAGGGTCAATTAGGCTTTCCATCCACACAAAGAGACCTTGAGTGGGACAATCCATAACTGCTACTGGGATGTTTACTGGTCATCCAACTCTGTTGTCCATGCAGACAGAAAGCCCATCACTTTTCCAACAAAGTGGATTTCCACTAAACTGTAAAACTTTGTTTGATGAACAGCAACCAAGTTCTCTCAAGTATTGGAAAATCCATTTGGAAAGCAAAAGAAGAAAACACACAGCGAGAAAACTATTAAACAGGCATTAGAGTGGAGTTTTTAGACAAGAAAAAAAGAGAGCTGAAAATAGATGCTTGGTGCATTTCTGCCCAGCACTGGCAGATGAGAGAGAACAGTTTTCCACATTAATCAAAAGTGAGTCTGTTGCATTCACAGCATGTCGTAGGCAATTAGAGAGATATTTTATTTGACCGTCACCTCGATTAAACCCATCCACCCTCAGCTGCAGCCCAAACACAACAGTCTCTGACTGGATGGTTAATAACACAAACTTTTAGGCTACCTTGTGAACTTACTAAAACAAGATATAGACAGGCATGGGGAGATTTAATAAATTAGATTGAGGAGCAGCTAGAAAACATGTCCATATAGTTTAGCCTGTCAATTACATACACCAAATACAACATTGAGAGTATTTAGTTTTCTAGTATTTTTCTTTTCTAGCATGGCTCCAGCAGGCATATGCAAAAAGTCCAGATGGGGCTCAAGGCATTGAAGAAGATGCTCACTCATATACTATCATAATTTGCACAATTCAATGAAATCTCATCTGATTTTTCTACTAAGACATTTTTGGGTTCCATTTTTCTTTGCAAGGCTGGACTACATCTAGGATGCCGTGATTCTAAGTGAAATGTGATAAAGTGTTCTGACCTCCAACTTTCCAGAAAAGGTAGGACACTACCCAGATAATAACATTGGATCAGCTGAAACCCAAAGAAAATGATAAAGATCACTTCAGATGGATGGACAGAACAAGTTCAAATCTAGGACATGAATGGTATCCTCCACAGAAGTCAGAGGTGTGACAAAGCTGTAACTGGGGCACTGAGGAGATCACATATTGCTGGCAAATACATACATTGTATTGAATACATACAACATATTCAACTTGGTAAATTCATTCTAGGGATCGACCAATAGGGAGTTTTTAATTCCGATACCGATTTTTTTTTTCATTAGACTTAGCCAATGACTGATACGGGCTGCCAATTTTCTTGAGCCAATATTTGGAGCCAATACTGCTTTTGCTCGCTCAATTTACATCATAAAAACGTAAACCCTGACACACTGGATTTGTTTTCGGAATCTGCTCTGCCATTTCTTTAAAAATAATAAAAACAAAAAGATCAGTGTCACTTCTGTGTTTTATGTGTATCGGCCGATGCCGATACACGTAAAAACGCAAATATCGGCCCGATATATATCGGCCGGCCGATAAAATCGGTCTATCACTAATTAATTCGTCAATTAACACACTCTCGCTGTGAGAAAAATAGACCACAACATAGCAAATGACAAAAGGGGTCATTTTCTATAAACAGCCTTCACTCAGAGTTTATTATCCCACTCCATACTGTAGCATTCACTGTGATCCCAAAGTCAACATTTACACAAAGAATCGTCTTTCAGCAGGGTTAGGATTGAGCTTTGGCAGCAGGTGAAACAAAGTAAGAAGAGGCACAAAGAGCTCTGCTTTTAAAAAAAACACCCAATCCCTTATATCAACAACATTGGGAAGTGTCTCAGTGGGCACCAACAGTGACACTGCTGCCACTGGGCATTTCAGATAAACACAAGCTTGTGTTCTAAAACTTTTATGCATGAGCCATCAATGTTTCCAGCACTTAAAAGGGAAAGAATACAGATACAGAAGCTGTGCGCAGTGAGTGTGCACTGCTTACCTCAGTTGCGTTGAGCTGCTCCTGTGGCGTTCCCTCTGCTGCTATATCTGATGTCTGGCTCTGCGTGTCAGCAACTGTTCTCACATCTCTCTAATTCAGCCAACAAACACAAAAGTGTGTTAATCAGCCGGTCTTGTTTCAGTGTATTTAACATCCAGTCTTGACTCAAAGTGAAACCATAAATCATACTTTTCCGATATTATTGCAGTTGTTGCACCACATGCACGCATCAAATAAATCATCCCTCTCACCTTGTAGTACCCAGTGACCTGCTCTGCAATGCTGCTGATGTGCAGCATGTATTGGTGCAGTCTCCGTTGGTACTTGAGAGCCGATAGCTGGGCCTCGTTTTGCAGAGTTGACACCTGGGCTAACAGGGACTGCTCCCTCCTGTTCCACCTGAGCCTCGCCATCCGGGTTTCATGCTCCAAAGTTGCGCTTCTTGCTTCCAGCGCATCGGTGACAGTGCGCAGCGCGTCCACACAACAGTGGTCCCCTCTGTTAACATCCTCACAGGACAGCAGGAGCCCGCATCCTTTCTTACAAACACCTTCACCACGATGGCCCGTATGGAGCTCTGTTTGCGACTTCATCCCGATTGGGTCCTTTTCCGCGTAAGGAGTTGGGCAATCAGCGCACATAGTTTGCGCAGGAAACTTTTCCTGTGCAGTCAAAGAGTTGTGACAAAGTTATTTTACAAGTCTGAACACATGAAAGCGTGAGTGCACCAAAAGTTTGACCGGTCTGCGCAGCTCACGCTGAGCTGAGGGGCTGCGCCACTTCTCGCACGACATGAGATGTTGCTCTGAGGAGTGAAATGTGTCTGAGGAGAAAACGTCAGCCTGCTGACTCACTTCTGCTCTCTCTGGTCAGGGTCATTGCATTTTTCCTGCTGTTCACATAAACTCATATAATGTTTTGGACTTTACCGGTAGTTTTTTTTCAGTGCAGTTTAATTTAGTTTTGTTTGATTTAACTGTGTCCAGCTGTGATTGGTGCTGTGCACTTGATGTGTGTCATAAATCCTCACCAGCAGAGGTCGCTCATTCTATCACACACTTTCAAATGGTTTTCTTGGCAGCAGAGCCTTCAAATTGAGATAGAAACAAGTCAATTTAACAGTCCACATCATGATTGGCATTATCAGTGGGGTTTTATTGTGCCTCATTTTAACCCTATTACTTTCATTTAGTTTACCTCTGGAACAGGTTCTGCAGTGATGGCTTGTCAGTGAAACTTTGATGGTCCTTCAGTGGTTAAACCCTGGCTTGTAACACAATATCTGTATGAAAACCTTCACTAATAAAGCCTTCCTGCATGAGTCCCGGCCAGTCTTACGCTGACACAGCATGACATATCAGAGAGGGCGTCACGTTTCAGGTCTCCCAGCAGCAGCAGTCTGGTTCTAGTCTGCTGTGCACCACTTTAAAGTATGTTTTGTGTTGTCTGAGCTGTCAAAGAACAGGTGTAGGTTTACAAAGACAATAGCACAATCTGCCCTGGGACTGCACACCTGTCTGCAAAAACACATCCTCAAGGAGGTCAGAGGAGTGTATTTTTCTTCTTGCCAATCAATGCAAAGTGAAATTGTAGCACTTGTATAACTTTATGTTTTTTTTATATGTGATATTAAATTAAATCATTTAAAAATCAACTGTCAGCAAATAGCTATATTTCCAGAACTGTATGAGTTTAAAGTCTGGAGGATAGGACCTGGAGGAGCAGTCAGACTGAATCAAGCGGCAGCCTGTGAGTGTATTTTTGGAGGAAAGGGTTACACCGCCACCTGGGATCAGACCTATCACACAGGCCATATGCTTGGACCGATAAGCCACTGAAAAAAATTCTCCATCTTTTGTTCTCTCTGTGAGCTGATTTCAGTGAATAACCATTAAGACCCCTGATTGAAACGGAGAGATGACTTAAAGCTCAATAAGTATCTAAAATCTGATTAATTTGGTCTGACCTAATCCATGAAGAGAAGTGATATCAATCTGCTTTTCATCTGCTGGATACCTGATAGGAGACAAAACTCCAACAGCTGTTTCTGCTTGAAAAGCTAGACATTGACAGAGTTGGCCTTATCTGTAAGGGAGGACAGATTGAATGGCTATCTGATATATTTAAAGAATAGCTTTCTCCTGGATGCAGACATGGTTGATAATGGAAGATACTCATAAATCATAAATTATGTTCTAGTTTCTCTTATTTGGTTTGTGAACGCTGAAACACTTCTATGACTATTTTACACATAACCAGTCTAAAGTTACAGGATAAAATACTTAAGTCCCAAGGCAGCAATGACTAAGGACATAGAGTAAGTGATCAAGTGTTTTTTTTGCTTCCAACAAGGTGCAAAAAGCACCTGAGACCACCAGTTGTCCAACCCCAGTGGAGAGTCTGTCTGAATTTGATAGCACTTCTTACAACCTTTGACATTGCTTTGTGTGTATGTTTAAAGGGAAACTGCCGAACTGGAAATATTCTCCTGGGGTGTGTGTAATACTGGCTTTATTGGATGGACTTCCAATCTTATAACAATAACATCAGTATTTCAGACTCAATTCATAATTCATTCACCAGTGAACTCAGGCTGACTTACTGTGAACTACAACTTATAACTGGGACTTTCTCATTACATTTCAATCTTTATTCAGTGCAATTAATATGATAAAGATCAAGATTGTGTGATGTGATTGAAATTTCCAGCCCGGCTACTCAATGGACCCTGTGGTGAGATTTTCTTCTCAATGCTGTTTCCAACATCAAGAATGAACTTTTGGACCTCAACTCCATCTGTTGCTGAGATTTTGTGATATGATCGAAAGCTCCAAAACTAAATAGAGTGGTGAGATAGTTTTTCCATGACTAATATTGCTCTACAAAAGTCTATCATAGCGTAGGCAAACTTTAGTTAAATGTATTGGTATATTTAGCATATTTCGTCATGTTCAAGTTCCTTATCTGTGTATTCTTGTACATTATATCAATAAAAATGACTGTTGTGGTTGGTGTAACATATTGTATGTCCTTTAAGGTTTGTTTTAGTCATCCCCTATTTTAGCCATTAATATCTGCACTCACTTAGAGTGACTCAAAGTCATATTTGAGACATATTTACCCTTGAACAGTGACACCAAAAGTTTGATTGGAACTCCATTATAGTCTTGGACTGTCAGTGGTGGAATGCAACTGAGTACACAATACAACTTTCATCTTCTTGTACTTTACTTGAGTATTTCCATTACCGTTACCTAATGCTTTTACATTTCAGAGGGAAATATTGTACTTTTTACTCCACTACATTTATCTGACAGCTATAGTTGCTTAATATGTTCATACTGTATATCTTAGCGTATTCATATACACTGTTAAATTAACAATTAATCTAACCCTAACCACTAGATATATACAGTATGAGCAGTATAGTATTAACAGTGTTAATACTATACTGCTCATATACTGTATATATCTAGTGTATTCATACCCCTTGCTGTTTATTCCACATTCTATTTATTCTATATTTTATTCTGTATATACTTTGTACATTACTCAGAACTGTACTGCTTTTTGCACTTCTGGTTAGATGCTAAACTGCATTTCATTGTTTTAGTACCTATACCAACAATAAAGTAGATTTTTTTCTAATCTAATCAATTTGGCATATTAATATGTTATATATAATGTGTAAAAGGAGCTTATAAAATATGATGCATTTGTAGAGCAAACTTCCCAACAACAGTATTTAGGAAAGTAGCACTACCTCAAACCAGCTCCAACAATAAAAAAAAAACTCAGTACCCCTTTCCATTAATGCATGCTTTATAAAGAGTAATAAGTTGTGATGAATGGCTTCATTCGTATTTCTTAAGAAGTTTAATAGGGACAATATTTGTGCTGTCTAGTTTCCGTTTTGGGCCATTCTGTATAAGTATTACTTCTAATTATGATACTAAACCACATTTTGCTGATAATTATGTACTTTAATTTAGTAAATAAAATGGTATTTTTACATTTTTGACACTTCTTCCACCATGGACTGTAAACCTGACTCACACCGGAACTCAGACAAAAGTGCTCCGAGACCCTCACAGTTTTTAGCTGCACTCACACTCAAGCTTATACTCCCAGGTAAAGAAAAGTCCCTGCCAAACAACAAAGAAAACACCAGAGCACTAATAGTTAACTACACTTTTATTGTTCCTTGTC
Source organism: Perca flavescens (assembly GCF_004354835.1). Classification (NCBI taxonomy): domain Eukaryota; kingdom Metazoa; phylum Chordata; class Actinopteri; order Perciformes; family Percidae; genus Perca; species Perca flavescens. The sequence continues at coordinate 18,689,309 of NC_041338.1, forward strand.
CAGCCAATAAGAGGTTCCAGTTTCATCCCTCACATGTGCCGTTCAAGTCCAGCGAAGCACTGAACTTCCAGCAAACAGCCAAACATGCTGCCATTGCCACCAGTGATGCTATCAAATCCCCAACATATTGTGTGTGCGGAACTGCAGGACCAGTTTTTGAACTTGAATGAGTGAGATTCCTTTAGTCAGTTTAAGATTTTTTCTCTAAAAATCATCTCCCCAAGACTTCATAAGAGATAACTGGCTTAATGAAGCTTAGCAGCTAATGCACATATTAGGCTCACTATAGATCTACACTGTCTCTGGCATAAAGGGATGCCACTCATATAAATGGAATGTATTTTAATATGAAGCTGTAGAGAGGTTGAGAAGTTGCTTTAAAGTTGATTTGTTTCAATGTCATGCATGTTAGAATGTAGAGCCGCTGCTTTGTCCCAAAACATCAAAGTTCAAGGCATTCATGCATTTGGCAACTCTTTTTATGATTTGTCGCATGAAGGAAAACTGGGAAAAGCACTTTGTGGTGGATGTTGATATAGTCACAATGTAGAAGCATGGCCAGCATCAGTCATACAAGAATGAATCGGGGGAATTCAAAACGCAGCATTTGTTCCTCCATTCAAGGGAAATAAACGTTTAAACTGTCCAACCAAATGTGGGTCATGGCATACAAATATAATAATCATAAAAAAGACAACAGTTGATACTGTTTATATATCTCTGATCACGTTACTGAAAAGACAAAAATAATGTAGTGGAAACAACGTCATGAGCTTTTGATGGGCTCTCGGAGCTGACATAGATGGCTTTGCTTTTCTTCTGTTTGTACCAGATAATGAAAAAAGACTGTTATAGGAGCTAGGCAAGTTGTCTTATTAGAAAATATAAAGTAGCCACACATACATTGCACAATTATTGGAGGGCATGAGCATCGCTACCGTTCACTATAACTGTAAATAGTGACTCTTACACAAAGCCATAAACGAGAGAGATGAAATTAAAATGTTTACACTAAATAAAATACCAACATTCTTTACAAAGCACCAGCAGTTACCACTGAGGCCCGAATGATACAGTGAAAACAACAGGTTTTTCTTTTGTTTTTCAGGATTAGTTCAATAATGACTCAGATGTTGTGGCAAAGCCTTGATCACTGCACAGTTGTACAAATATAACCAGAGGTTTGCTGCAGTTTTGCATTTTAAACTGCATCTCTGATATGTTGTTTATAGTTCACTTCCTTGTTCCTATGTTTTTGCTTTACATTCAGCTTTGCAAATATGGACCCATGTGCCTAAACACTTTTGAACCATTTCAAACTTTTTTCCATGTAACAATGTCAACATGCACACAATTTGAAAGTGGTATTCTATCAATAGAACTCATGTTATGATTTGTAAATAAGCACTGATTGCAGGTCAACCCAATCCATTTTTTCATCAAATAACATCCATAGTATATTAGGTAGCAAAACAATATTAATTATTGGATATATTATTTCAGCATGACATAAATTGCTCTTTCCTCTAAGATGTTTATTAATAAAAAATCCAGTATGAAAGGATGAGATTTGCTTTGACTGTATCTCTGTAACAAAGGGTCTGCTTCATTTTAAAAAGAAAATAGAAGAAAATGACACTGAACTGCAAGTAAAGAAAGACAAAGACATTTTTATAAACCCATACACTTATCCTTCACAGCTACTTGTTTACCTTATACTATGGAATGCAGTCTAGGGTAGATTTTCTAAAATATCATAGATCAAATGAAGCCCACGTATCTGAACAAACAGCTTCTTTATCTACATAAGAAAGGTCGGCTTCATATTGTAAATAGACTTAACAGCCAACCTTAAGTGTAATGTTCACACTTTCAGTCATGATCCATTTTCAAACAAGTTATTGTGAAAGATAAGTGCAGTCGTTTATATAAGGCATATTTAAAAAGTTGACAGAACTCCTTTGACACTCCTCCAAAGAGGCTTTTTGTGGATAAATAAGGGATGTCTTTGTCCATTTCCAATTTTTCCTTTTCTGTGTCTATTTCCACAAACATATTCCAGAGGGGAAGAGTTGGAATAAGACGTCCCGGGTTACGGGGTAGAACCAAAAGATTGTGGAAAGAGTCCCAAAGTCCTCATAGGCGTCAACCATAAAGAGTCTACTTCACGGAAAGTGAAGACAAAGATGGCGCTACATTCAGAGGTTCAGGCAGAGGAGAGCCACCAGGAGCAGGGAGAGTACGCTGAGAGACGGGGCGGATATGACACTTCCACCTGAGAGACACACAGAGATAAAAGTAGGTCAGATTTTGCTTAAAATATATCTGCACCGATAGTCAAATTTGCTGCTGATTTGAGGAAGTTTGTCCAGCTTTCATCCATTAAACTAAAGATTGTGTGAAGTGTGATATTATACCCCATCTGTGTAGAGATCCCCTTAAATGCCCACTCCATTTGTCAATGCCCTGCATTTGAAATCCTCCACGGCTTAAATTCCCGGGTCTGTGAAATCAAGCTGTCAGTAGGTCTGGACTGAACGATAACAGATAAGGAAAACCACAGGAGGGGTATCCTCTACTCATCAAGATCAATTACAGAGGCTTAAGGCCTCCTCCATCCAGTCAGCATACCTGTCAGTCCATCAGCCAGTGGGGGATCGAGTCAGGGGGGTATCAAAGCTTTAGTCACGGGCCGTAAAGTTTCCCATTTTAGCCCCTCCAGTCTAAGGTACTGTATGAAACCTGAAGTGACAGCTCTGCTCTGGCCCAGGGAACCCTCGTGCTGTGACAAATGATAACCTACCGCCAACTTTGAACCTTGTATAATCTCACTAGCAAATGGCAGGCCAGGAATAAGCAGTCACAGTGTGTTACCTTAGCACTATGGATTTAAAATGTGATTAGATAACTGAAGGCTTTCTTTATTTATGTTCCACTGATGAAACTAAACTAACTAAAACTATTTTTCGCAAGAGATTACTCTCACTCGCTAAATTTCATTTCAGGATGCCTTATTCTTCTAAATAAGTAAGTCATAAAGTGTCATCTGCTTTTCTGCCACACACTTTCCATTTTGTAACACTTTATTAGAACGAAGATACAGTACAGGCCAAAAGTTTGGACACACCTTCTCATTCAATGCGTTTCCTTTATTTTCATGACTATTTACATTGTAGATTCTCACTGAAGGCATCATAACTATGAATGAACACATATGGAATTATGTACTTAACAAAAAAGTGTGAAATAACTGAAAACATGTTTTATATTCAAATTCAAATTAATCTTCAAAGTAGCCACCCTTTGCTCCGATTACTGCTTTGCACACTCTTGGCATTCTTATGATGATATTCAAGAGGTAGTCACCTGAAATTGTTTTCCAACAGTCTTGAAGGAGTTCCCAGAGATGCTTAGCACTTGTTGGCCCTTTTGCCTTCACTCTGCGGTCCAGCTCACCCCAAACCATCTCGATTGGGTTCAGGTCCGGTGACTGTGGAGGCCAGGTCATCTGGCGCAGCACTCCATCACTCTCCTTCTTGGTCAAATAGCCCTTACACAGCCTGGAGGTGTGTTTGGGGTCATTGTCCTGTTGAAAAATAAATTATGGTCCAACTAAACGCAAACCGGATGGGATGGCATGTTGCTGCAGGATGCTGTGGTAGCCATGCCTTCAATTTTGAATAAATCCCCAACAGTGTCACCAGCAAAGCACCCCCACACCATCACACCTCCTCCTCCATGCTTCACGGTGGGAACCAGGCATGTAGAATCCATCCGTTCACCTTTTCTGCGTCGCACAAAGACACGGCGGTTGGAACCAAATTTCTCAAATTTGGAATCATCAGACCAAAGCACAGATTTCCACTGGTCTAATGTCCATTCCTTGTGTTTCTTGGCCCAAACAAATCTCTTCTGCTTGTTGCCTCTCCTTAGCAGTGGTTTCCTAGCAGCTACTTGACCATGAAGGCCTGATTCGCGCAGTCTCCTCTTAACAGTTGTTCTAGAGATGTGTCTGCTGCTAGAACTCTGTGTGGCATTCATCTGGTCTCTAATTTGAGCTGCGGTTAACTTGCAATTTCTGAGGCTGGTGACTCGGATGAACTTATCCTCAGCAGCAGAGGTGACTCTTGGTCTTCCTTTCCTGGGGCGGTCCTCATGTGAGCCAGTTTCGTTGTAGCGCTTGATGGTTTTTGCAACTGCACTTGGGGACACATTCAAAGTTTTCGCAATTTTCCAGACTGACTGACCTTCATTTGTAAAGTAATGATGGCCACTCGTTTCTCTTTACTTAGCTGATTGGTTCTTGCCATAATATGAATTCTAAGCGTTGTCCAATAGGGCTGTCGGCTGTGTATCAATCTGACTTCTGCACAACACAACTGATGGTCCCAACCCCATTAATAAGGGAAAAAAATTCCACTAATTAACCCTGACAAGGCACACCTGTGAAGTGAAAACCATTTCAGGTGACTACCTCATGAAGCTCATTGAGAGAACACCAAGGGTTTGCAGCACTATCAAAAAAGCAAAGGGTGGCTACTTTGAGGAATCTAATATATAAGACATGTTTTCAGTTATTTCACACTTTTTTGTTAAGTACATAATTCCATATGTGTTCATTCATAGTTTTGATGCCTTCAGTGAGAATCTACAATGTAAATAGTCATGAAAATAAAGGAAACGCATTGAATGAGAAGGTGTGTCCAAACTTTTGGCCTGTACTGTACATGTTTACTGAAAAGAAAAAAAAAACTTAAACACCAAATCCAACTCAGGCACCTAAATTGTAACTTAAATCTCTAAAGTCCAGGTTGACTTTTTGGTTCATTTGGCAGACTTTCTATGCATTAATTTGTGTCTTTGTTCAACAGCGTTAACACTGTCCTCATGCATGATGTCTTTTTTCTCAGCAGAAACTTAGCTATAAGTCTGACTTTTCATTTTGTCAATTTAACAAAGTGTAAAGCTGCCAGGTACCCAAAAGACAACAAACATAACAAAGGCACTTATACAAATGTTTAAATCTTTAGTCATAATCACAATTCTAGGTTGTAAAATATGGTCATATTCTGTCTGTAGCAGATGCCAAAAGGCAAAATGAAGGGGACAAGTGAGTCTGTCTGTTACCTGTGATGTTGACTTGTGCCACGGCCCCATCTCCCCCCTCTGTGTGCGCCCGGACCTCCACCACGTAGTTCCCGTCTGTGGGCAGGAGAAGGTCTATGCTCTGCTTACTGGTTGTGTACAGAGTGCCTGTGGAGTGGCCCTGCTGCCTGCACAGCACCTAGGTATACACACATATCATTTAAAAGAAATGTAAAGTGCCCAGCTGCTATATTTTTTTCCTTCAGAGAGATTATAATCTGTATAAATGTAAATGTCGAATTGTACTCACTTTGTAACCATCCACCGGTGCCTCGTTAGCAAGTGGTTCCACATGTTCCCAGACAATATTTACTTTCCGGCCCTTTAATTTTTTACCAGCTATTCTGGGAGGTCGACTTGGAGCTGTTAAAAGACACAAAAACAGTAAAGAATAACAATTATATTAAAATAACATATATTTGTAAATAAGGACTAAATATAGCTTTAAGATACATGTTGTTGTTTTCCATGCAGATCCCTGCTGGTCAACACTAATCTGCTAAAAGCACAACATACGGGCTTTCTTGGTGTGGATCTGGAGGTGCTCGCTGGCCGGCCCATATCCTGCAGAGTTGTAGCCCCGAACCTCAATAAGGTAGTGGGAGTCAGGCTTCATACCCTCCAGCCTGGTGTGGTTCTCACTGCCAGGTACCACCACCCTCTGGGCCCGCCCCTCACTGTCTTCCTGATTCCTCCAGTACTTCACCTGGGACACAGAGGGACAGAGGTGAGATGGCTGGGATCCAACACCAGCTTGGTGCACAAGCCTTGCCTTTACAGCACTTAGAAAAACTGGTTTATACCATAAGGAAAGGGAAGTAAATAAGTAAAATAATAATAATAGGTACAAGCTAATTTATAGAAACTAGCAGGTATAAAAGTTTTACTAATGGGTGTTTAAACCACATCAAAAAGACATGAGCCAAGCCGTAGTACGTCTCCCGTTTCTTTTACCAGGATGCCTCAGTAACATTTCTACTGACCTGGTATCCATCGATATTGCTCTGTGAGAGAGGCAGCCACCACACTATGGCTTCTGTGGCAGAGAGAGCTCTGCCGTCAACACTTACAGGAGCTTCAGATGGAGCTGAGGAGAGACACAGAGTAGTTAGTTAAATAGGTTACAGTAAGACAACCATTTTCAAGGATGAGTCTTTCAGAGCTAATCTTTATATTGCACACACAACACTCAAACCTAGCATATTTTATATATCCATTACCGTGAACATAAACTGTCTATTATTTTTTATATGTGTCTACTGGCCTTACTAATGCTATTTTTCTTTTAGTGGTGCTCAAGCATCATTTTAGTAATTTGAATTAATCACTGTAAGGAACAAGGGAAGTGACAGAAATCTCTCTCGGCACACATTCCTTCACTAGGCCATCGAACACTTTTCCGTGACTTATGGGCCAGTTATACACTTTGTAGGCTGCCCCTGCCAGGAAACTTTCCCTGAATGTGAAATAGTCATGCTGGGCCTTGAACCAACAACCCATTAAATACTCTCATTGTGTTCCACACAGAAACAAATGCAAAAAAACAATACTGCACAACCAGCATGCACACAAATCCAAATGGTCACACCCCTGGGGGCAGAGCGCTTCTACAGGCTTAGCTATAAAAATCATAGACACTCAAAAGGAAAGCGTTCCCAAAGTTGGTTACCATGGCAATGGGGCATCTCTGTAACCCGTCATGTCTGGGTTGCCAGTGGTTATCTCCACTGTCTGTCAGTGGAAGTTAATAACTAGGCTAAATGCTTTGCATCCTTGGGCGAATTATCAGCTTTCTGGTTCATGCTACATAGATCATGATAATCCCCCCGCAAGGAAAGACGGAGAGAGGAGAAGATGGGTTCACTTTCAAGGGGTATTAAAATTCCTCACAACTATACATGAGAACTCCTATTAAATGAGTCCTACTCCATTGAAAACCCTGCTGGTAATAAGTAGCTGACACTGACAGATTGAAATAGCAGAGTGTTGGCATATTGAGGAATTCAAACAGGCCCAGGTTGATCTGTGACATTGTTTTGAGATCAGTTTGGCACATTTTCCCTTTTATGCTTCGGCGTTGAGAGCTGTAAATCTTTTCAGTGCTTACCGTCCTGTGCAGAATAAATGATAGCTGTTAGGCTGAAGGGTCCCTCTCCTTTGCTGTTGAAGGCTTTGACTTTGACTTGAAACTCTGTCGATGGAGGGATGGAGGGGTCTTTGTGGACATAGCGCTTGGCTTGCGGGTCAGCAACCGTCACCTTACTCCACTCGTGTCCATCTTGTGGTTTGAAGGCCACAATGTAGCCAAAATTAGGCCCATAGTAGTACTGTGGCTGTACAGGCTGATGACAGAAACATCAAATATTACTTTAATGTAATGTTTTATCCAACACACCTCTCAAGCCTGCGTGTGAATTACAACTTAATCCTGTCAGAGTTCACACTATGAATATCATACATCATCCACTTATGCTTGTGCTATATACTAGGATTAACAGAAAGACTCAAAAAAGGCCATTTCCATTAATTAGATACGTGTGCATACTGTTCCGTAAAAATGACTGAATAGTAAATGATACAAAGAGTTGGGACACTTTGCTGGCTCATCCCTCTTGATCTGTCCTCACGCCTCATCTCCTTTGTTGGCACTCTGGCTTTATTCTCACGCCATATATCCAGTAAGACATGCCTGCATTAGGCACTGTTAACCTGTAAACACATCGCCCCATCCTCCAGCTGCTCGGGAATTGAAAAGCCATGCCTTAGCCAAGCAAAAGGCATTTTACCTATGAGAGCTAATTTATAAACCGCTGCAGCAGTGCAATGGAGGAGAATGATTCAGTTCAGTCATCGATTTTTGTTGATATAGCTTGTTTTGTTTGGTACAAAGTATGAGACTATGCAATGCTTTAGTTCCCATATATCTTCTGGGATGTGCTGGCCTCAAGTTCAACAGTTCTCTACCATATATTTCATCTGTTGATGTACTATGTTGTTGTCCTCCAAAGCGACTGGAAACATATCATCGGCATGCTTTAAATTCATGGACATTATTGTTAAAAGGATGGCCCTAAAAGGCTGTTTTGCCAAAACATAGAACGAAGTTAAAACAAATGTAATTGTTGTCATTTTGTTTTATATCTGCCTGCAAGCCAACACCTCCTGTGCGTTTTCCCTCAGTTTTTTATTGTCAAAATGATGTCTGTTGCCATTTTCTTGTTCTGGTGCGTTACTTTTTCTTCTGTGAAGCATTTTGCAACTTTGTTTTAACCTGTGCTCTAAAATAAATGTTATTATCATTATTAGAAAATAACAACACTTACAATCTGCCTAAGGTGAGTGATGGCAGCAGGTCTCCTTTCTGTGAGCTTTAACTAAGCTAATGGCCCTTTTGACCCTTGTGCCCAGTGGAAAGTTCAGACCTACCGTCCACGTGATGGTCAGTTCTCTGCTACTCCCTCCACCGCCGCCGACGTCTGAGGGCGCCACCACAGGAACTACAATAAAACAGCAACAGCAAAACTCTGAGCCCACATGCTAAGAGTCCACACACACAATGCCAACACACACAGGCTGTAACCTATCCCTGGCAGCAGCACTGAAACATCCTTCTTCTGCAAATACAATATCAATGTCATGACCTGTGCCAAATGCAACACCTTAATGTCAATGTCGGAACCTCGCCACTGAAGGAAACATAGAGGCAAAAGGTCTGTTGTTTTGCCTTGAGTCTAGTGGCTTACTCTTAAATGATGATTCTTTTTTGAAGAGAGGTTACTGTAGGCCTGTGATTTCCATTTTATAATTGAATTTCAGTATACAGTTTCAGCAAAGTGCTCATTTCTTAGAGGTTTGTGTGGTGAGTTTGGCAGCATGCTTCTGCTGTAGGAAGTACAGATTGATGGGATTTCTACTGACTCACTTTTACAGTGATACTTAACGTAAGTAAACAGTGCTATATCAGAATAATGAAAGATAAATATCAGAATGGAAAGCTGGACTGTAGGACATGTCTCCATACCAAAAGTCTTATGTAGCGAATGTTAGCCTAAAGTCAGGAACATGAGCTTACTTGCTTCCAGGGTTTTGTCTTTAGGTGACGGGCTGCTCGGCTCTCCTGTCCCCAGAGCGCTAGTGGCAATCACTCTGAACTCATATTCTATCCAGGGGAACAAATCCACCACTGTGGCCATCTCTGTATTCCCCTCTACATCTGTAGGAGCTAGAGATAAAAGCACAGATTTCATTTTACAATGCCAAGATTTTAGGGCTATAGCACGGTATGCTAAAACATTATACAGCATAGGTTTTGCAATCCCTATATTTAACAAAAATATCCTAAAACAACAACAAAGTTCCATTTTCAGAATGCATTACTATATTTTAAGTCCTTGATGCATGGCTAAATTACAGCCATCTTCAAAAGACATTAACCACCATGTAGGCCTACAGTATCACTATGTGGCATGACCCAAATTATCATAACACCAGAGCCAGCTCAGCATTAAGGTAGCAGTGTTTATTTGAACAAGTGTGCTGAGTTCTCACATGTAGTGGCATTCTTCCAGACTTCTTTTGAGAAGGAGTCCCTGTACTGGATGGTATATTTGGAGATGGGGTTGTGGTTGTCTGCTCCACGGCTCCACTGCAATGTTACATTCTTGTCAGTTTTGTTCATCACTCGCACCCCACCTGGGGCACCGGGGGGACCTGGGGTAATGAAAAGAATAAGAGACAGGTTAAAAGTGTTTGTTTGGTGCATGATGAATACAAGTGTGGCCACACAGTTGTGTTGAGATTAGTGACACTGTCCCTTAGTCTTCACAAGTTAAAATCCCCTCAAGTTCCCACTTGGACTTATCCCTGAGGTAGAAGTGTAGTGAATGTCCAAGACAAAAAGAGGGTATTGCATTATTGAAAGAGGTTTATCTTTATTCAAGCTCATGGGGAAATTCTTGGCAAAAGTCCTGAGTCGTTTAACAACTGTATACTTTAACACCATTTTCCAAAAAGACCACTGTTTGATGCATGTGAAACACAGCACATCAAAGCCCTAACATTTCTTCTTTTAAGTCTCTTCTTTAAAAAGACATCAGCAAAGACTGATGGATTAAGGCATTAGAGCTTAAAGCCCATTGACATATATGAACTAAAGCTTAAGCAAAAAGCTTTTGAGCCAGTGTTTCTCTTGGTCCTCCTGCTCCTCTCGATTCTTCCTTTGGAACATAAAAATGGCCTAATAGAAAACCCAGACTATGTCAAGGTTAGCCACCCAACCCACAGCCTCAGAAATGTCCTCATTTGCCTCAGGATTTACTTTTTTTCAAGTCATAAACATATGACAGAGACAAGTAAGGCGATTAGACAGCCAAAGCTGGACAGCCCTTAAGCTTCCCCTCTCCTCTATGAGTCAGAATAAAAAGAAAAGTTGTGAAATCTACCAGTTTGTACAATTCAATGTAATGGATGAAATATTGTGCAGAGTTTCCATGTCTGTACAACACTGAGTCATATGGATGCTTAGCACAATGTGTTTAAACTGATAAGCTTCAGTGCTTATTACTAACTGACATACTGTATTCCCAGGAATCAAATGTAATAACGTTTATGAATAGTTTTCCCAATTCACAGACAATTACATTAACACAGCCACATTTCAACACTGTGCCAGGCAAACGGTAACATTACGCTACAAAAACACACAGACCAGTCATATGAAAACAGCTCTTTTTCCCTATCCCAAATCCCCACTAATAACAAGCTGCAGGTGCAGAGCTGTGTTTTTAGCCTGGACAATCTCCTGAAGCAGATCTGCTTCCTCATATGCCGTGATAAATGGCTGTCTTTCATCTCTCCCTCGCTACGACCCGGACTGCTGACATTTGGCACTCCATTAGGAGCAGCCCAGGGCCTGTGTTTTGGTTCCACTCTGGGAAACGTTACAGTCAGCTGCTGTGCGTTCACCTGGCCATCTGTCAACACCCGCTCAGAAATCAGCAGCGGTGGCAGCACACCCAGTGCACAACAGGGATCACTGGCAACCAGATCACTGCTAATGTTCTCTGGTTCCTATCTGAAGAGACCCTTTGTCCACCAACACTGAGTCTGTTTCAAGACTGGAGGGGAGGCTGTAAGGCAAGCTCTCACTCATCAGGAAGTGGAGGGTGAAAACAAAGCCTGATGACTCATCCAGGAGGTGAAATACAGTAAATGACAGACAGAGCACGGTGGAAGAGTGGCAGTGTTTCTTTTGTGCATGTTGATATCTGTATGTGGCTGAAAGAACAAGCACTGAAATCAGCAGCTCTCCATATCAAAATATCGTGGTGAAAGATAGAAATCTATGATGTTATGGCGCATGGCATTACACAATTAATAACCATAAACATGCTAGTTGCTGTAGTGCCAACAGCCCTCACTAATCTATAAAAAGTTCTACTTTATTCAGTTATAATGAAGACAAGTGAGAGCTGACTGTCTGTTTAAAACACTTCTTAATCGGCAAAGCATTGCTTGCTTCTCTAAGTTTAATCAAATATACAACTGTTTATTGTAATGCAACCACAGCAACAGGCTTTAAAAGTTACCATTTGTTTTCTAAGTTACTTTGCCTGACAGACATAGAGCATTTGGATAAATCCGACCTAATTTGCAAAGTGCCAACATAAAGTAAAGCCAAACAATATAATCTAGAGGTAAGGCACTACCAGATATGTTTGAGTTGAGTTATTTGCACTTATATAAAGACAGTATTGGTTGGCTATCACTGAGCTTATCTGGGTGGTAGTGGTAGATAGTGAGTGTTCCATTTGTATGTGTGTGTGTGTGTGTGTGTGTGTATGTGTGTGTGTGTGTGTGTGTGTGTGTGTGTGTGTGTGTGTGTGTGTGTGTGTGTGTGTGTGTGTGTGTGTGTGTGTGTGTGTCCTCTCTTGCATGAGGACACAAGGCGTTTCCTTCCATTTTCCAGCACTTTCTCTCTTGCTTTCCTTGACGTGGAGTCTCGGGGTCAACAGATTGTCTGGCAAATGAATCTGGTCTGGTTACTCTGGAGAGATTTACTTCTCTTTAAACATACACTGGATACAGTACTTACTATGTGTTATCTCTCTCTGTCTCTACTTTTTTCACACACAGGGTCTGACAATAAGGCGTTAGGGGAACATTTTAAAGAGTAGTTTAGAAATATGTGTCTGATGAACTGTGGAATTATTTTGTCTTGTGCTCACTTTAATAAGCTCTATGAAATTAAACTTTCTGAAAACACTAAATATTCAAAACTAAACAACCATCAAAGTTTGAAAAACATCTTTATATTCACTTGGGCATTATTTATAAAGAGTTTAACAAAAACTCTGCTTCATCAGAACTGTGTTGGCATAACTTAATCCGATTTGATTAGACAGTATCCAAACAATCCAGAGCAAAGACAGAACACAAAATACAGAAATCTCTCATGTAAAATAACCAAAATGGTTAGAACTTTCAGTTTAACAGTGTGTTAATGTTAAAATCCCATCTCTCGCAATCTCTGAATCTTTTGCATTCATATGCAGATATCTGTTCTGTAACATCTAGCCTAGTAAGTAGCTGATTGAGAAAATATGTCTTCACAGCCACATTTTATATACATGACTACTCATGACTCACCCCTGACAACAAGGTGGGCAGAGGCGGTGACATTGTCAATGGGGGTCTGTGCAGTGCAGGTGTAGCGTCCGGCATGCTTCAACTGGAGGCTCTTAATCAGTAGCTCGCCGTTTGAACTTCCATTCTGCACAAAAAAACACACAAGAGTAAATTAAGAATCAGGCAAATCATCATACATTGAGAGGCAAAGCTTTCCAACTGTGTCCTTGTCAGAGCAAAATTAAAATGTCGGGGTCCACAAAGTGTTTTCTCAAGACAGCACTCTTTCACTGAAGAAAGGTAAAACCATACCAAAAACCTACTTAAGAAATACATGACTGCATTGAACTCGCTGTTTGAGAGTCAAACTGGCTTTGCTAATACCACATAAACACTATTATATGGTACTGGACCCCGTTTTTACGAGGGAAAAATCCTCCTTGTGTACAAAAATGGGGTATCATCAATCACAATTATAATCGTGTTTGCCTAGTGGGCAGTGACAAATGAGAAATGCAAACCGCTAACTCATGGTTAGAGCTGCACTAAGAGAGAGAGTAGGTCATGTCAACAATAATGGATGTTAGCGGAAATTACAATTAAACTGATATACTGTACAATGCACTATTCCACTCAGGGAAGGAATGTGAAATGGCTTTTGGAATCATATTCATTTAAAGCAAGCTGTACTTTTCCATGTCAGGTGTTCCAATAAAAACACTACAGACATCAACATGACATGAAATATGGTTTAACACATATCCAGGCCAGAGCTGAGAGTAAAAAGTTGGGCTAGCAAGTTCAACTTTTATTTTTTATGTTAATTTGTCTTTATCATATATGCGGTGCACGGTCATGGAAGGCTTGTATCATGTGGACGCGCCAACAGTTTTGTTGTCATTACTTAGAATTCCTCATGGGGGCGACAGAAACTACGCACTTTAGCTTTAATTAACCAAAACGATGTCTCACCAGAATGCGTTCATAATGTTGACTGTCCTTGTGCAGGTCAATGACCCGGCCATCCAGGGACCAAATGAAGGTGATGTCCAGTGAGGGGTCATGGGACGCAGCACACTGCATCCTGGTGTTCTCACCCACTTTAACGTCAGCATTGGACGGTGCCATGGTGATCTTTGTGGACTCTGGGGAGAAACACAAGAGGATAAGAGAATCAGTGATGACGGAAAAGAGATCATTAGCCGCTAAAACGTCATTTAGGTGATAACAGGTAAAAAGACTTTGATGAAAAAGGGAATCTTGAGCAGTCACATAGTAGACAGATTTATAGTAAAGTACAGTATGGTGGTACTATAAAATAGTTAGAATTGTTCACTGTGCACAAATGTCCAGAAGAGGGCAGACAAGAGCTGTACATCCAGCACCACTGGAGATCAACTGTAAAAAGAACTAAAAATGTTTGACAGCTGAGATTGCATGTCTAAAGAAAACTAATCACAAGCAACAACAACTCATATCCATGTTATTATTCACTATTCAATCAAACTATCTCAACAAGTTCATAACTCAAGTCCTCTCCTCATCAAACAGTGTGAGGACTAAGCCCTTGTCTCTTCACATCTGATCTAAAGTAATCCTCTCTCTCCTCTATCCTTGGGGAATGACTGAAAATACACCAGTAGCCTGTATACTGTAAATCTGCTGACAGGGCCATTATTCAAAAGTCAACATTTGGAGGTCAGGACTGTTTGGTGGGACTGAGAGTGACAGGAATGATTGCCAGCGAAGGCCGACATCAGTCAAAGCAACACCAACTGTCCAGGAAGCATTACAAAAAAGAGGTGTTAAAAAGAGAGTTATCAATTAAGCATTGCTCATTAGGTGAAACTTGCCTGTAACCAACAGAGAGCCCGTGCTGTTGGCCTTGCCCCGGTCATTCTCGGCGAAGCAGGTGTACCTGCCTTCATCAGCGCTGGTCACGTTGAGGATCTCCAGGCTCCCATCCTCCCAGATAAACACCCTGAGGAGAAACCAGAATTAATTCTTCACACACTGACGGGAAAGAGCTACGTGATCTAAAATATTCAGCATGATATGAAGGTCAAAAGTCCAGCGTATGTTATTCAACGGTTTTGTGGATGATGAAAAATGATGAAAGTACTCTGAATGTTTGCCCGTTTCCTAATGGGATATAGGGTTGGCAAGTATGTCAACTTGAAACTATTCAGCAAGACGCAACATTAAATTGCACTAAAAGCAATAACAATGATTCATTTTTCTCTGCATTTTTGCATGACAAATAGCCTCGTGCCAGCTGCCCAGTCACTACTCCACACCCTCTCTCACGCATACAGCCACCATAGAGATTATTATGAGGTGTCTGCTGCATAGACATTTTGCCGCTGCACCTTCTCTATATGAGTCCTCACTGTGGTGCATGGGGGTGTGAAGGGTGTGGGAAAGGGTTGGGGGTCTTAGAGCTCACAGATTAGGATTGTTTTGTCAGTCAGGAGCACAAGACAGGGGTTTACACATCCAATCTGTCCACACTAAGGAGCCTAAAAATGAGCTTAATGTCAACCACTGAAGACAGCAGAGCAGTGCACAGCAATCACTGGCAAACAACAACACTAAAGACTTTTCTGGCACTAAGTACATTTAAGAGATCTAGAGCTTATTTAGATCCCCAAAATCACTATACTGTATGCGTCTTCCTACTCTAGAGGGGATGGACTCTCGGGTAGTCAGACATTACGTTCTCAGATACTCGTCCTTGTGTTAGTATGACCCAGATGTGTCTCCCAGTCACAGAAAAAGGTTGATGAATATTTGCATTAAAAACTACAGCACAAAGGAAAAGTGCCATGATAAAACAGCCTCTATGAATGCATCCATATCCATCCATATCATCTATATTATATTTACAGATCAGAAGACAAATAGTGTGCCATCTTATTAAGAGACTGCTCACCTGGTGGAGTTGTAAAGTAGCTCGGTGTCTTTGCTCCAAGAGAAGGTGGGCTTTGGAGCCGCTTTGGGTCGACATTGGATCACCACCCGGCCGTTTTTAGGTGCCAGGACTCTCTTCACTGGGTTGTGTTCAAATGTGGGAGCACAGGCTGAGGAGGGACAGTTTGGATTATTCATCACAAACTTAGTAGAATGTGCATCGACTATATTTATGGCCCTTTTTACAATTATAAAAATGTACTGTCCAAAGTAACATGTTATGCATGCTGCTTTGGATGACCAAAGTCAATTTTTGTAAACATTCTTAATTTATCTTTTTTTTCCCCATCCATGTAAAAGCTGTTTTTCTTTATAAAATCTGACATTACACTCCAGAATTCCTAATGAGCTCCAATTAGTCAGCTTGAAACGTGACCTTTAAATCTCTGATGCAGCCTTTTGTGCTGTAGCCAAAGAGTGACTCACCATAAACACGCAGTTCTGCATTGGCATATATGACTCCGTGGTGATTCTCTGCAATGCACTGGTACATCCCTGAATCGTCAAACGTCAAGCTGCTGAACCTCATCTCTTTCCTATCAGACTGTGGAAAATAACAAGAGTGTGAAGTTAAAATATCATCATTCTACATTTTAACATTTTCATACCATCTAAATTCTATTAATAAGCACATGATTAAAATCAAACTGTTGATTGTTAACATCCACAGAAGTACAGATGACAATTAGTGTATTTGACTGAGACAGGATATCATTAATCCATAATGATGCAATGAAACAGCCTCCTCTACTTGTTCCTCTCTTGGGTATAATTCAGGCTGACGACAGTTGTTTCTATGGCGGGTTACACAACCCATGCTGACACCCACTCAATACCAACAGGTGCTTTCTCCTGACATGATGTGTACCCACAGTGCCAGCTTCCTGTCACTGCTGTGCTACTGTAACAAGTCTGGGGTGCACACTGTACAGGTTCTAAGAGATCTCACGGTGCTGCCAAGGGGCTCTGCATACGCTATAGCTAAATGAAGATTTATGAGATGACATAAAGTGCATATATATGAACACATATTTTAAGACAATAAAGATTTATGAGTTTGAATATTACCGGTTCTCCATTTTTCAGCCAGCGGATGCGTGGTTCTGGTTTGCCACTGGCTATGCAGGACATAGTGTAATCACTACTGAGGTCTTTCTCTGTGCTGCTGATGTGCTCTACCCACTCAGGGAAAGCTGCAAATGAGTTACAGTATTTGAGAAAACTTCAAAGCTGCTAAATATTATATGATATGATACTTGAGGCATTACAGTAGGTCTTAGATCTATAAAAAGAAAAACATGAGAAAATGTACTAGGTACTGATAAGAACAAAGGGCTGGTTAATTTACCCCACACACCAGTGCCCAGCAGAGAATTAATACAGCTGATAAAGACTGTGAAACCTACATTTGATGAATGTGTGTATTCCCTGTCATATGCTTTGGGAGAAGAAGGCTGACGTGACATACAGTACACTGCTTACCTTCTACAGACACACGTGCAGCATGGTAGTCCTTTCCTTTCGAGTTCACTGCCTCACATTGATAGCTGCCTCCGTCTTCAAACTGCACATTGTACAGGTGCAGATGAGCCCCCGCCATCCGCACCTCGTGATTGGGTGGCAGCTGTCCGTCTAACTTCTTCCAGCGGATCTCAGGGACGGGGCTGGGAAGGGCGGAGAGAGAAAAATAATACAGAAGCCTAGCTTCAACTTGTAATGCATCACTGCACTCAAGTCATCACAATGTAACTGAAACATGCTTTATTAATGATTTAGCTTAGAGAATAGGCAGCAAATCTAAGACAGTGTAAACTAGTTACAGTGCATTAAGGGTTAACTAATATGGTGGTTCGACCGATTGATACATCCCTATTAATTAAAATGTTGTATTTTAGTTGTCGATAGTCAATGTGTAATGGGTGTACTGATATTCTGCATCAATTCAATTAACTTATTTTATGCCCAATAATAACAAAGAGCAACCTTTCCTCATTATTTCATTACTGACTGAGCATTTTCATGAAACATTTCAGTTCAAACATTGCACATTACAAACAGAGGTAACCAATGATCTCTCACGCTTACTTTCCCAAAGCGAAGCATTCCAAGGTGATATTCTGCCCCACCAGAGCAGTGGTGTCTGGGAACTTGACTTTGAGGTCAGCAGGGTATTTCCGGATGGGACCTGAGAGGAATAACAAGTGACCAGAATCATGACTCAGGTGCTAAACCAATTTCTAGCTGCTAAGCCTGAAACAAATGGTGGTTTCAAAAATGATATGATGTTCATTTTAACCATTTTCAAAAGCCTCTCCTGTCAATACCTAAGTGGGTCAAATTAAGCAAAAAATACTTCTTTGTAAATGTTGTTTTTTACTCAGATAGGATATGGTGGTGGATACCCAGGATATGGTGTTTACATAAACTACTAAAAAACATAACCAGGATACTGCAAAAAACTGATTATAACTGTGATACTACTGTAACATGTTAACACACTCAATATAACAATGAAGACGATATGTAAATCAGAGGATTAGCATTCATGACTAATGCAATCATTGTGTCCTAGGTACACATACTGTACACAAGGCATTTAAAAAGCCATGACAAAATGCAAAGGTATGCAAACAGAGACACACAAACTAAGAGTTAAATACAGACCACATCATACCCAGATAGCATCTCATAATACACATATGCATGAGAGAGCCCGAACAACTGGCCTGCTCTGCTCTAATCCTGACCTCTTTGGTGGGACACAACATTCTAGTCTGTGTTCTAAGTAACTATAATACCATTCAAAACACGTCCGCCACAGGTGAAGCAGGCCACAAGTTACATGATCATAAAAGTCAATATCAAACAATGAAGAATAACTGATGGATTCTGGGAAGGCCCCTAAGGAAAACATTTAAAAACTTTTGTGTTTGTACTTCTTACATCCAGCCGTGCAAACACACACAGAATTAATTAACTACTATGTGCACTGCTTTAGTTTGTGATCTCTATCTCTGGGGCTGTTCATGTTCCAGTTCATTTTTTCATAGCATGCTGGTTCTGTCTTAAAGCAAGTTCTTGTGTGTCAGTCCACTTCTGAGCTAATTTGTTCCTATAAATCGAATTGAAAGAGTCAAGAACAGTGGCGCGCGTGACCTTATCACATTTAAAATAAGCACTGTTGTGATTAAACATGATGCTTCATTAGGGGCGAGAGAAACAAATCAATATAGTGCTTTGCTTCAGCCAGGGAGTCTCTTTCTATCTTTGAGCTTATTTTTGAAACTCATCTCTTTAAGAAACACTTAAGCTCCTGCTCTTTACTCGCACCTCATTATGCTGGTACAACCTGAATTCTATTTCTTTATTGAACACTTTTTAAGGATTCCTGGCTATTAAAGAGACATGTGTAATCAATCTTTTTGTTGTATTTCACGATTGTATTGTGCTTAAGTGCATTTTATACATCAAAACATGTATTGCATTAATTGCAGAGCATTGCAAATGTTCTTGTGGCCAAAGTATCATACTGTGATCAATGTGGTACAGGATAATTAAACTAACCCAGATTTGGACTTGGTCTTTTATGTGGGTAATTTAAGATCACTGGCTATAAAACTGAAGAAACCAGAAATCTCAAACGGCTTCAATGCAATCATAATTTATCAAAAGTTCAGAAATAAGCAACTGGAAAGACAATGGGGTAGGATAGGAACTGAGGTACTAACGTTCAGCAATAGGTACGAGGGGGATGTAGTTGGAGAAAACGCTCTTGGAAATGGATTGGCTGGACGCAATGCAAGAGTAGTTGCCGCTGTCGGAGGAGTCCACCTTGGAGATGTAGAGGTTACCCGTTATCTGGGAGACAAAACGCCTCTTGTCCAGTGGGATGAAGGTAGGGAATTCATTGAGGATCCATCGGAATGACAGCTCGGCTGCACAGAAAGAGACACAACAAAAAGGCACCCGTCAATCAAGACCCTGGACAAAAAGCTTTGGAAAGAGCCGAGGGGATTGGATATGAAGCTGGCTCAGTTTGAATAATCTGAATACATGCAAAATAAAAATAGCACAATTCTTTGGTGCTGAGGGGGATTTATTATTCAAGCATCTATTGACCTTTTAGATGAAATCTTATAATTCTTTTAGCTGAGAGGCATAATAGAGACATTCTGTGAGCACACTGGCTTCTTGAGTAATTATGACGCTGTGGAGAGAGAATTAACAATGCTCTCAGACTGTTGTGTTTGACCGATTTGCATAAGCATGAATATGGAAAATATGTGTAAAGGTTTTTGGGTTGAATTAATGCTCTAAAAATGCTTACTAAAATAAGACCATATATACAAGTAGAAGAAGACAAAACAAACAACTGTAATGACATATTAGCTTGAACTAAATATGATGATGATGATGATGATGATGATGATGATGATGATGATGATGAAAACATTCTTTCTCTGTTACTTCCATGGGGGAGTAGAAGTAAACCCAGCATGTGGATGACTTCAAACTGAGAAAAAAAACTTAAATACTCATAATGAGACAATTACAGAGTCAGTGATTTTTATACCTTAGAGGACATTAAGAAGGGCAATTCAATCTCAAGCTGACAGGGGACAAAATATCTTTGGTTCATTTCATATAATTGGTTCACGAGTGTCATGAAATGTGGATAAAAAAAGGCTCACAGTAAAGTATGAATAATGACTACTAAAGCAGGCACACTTTCATTAAAATATAAGGGAAATGTACAATCTACAATCCACCTGACTTGCATGGCCATGGACTGCAGCACCAAGGAGGAGAACCACACAATCAAGAACAGCTCATTAAACATCTAAATGCTAAAGAATGATAGAGCTATGACATGTTGTACCTGGATAGTGAGGTGGAGAAGCGCAGAGCAGCACTGCCCCCTGTCCCTCTTTGACGTGCACCGACTCCCTCTCCTCAGATGAGAAAAGATCGAGATCTGAGAGAGGCAGAGACAAAAAATCAACTGTAAAGACAGAATATATTGTCATACATTCATATTTAAGAATCACTTATAGCTAATTCCTATAAGACCTACACTAAATATTTAAGGGTTGTATAAAGTTCAACAACTGCTTTGGAGTTTACAGTAAAAAAGTACATTAGCCACGCTGGCGTCATGAAGTGAGACCATTCACAAATTGCACTTTCCACACCACTTATGATTTGTCCCAGCTGCCCTTGCAATTTCAGTACATTTAATATGCATGAAAGTACAGCTCCAGGTCAGTTCTCTGTTAAATCGGCATGGTACTGTACATTATTGCAGCCTAAAAAGGGGTTCACATGTGGGCTACTTACATCCAAACTGGACTGAGGCCTCTCGGCTGATGACCGTGCCGTACTTGTTGGTAGCCAAACAGAAGTACTGTCCTACATGTTTGGTTTTAATGGGGTTGCTGATGACCAAGTTGCCTCCTACTAAACTGTAGTGGCTTCCTTGTGCATTCAAGTCAATTTCCATGTCCTCCATAATCCACCTGCAAGGAAAACAAATTAGGGTCAATACAGTAGAGTAGAGCATTGTGAAAGCAGTCTGTGTAAAGTATGGGAGTACATAACTACTATTTGATTACTTGTTGACAAATGGATTGTTTCACATGGAGCACTACAAGCAGAGTTCAGGTAAATTGTTTGTGACATGCAGTATTTTAATTATGGTGTGGTTTTGTCCTTTGTGGCAAAAACCTGGCTCCTCACAGCGGGGCAAAATCGGACCAGAGTCCGCATTACAGTTGCTTTTTCTTGCTATAAACACATGCACATATTGGAATTTAGCAATAACAAATGCCATGTTTTGAAAGGCATAACAGACTGTACTGTACATGAACCCTCTCAAACACTTAATACCAGCTGTGGTCAAACTAATTCTTTCCCCTCTGACATCTAATTCTGGCTCTGACAGTAAAACCGATTTGGGGGATGCCAAGCAATATCATTTACATACATTTACATCTAAAGTGAAATGGATCATGCAAAATGGTTTAAATTCTGAGCTGCAAAATGAGGTGGAGACACGATGATAGTGCTGTTTGTGCTGCTGCTGTTGCAGGAACAATATCCTTTTTGTTATTAGGTTTTCCTGCTGTGCCACGTTTTGGAAAATCAAATTATTGTTAGTATGAGAAAAAATCTGCTGCATACAAAATGAGTTGTGCAGGTTGTTTGACAACGACACAATTATGTGGGAACATGTATCACCCAATCATGCACTGCTGGATGGTCACACAGACATAATAAACCTTGGAGGTGCACTGAGGTCAAGATCAACACCTTCGTGGCCTTGCAATTTACAGGCAGATCCTAAAACAGTCTGAATTCAGCCTGAGATATGGTGAGCGATGGGAGGCACACAGATTTCACAGCGGGTAGTAATGAGACTGGGTTTATGGGGAACATATGTTACTTGTATGTGGCAGGTGGATTGGCCCGAGCCCGGCAGCTCATGGTAATTTTTGCCTCGGGTGACTCCTCGGGGTAGATGATATCCACCGGCTGCTCCTCAAACACCGGCCCGTAACCTGTGGCTTCGTCTGCAGACAACAAACAAACAAGACCAGGGTAAATAACAAACTGGGTCAGACTTACAAACAGGAAATATCAAGGTGTTGGAGCTCAACGTCTGTCTGGCAGTTCTAGAGCTGGTCCATCAAAAACGACAGCAGGCTTCAGATGTAAGACAATAAAAAAAACATTGACTAGACTGTGAGTTTGGCCCTGTGAGCACCTGCCCTTCGATAATTCAGCCTAGTTTATGGTTTTCACTCACATCTTTATGACTTAGTACCTGGTTTTAGAAAAAATCCTTGTTGTAGCTGTAACCGATCTTATCCTTGATTTCTCTCAAATTCTTTCTTTTAAGCATGTGATGACAACATCACACTAATTATGACAGATATGTGCTCACTCAGGTACCAAACCACAGTGACACATTCATCTGTTGCCAGTGGATATGATATTTTTATAAGATAATACAAATCCTGGAACTGGGATTGCCATCTTGATTTAGCATAATCCAACCCCCTTTCATACTGCATTTGTCATCCTCAGTGCTGTGAAGCAGTTGCATTGGCAAATCCTGGGAGAAGAGTCACCTTGATGAGAATGCCTTTCTTGGTTCAATCTGCCTTTTACACCATCAACACACACGTACAATTAACCCCAATTACTCATTAGAACAGACAGACATCACAAGCAGAGGCATGAATAAGACATAAACACAATGCCAGGCTATGAATAAGCAATGAGGCGAAATGTTCCCAAACGCTGATTATTCTCTCAGATCAAGAGTGTGTGTAGGTGACTGCAGGAATACAAATGTGAGGCGTGTGTGAATGTGTGTGCTCACATGTGTGTTATTCCCCTGCGTTTCTGAGTTCTAAGGGAGCACAGCTGACACCTCAATGGGGAGAAGCTCATGCTTTCAGACAGTAATATCCTCCTTCTTTTTGAGCCTCAGAACCAGGCCTGCATTGGCGCTTAGGATTCACTCCCTCAGTGAGCAACCCTGAACAAAAGATGCATTTTAACTACTTCCACGATGTTATTTACTCCCACAAAAACAGGAAGATATGATTGTGCAGAATAATAAGAAAATCAAGCAATAAGCATATACTTTCCGGCTGTCGAACATGTGTGAGAGCTTGACATCAAAGTACAGTAATCTCCAATACTGTGTAGTTAAACATCAGTACACTAGATGCATATTTATCTGCCTTTGCTGTAAGAAAGCAAAGGTAATTAAACATAGTATAATCCTAACCAGTATCAAGACTTGTAACCACACTAGCAAGTTAGCTGAAGCCTTCTCGCAGCAGGATGGCCAACAAGGACGCAGCAATTAAGACGTTACAAGACAGGATCCATTCCCACTCACACACTCTTAGCACTCAACTGTGTGTGAGTCCTTGACACTGATGCAAATCCCAAGGATTCTAAATTACTGCTGGTTGGGAGAGAATTAAACATACTATTAATTGGGCATTGTGGGGCCGATGGAATGCAAATTACATGGGACACTAGAGAGAGCAAAAAAGAGGGGAAAAAAACAGAGGAATTGAAAGAAACACAGAAGAGTAAAGGGAATATAGTGACCCTATTCAACTGCTGCACTTAGATTGCTCTGCATGATTCTCAGATAAATGCTTTGCATGTAAATATGAAATATAAATGTGGGATGGGCTGGAGGAGGGGAGCCACTGACGCTCTGGTGCAGTGCTGAAATAGCAGTTGGAGTGAAACTTGGAGAGATGAGCACTGGTGCCATTTCTATTTCCCTGTAATGTGGGTTGCGACAGATGGTGAAGGGGAGTGTTGAAGCAGGCCACATAAGGCCTACTGCCTGGAGACACACACAGGCCTCTTCCATTCTCTCTGCCTGGTTTCACCATTACTGTCTCTATCTCTCTGGCACTGTGTCCTCCCGTCATCTCTCTAACCCATATCATACGGTCACGCTCTGCTCCTCTTTCTTTACCTTTCCTGGATTTCATTCTATAATTACTTTGTTTCCAAAATATCTCTTAGCTCCCTGGTTAGCTATGCTAACTACATGGATCCAGGGATGGCAATGTCAGTTGGTCAGTCCACCACCTCTAGGCAAGACTGAAATATTTCACAACTATTGGATGGATCGTCATGACATTTTGTATAGACATTCATGGTCCGCCACATGCTGGATTCTACTGACTTTGGGGATCCTCCTGTGCCACCATTAGGTTGACGTTTTTGTTTTTGAGTGAAATGTCTCAAAAACTACTTAATATATTTCATTGAAATTTGAAAAAACTACCATAAGATAAACCCTAATGACTTTGGTGACTTTGGTTTTACATTTGTGGTTTTGAGTAAAACTACGGTTGAATGGATTGTCATGAGAATTGTAGTAATAGTAGACAGACATTCATGTCCCCCTTAGGGTGAACAATAATAACTTTGGTGAACATTCCATCTAGCACTATCATAAGGTGAAATTTTCATTTTGCGCTTTCAACAACAAATAGCTGCAAAACTAAAACGAACACATCAGCCTTAAACATACTTTGTGTTTAGAGCTAATTAGCAAATGTTAGCATGGTAACAGGAAAAAGAAAGATAGTGAAATTGTGAACATTACACCTGTTACTAATCTGCATGTTAGCATTGTAATTGTGACCTCAAAGCACCACTGTGCATGCATACATTTGTTAAATTACTTTCTTTTTTTCCTTTTCTCAAATTTTCCAGCCTAGGGGCTACATACACTTCCCATTTTGCAAAATAAATATTTTGCATGTGTTGTGTTTCACATTTAAATAGTCACATAACTACCCACAAATCCCAGAAGAACATAATCCTCTGATGCATTTAACTTTGCTCACAGCTGTGTATTTCGGCTACATCTGCAGCATGGTTTGTTTGCATGACCAAGAGTGTCCAAGTGGGACAGATAACAAATTGTTTCCTGGAGGCAACAAAAGCACAGTGTAGCAATAATTACCCACAAGCCCTTGAGCCACATAATGAGGCACGGTGGCACACCAAATTGTCCCTGGGGCAGTATTCTATTTTTTTAATTTCATATGTTCAGCTTCACTGTCAGCCCAACTATTTGACAGAGGGGTGGACATAATAATAGTGCCAGTGTCAGTCAGTGTGTGCTCAGTGTGGTGCCAGCTGTGCAATCACAACTGCTGTCAAAACAAATTATTCTCCAAAATGACGACTGCAACAGAGCAGAGTGATTCAAACAGGACATATGAGAGGGTGATTTTTAACCCAGATGTTTTCACAGGCCATAACACACATGAATCTAAAACAATCTAGTCTATTATATTATAATCTATTGTAATAAACGATGACTGAGGTTTTGAAAGTGCATCACCAGGATAACTGTATTTAAATGTCCACAAAAACTTCTCAGACAATTTATGCAGCATCCACTTCTCAGCTGTCCATCATACCTTCAGCATATTCAGTCAGTCATATTTTTAATAGAGATGCAGCTAAGGATTTTTTTCATTATCGATAGATCTGCTATCTTTTTGATTTATCGTTTTTGTCATGATCTGGGTTTTGTTTAGTTACCTTATTTTCTAGGTTCTTCTCATGTGTCATGTCTTGTTTTATTTCCTGCCTTGTTTTACCGCCTTTCTGATTGTCTGCCCCACCCTGATATGTAGTTAGCCCTCATGTCACCTGTCCCTCGTTGCCACCCTCCTTTTCTTGTGTTGTCTTCTTTCGGTGTCTGATTGTTTGCGTTTGTTTCTGGCTCTCAGTGTATCTGCTGGTGTTAAGTGTTTCTAGCCTTATATTTATTAATTAAAGCTTGTTTTTTCTTCTGCCAACCTGCCTGACCAGTCTCCTGCTTTTGAACTCTCAAACCATGACACAAAGTGTCAAAAAATGCCTTTAAAAATGTTCTACAGCCCAAGGTGATGTCTTCAAATGTTTTGCTTTGTCTGACCAACAGTCCAAAACCCATTCAGACTATCATGTACGACCAAGAGAAGCATCAAATCCTCACATTTGAAAATCTGCAACCAGCACTATAAAACTATGTAACTAACTCATCAACTCATTTTTTTACTTAAAAAGTAACTAAAACATAATAGTTGCAGAATAATTTTCTGTTGATTGACTAACAACTCTAATTTTCACAGAAGTATTGGAAACTTTGATTACACTGTGCAGCAGGCAGTCTAACCAGGCAAGCAGCTCAAAGCTCAACATGTATTAGGATTGAGATGGAAGTGGTGTATACAGCCATATATCTTGGCGAAATATGAGTAAAAAGTACCATACTGACAATATGGTTGGACAGCTGAGAAGTGATATGAGAACAATTGATTACTTTTTCATGCCATGAAAACTACAAACTTTTTTAAAGCCATCCCTCAGTCTGCAGGGGGCGCTTGTCACTTGAACCGCGATACTGTAAGCATGTTCATTTTTAAGAAAAAAGATTCTGCAGTTTCTCCCAGCTGAAAGGCCACCAACACAATGTTCTGACCTTCAAGGAATATGGCATCGGCTCTGCCTTCTCCTATGGCTATTTACTTCTTTGTACAAGTTTGAGAAAGCGTTCAATATTATAAAGCCTAAGCAGCATTTTCATACATTTATTATTGCTGAGTGACCTTAAATATTGTAGTCTAGTCTAGTAGTCCATATTGTACTGACTTGTGCAGCATCAAAAGCATTCAGCCGAGTCCTAGCTGCATCATGCAGTGTTATTTCTGCAGACAAGTGGAGATAATGTCCAGGAGGGGACACTCAGGCACACAGACTGTAAAAGTCATCTACGGTCGATGCTTCATGGAGAAGAAAAGAAAGCAAATGGATAAAAAACTAAACAAAAGAAAGACCACCAGAAAAAAATGATTCCTCTCCTCACTGAATCATCCACTATTCAACATGCATGCAGCAACACAACATGTTCCCAAGCAACGAATCAGCAAGCCTTCCTTTTTTGCCAATTTACCCCTTGCTGATAGTCTGCCTCCACTTTATTATTCTCCCAGAGAATAACACACATGGACCAAATCTTGTGCAAATACAGAAGTAAACTGACAGTATAGTAAATGACAACCTGCTCTACATAGTAGGAACTCTCAATTGATTATTTATCAATAGAGATCTACAGTATTTTTGGAAATGTGCCACAGCTTTCTGGTGGAAGTTTTTCACCATAGACTGCATTTTTTTTGAAAATAACACTTCTACTCAGAGGGTTTGATATTCCTTTTGCCAACGCGCTTGACCTAAAGAATTACAACATTTAGAGAAATACATTTATTTATGTTATGCAGGGTGTTAGATAAAAAGATCGATATGGGCTATTTCTGGACTATTTCTTGGCCGGGCACAGTGACATCCCGGAGTCTCTGCTGGTTGCCTGGCAACCTCACAGCGGCTGTGCCCCACCAAGAAATGGTCTGGCACATATCCCACTTCATACAATTTGGTTTTGTACACAATAAACAAACGAGATATACATAGCATGTTAATTTGTGTGTTCTAAGTGCCGGTTTTACTGATTTTGTTAGCTTTGGACAAGGCCAGGCTAGCGATATCCCTGTTTCCAGTCTTCATGCTGAGCTATAATTGTCTGCTGGCTGTAGTTTCATATTTAGCATACATGACACGTAAATCAGCAGACATGAAAGTAGTATCTATCTTCTCATCTAACTCTTGGCAAGAAAGTGAATAAGCGAAGTTCCCAAAATGTTGAACTATTCCTTTAAACAGTTCTCTTGTATGTTTGTCCCCTAATATTTAAAGGAATACTACTCTGCATATCAATTACTCACATAGTGTTGCCTTGAATCTGTGAAGAAAAAAGAAAACAATGTTTTCTTCACGAATTCAACACTTGGTGAGTAATTTATATTTTCTTCCCGTGTTTTCCCGCCCTTGTGATTGCTCTAATGTGTTTCACTTGTTTCCCTCTCCTTGTGTCAGCTGTCCCTCGTTTACTCATTACTCATTACGTTTATTTAGTCCCTGTGTTTTCAGTGTCTGTTGTTGGTGGGTTGTCATTTGTCTTTTGTCGTCGTCGTCGCCGCCGTCGTCGTCCCTTGTGGTTCTCTCCTTGTGTCTCCGTGTTCCTGGATTTCTCTGTTTTTGTGCTCCTGGGTTTTGTTTTTTGTTTTGCCCTGCTTATACTTTTGTAAGTCTCTTTGAGTTTTCATTAAAGTATTATTATTTCTTACTGCTGCACTCTCCTCGCCTTCCTGCATTTGGGTCCAAGCCTGCAACCCTGACACATGTGGTATGCTTTCCACTAAATTAAAATGTGAACAAAACAAGAAATTGTGCAACAAGAATAAAATGGAATTCAAACTTCATGCCAATAACCGCAACAACAACTCTAAGGCCACAGCCTCACCAACCTGCCAGTAAACAACTGCAGCTTGTTTGTCTGTTTGAAGACTATAAATAATACAAATAAACACTATTTTTTACATTACACAAATCACATACATTTACATTTAATCGTATTGTCAAGGTTGGAAACAGCAGCTAGGAACCCTCAAGGGTACTTTGACAGAACACAACCCTGTCAACCCTGTGACCTTTTTGGTTATTAAACATCAACTGTAACCTTGTGTTAAGCCTTGAACTTGAAACCGTATCACCAGTGGTATAACATTTGATAGCAGAAATAGATTACAGTACAATTATGTCCTGAATCTCAAAATTACATTTCTAATATACCCTCTCACATCAAATGCCATAAGGGGTGAAGTTTCTTGGCTAGCCTGATGGTGCTGGCAAGCTCACTATACAAACATTTTTTTTACTGTGTGTGTGTGTGTGTGTGTGTGTGTGTGTGCGCGTGTGTGTGTGTGGCTGAATTTCTCAAGGTACAACACTGGCCAAAAGGAATAAGCATCTATTTTCATCATTATCATTAATATTTTCCATTTTTTTATGGCATTGGAATTAGTAACTATTATTATTTGGTACTATAAGTCTTACCTTCATAAAAGTCAGGTACTTCGCCATGCATTGATGCATCTGTAACAGATAACAAAGGAAATCATGGTAACATATTTAACCATGACGCTGCAAATATACGACTGCTGATATTTATATTTGAATTACTTCCTGTGTTCTTAAACTGCAGGCATATTTCTCTCACTTCTCACAGGATACAATAAGAAAAAGGATCAAAGCAAATCATGCACCATCATAAGAGTTTCTTTAGTGAGGTACAGGTCTTTGATAGAATCCCTTTTTTTGCTACTAAGAATGTGATGAATTGCTGGAAACCCTGCTTTGGATGGAAATACTACCTTTGGCAGAGGGCCATCTCATTGGAATCCACTACATCCTGCCCTTTACACTAACATACAAAGCACACAACTTTTGTGGTTGGCTTTGAGTGAATGTGTGTTTAATTACTCAATAATGCTGCATTCCAATGGTCACCCATGTACATATACAGAAGGGAGAAAACTATCATACCAACCTGATGATTAAGAAATAATCCTGACAGTTAAATTCTGTTGTATTCTTATACTGTATGTTATGGTATAAGCCGTACTATCGGCCAGCTGAGCCATACACACTATATATTTTAGTTGGATAGTGTGTGCTTGACTTTTGTTCTGCTGTCAAAGCATTAATGTCACATTAAACATCAAACTGTATTCTTGTTGGGGCTAAACAAAAATGTCAAGTTGATGTTCTCTTAACAACAACTGAATCTGATGGTTGGCTGCTGTCTGTTTAGATAGAACAGCCATACAGTTTAACCCTGTGTGGGTAAACTCTATATACTGAGTCTATGTGTGCCATGCAACCATGTACAGTATGTATGGTATCTAAAAGTGGTGTTTTTGAGTGCTTATCTACCCATTCCTTTTCTGTGAGCACATTTTCAACAGGGTATTCTAAGCTGTAGCTGTAGTGCTGGCAAACCTTTGGTTAACTCAGCTACAATAATACATAGTACCTTACCATGTTGGAAAAAATGAGAAAAAGAAAATCTCCTCAAAGTCTGTTTAAGAAAGATGTGGTGGGAAGCCAGAAGATTCTAAATCCAAGCTCCCTATTTTTTGGTTCATATGAAATCCAATCTGAAACCAGTGAGAATAGCCCACGGTATGGGAACACAGAGGAGTTTTTTTTCTTTTTCTTTTTTTTTTAGACAGGTTATTTTCAGGCCTGCTGTTTTCTGACCACCTTGCTTTGTTTCCAACACAGCTGATTGCACAGCAGTGTCACAAAAAAGGGATGAAAGGGCCCTCCAAGGCACACAATTGCCCAGCCAGGCCTATCAGATATGCATAAGTTTTGCCACTTTTTCTACAATTTGTGCTTTTTGTTGGTAATAGCATGCATATTATATCTTAAGAGTATATATCTATTGCATTTACACCTGACATTAAAATGCATCTTTCCTGTAGTCAATAAAATCAGATTTCTATTTTCTTCCCTGCCATCTCTGTCAGTGCCATTATGTTTCCTATGTTCTTCAAAGCTGGCAGTTAGCAGCTTGTTAACACTTTTTCTTATTGGCGCCCCATTCATCCTGACAATCCAGTTTTGACGTGTGCTTCTATCAGTGCCTGCCACCTGTGTGATTTTCATGCTTTGTAGTTGGAGCCACTAATCAAAGTGTATGTCTGTTTGTTTAGTTGCTATATGAGTATATGAGCCACCTTGCATCGACAGTTTGTAAACAACAACAAAATAATAATAATAAAAACAGTCAAGCTAAATGAGTCCTGTTGATTTCTGAGTGATGGCTGCCCACCAGCGATGTTAAAGCTTTAGTGCATAATGTTTTGACATAAATGAGCGTCCGTTAGATTCAAGTCATTGCCAAATGAGTTGCTACAAAGCTAATTAAGACTATTAGCTCCACACAAGTGTGTTTTAGGTCTCAGTATTTCTCAGAATGGCTATGTTCAGAAGATTGTGTTGTCCGGTGACTTTCCCTTGCATACTAGCAACTGCTTGGAGGAGGAATGGGGGCGTGTGCACGACAGAAACTACGCACTATAGCTTTAAAAAAAGAAAATTCTCAAAGACCAAAGTGTGATTACTGCTGAACTAATTACAAAATGTCATGTATCACTGAGGCAAAGTAATTTATTATTTTTATTTCAACTATAACTCTGAGCTGAGAAATTGAATTGTGTCATCACTCAATAGCTATATATACAGGCATGCAATTGTCACATTAAAAAGGCTGAGTATGAGTTTTAGAGATGTGACACAGCATCTCAAAACAACATTCTGACAATTAATTTAGCCATTCCCTTTTAGCTGAACGTGCTACTGACCTGCAGGGGAGAGAGAGAGGACCAGGACATGGAGGAGCAGGGTGAGGTGCAGCATGATGTTGAAGTGAGGACCACCTGCAGGGGTTACAGCTAGAAGCTCAGCTGATGGAACATTAGCAGGACTGCCTGGTTTTCCTTTAGGAATTAAAAGAAAACAGAAAAAACGGCAAAAAACATCAGAAACTCTTTACAGAAGAACATCTATTTGTTATTCAGTACTGTGACTTTACAGAAATATGATAAAACCTCCACTGCTTTTCAGGTTTAGGATTACTGTTGCTCACAGCCGGTCTTTGCGATGTTGTTGTAAACATGCGATGAACAACAACATCGCAAAATATAGACCGGCTCTGAGCAAACAAAACAGTGTGGCCTATTAAAACCCAAGTAAAAGGTCAGGAATCTGCATGAAAAAGCCAGAATAACATTCCCAGTTGCAAACCCATAGACCAGTAGTTACAATGGGTATGTGTACGGCTGCAATTTGCATTAACCTTCATTAATTATGAATCTGTTCATGATTATTTCAATTGATTGATCAATTGTCTAGTCTATAAAATGTCCATAAAACTTCCCTTAAAAGTCCCCAGAGCTTAATGTCTTCAATGCCTCAAACTTTTTATTTATTATCACAAATGTTGTTGATGTAATGGCAACCTTTCTATGTATGTAACGTTGAAACTGAATACAAATCAACCTACGTCGTAGTACATTAATTGCTTCAGCAGCCAATCCCTGCCTTCATCTGGAGCACAGGCAGATAGTGCCGCAGAATCTTTACCGTGTCTCTGCTTCCTGTCAGCCTTCAAGGCACAAGCTCCTTGATAGGTTGACGTCAATTTGACCCCTGATGATTGACATTTCGACAGCCAGAAAAAAAAAAACTGAGCACTGGTTTAGCTAAGCAGACACCTAACTGCTTACTCAGTGCCCCCAAGATGTTAACACCACACCAGGAAGCACCAGTTCTCAGCCCCATGCCCAGTAACACTATATAAACAAGCAACAGCTCTCTGAGTCAGGAGCGTTAACAGAAGAATGATCATTTCTCCATGATGGTTGAGAAAAATTTTATTTGCATTTGATGCATTGCCTTCATGTTATTGATATTCTAAATGAGATCAGATTGAAGATGTTTCATGTGTTATACTGTTTTATTAACCACCCCTCCAAAAAAGAGAGAAAACAATATAGAAAGAAAAAAATGTATGTGTCAGTATGAGTGAATGTTGACCAAGGACTTTTGAGTGATGCTGAATGTACACCCAATGGACTGGTATCCAACTAACCAAATTAATAATTTGAATTTACCCAATTAAACAAACAATCATTCTGGCCATAGAAAGAACATTAAGGGAAATTAGATTTGAAAATGTTAAGTGTCATCTTGCAGATGTCTTTTGACCTTTTAAGGGCCGAAATACAAAAAAAAATATTTAGAAAACAAAATCTCATTTGCACCATGATTTTTGTCAGTCAGTCAATTGTACTTTGAATGCTTTTGCAGTGCTTGACAACCACTTAGCACTTTCTTTCAGCAAACACAACCAGATCTCACACCTATATATATTCATGTACTGGTATCACAGTGCTGAGCATCAGTTCAATATTGTCCATTCATTCCCAGGTCGTGCTGGACTGGTGTGTGTTGATTAGAGTGTAATTGAACATGAGGCAGACACTATTGATTCACCATACACAGCCTGAGGTGTCAGCTGGCGGAGACTCAGAGGTGTGACAGCAGGATTGAGATCTCAGTGCTCAGCCGACAAATGGACTCTTATTACAGAAAATGGATTATGATAGACGAGAGCCCGTGTAATTTGCCAGCGTTGCATGGCACAAACAAAACTGCACTGGAATGGCTAAACATTCTAACACATGCATACTGATACACATGGACACACACACAAAAATGAATTGAGACAAATGGGCAGACACACTGTACAACTACACCACATACACAATAAGTTGGACCTAATATCCAAGCTGGACAGCTGTAGGAAAGCAATACAGAGGGGATTTCATCTTCACGCTAGCCTGTATCCTAGCAACACCTTTTTAAAAGGAGCAGTTTAGTGTGCTGCAGAGGGGGCCTTTTGTGACCGGCAATGAAACTATGCAAACACTCATTTTAATCTGGAACAACACTGTGGAACAATGACCTATAGGGTGCTGTGCTCATCTTTTATAGACATGCATCTCTTATGGTCAGACAAAGCTTACGGTTTTAACTCTCTCCATGCACTTTACTCTGCATCAACTGTATATTACTAAGTATCATTTCTGTAACTCATAAATTATCTTAAAAGATGCATTTAGGAGATTAGGGGAGACCACAGGGAGCCTAATTATAGCATCACAGTACATAGTGAAAGAACCAAACCCATCTATCCCATTAAGAACTGTCACTGAATTGATATACTGTTAAAAAAAACACAAAACATCAGACCAGCACCACACAGAAAGGCAGCATGCTCTTATCATCAGTATTAATGGGGCCCGTTACCTCTCCTGTCCAACCTTAGCAGCCTGAATGCACGTGATGAGAGCACCCCAGTCATCACAGTAAATCACAAGGCCCAGACGTGACAGCCCTCAACAAGGCCATTTCTTCTCCCCCATAAATCACACACTGGACGTTGCCAGAGCTATTATTGC
The DNA here is from genome assembly GCF_004354835.1 of Perca flavescens. Taxonomy (NCBI): domain Eukaryota; kingdom Metazoa; phylum Chordata; class Actinopteri; order Perciformes; family Percidae; genus Perca; species Perca flavescens. The sequence continues at coordinate 18,723,523 of NC_041338.1, forward strand.
GTATGGTTTTGGTTTATTCTTGTCGAGTTTTTTTTTTTTTTTTTCTCCTTTCCCAGCTTTGCCTTGCTCGCTGAATTTCAATCTATTTCCCTCTCCTTTTACTCCCCTTAGAATTCTCAGCCTCATTGCTCTGAAATCAGAAATCATATTACACCAAGTAGAGGCTGCTGGGGGGCAGATTCTGGGATTTTACTGATGTACTCCAATGGCTATACTGTCATTTGTGCTTTTTATCTTGACCTTATACACCCCTAAGAGTGCCAGAGGGTAAGTGAAAGTGAGTGAAACCCCTCCTTTTCTGTGCTTGGCCTGACGTGTGCTGCATAATCGAGTGGGTGACGTTATAGAAACGTCTTCCCTTATCATCTGGGGCAGATCCTGTGAGGTGGGGGAGAAGAGACGGGGGGGATGAGGGAGAGGTCAGAGCGGTAGACTTTAAATACAAGATGTTGCTTCAACAACCCCACCCCTCTACCACTACCACGTCACTCCTTACACACACAAACAACAACAACACCACCACAGTCATCATTAACCACAGATTTGCAGTAATCCTGCAAAGGGAAGCCAAGATGGGGTTAACGCTGGATTGGTCTTAATCAGTTGGAGAAGAGAAGATGAGCGCTGCTTAGATACAGTGTCAGCTACTGCAGCATTCAAGTTGTGTCTCAATTCCACAAGTGTGCAAACATCTCCAGCAGTAAAGGCTCATCTTCTCTGTTTTATCTCATTGAAAACTGAACATTTTTACAATATTTTATAGACTTAACGATTCATCAGGAAAATAACAGGCAGATTATTCAATAATGAAAATAAATGGTAGTAGCAGCCCTGGTGTTGTTTGTTTATTTGTTCTTTTAGCAGTTTAAATTAGCAGTGAGGCTGAGCAACATATACATTTTGATCATTTACTGTCCATTGTTATTATCGATTTGTGGAAATTTTTATGTGTAGTATTGTTTTTTTGGGTGTGTATTTGTATATAATTGCTTTTATAGTTTATGCTTTTATATCGGTTAATGGTAATTTCCCAGTTTGGGATCAAAAGAGTCTATCTATTTATCTATCTATCTATCTATCTATCTATCTATCTATCTATCTATCTATCTATCTATGTTTGAGTAGTATATCTGTGCAGGCATCTGAATCTAGTGTACAGACTAGACACAAAAAGGAAACAGATAGCCTGGTTTACCTTTGGACAGAGTCAGGCTAGCAGTTTCTCCCTGTTTCCAGTCTTTATGCTAAGCAAAACCAAGGCTGTTGGTTATACATTTATATTTAGACTAATAGTGATCTTCTCATTTAACTCTCAGCAAGAAAGTGAATAAGTGTTCCTAAATATTTGAAGAGGGTGTGCTGGTTAATGTGGGATTTCTTTCTTTCTTTCACATCACCCCACCTCTACTGGACAGTGTAATACTGCTTATACTGAGGCACAAGATGGGAAATCCAATATTAATAAGGTATCTGATGACATTTTGTGATACAGCAGATCAAATTGACTGTCATCACCAAATGCTACTGGGAAAAACAAGTGAGATAGGGAATGGGCAAGGAATATTGATACAGATAAAATCAAGATGAAATCATCTGTGAGAGGCAGCAGTCACTTAGTCTGGTTTAAGGGGCATTACTGTTCAATCTCTTTTTAGCTTTATTTATCCTGAGCCTGCTGAGAACAGTTGCTGTTTTTCTGATCCACATTCATGAAATTATACACGAACATGCCTCACAGCTGCCCAGTACAACCACTTCTGCTGGTCGTCCACTTAAGCAGCTGAAAAGTTTGACCATTTCATTTTCCCATCAAGAATTCAGATATTAAGCACGTAAAACTGCCAACGTCGCTCAACTTTTAAAAGCAAATATCTGCCAGTGTCACAGACTCCACTCTACTTTCTCTACATATTTCCTAATAACATATTCTGCTTGGTGGAAAACGCCAAAGTGTTCAAAATGCTAACTTTAGAAATGTAGTTTGACATGATTTTCTCTCAAAAGGAAAGCAAGAAATAGAAGAAAGCTCAAATCATATCACATCTGAGATCAGACACCTGATATGACTACATACTGTGTTTGAACTTAAATACCAAACTGAAACGCAAGCTGTGATCCCTTAAATGTTTCTGCTGAATCAGTGTTATTTTACCACAAAGCAGGGGTGATGAAACTTATGAATTATACATGACAAATCATTGATTTTCATTTCAAACTGTGGCACAGACAGCCTGTGTGTCTCTGCAACCTCAGCTCTGAAAGATACACTCCTTCTATACTGTATCTGTGTGGAAAATAAGACTGGCCTTGGTTACAGACAAACAGGTTTTTATCTCCCAGAGGACCAACAAAATGATTCAATCAAATAAAGGATACAGACATAGGCTATCCAAGCCTATTACACCACAGATAAAGCAGTAACCCCAGGACACACACAACAACACCTGCCGAAAAAGATGCTTTCTACATGCTTTGTGCTGAACAGGCCCCCTGTTGCTAAGCAAGAACTGGTTCAGCACTTAATAGAAAAAAATAACTGTATTTTCAGAATGTAACAGCTTGATTTCATCTGCAGTCAGAATTCACTTTTCACCTTTTTCTTTTAGCAATCTAAGACAGTAAATATCTGAATGTTTTCTTTTCAGCAGGACAAGATGAAATCCTGTTCATCTTGTCCTGTAATACGTGTTGGCATTTTCTGGTACAACTGTGATAGTGAGGTGTGAATTCAAGCCTGTTTTCATTTGTCAGGCTGTTACTTGTTGTGTTGTGTGCAATCTATTGCTTATTTCCCCTGCAAAAACAACTCAATATCTCCTGAACCCAGAAAACAGACAGTATGTTTCAGTATGAAGTACAGTATTATTCATGATGTAATCCAGCTGCAGATGATCACTGTGTCACTCGTTCACTGTGTCAGTCTGTCTCTCTCCCCTCCCTCATTCTCTCATCCAATAGACGCAGTCATGCTAATGTAAGCTATTTATCCCAACCCCTGCAGTCAACACAATGCCCCCCAGGGCCACACAGGCTCAGCAACCTCAGCTGACCTGAATATCAATGACACCAGTCATTCAATCTATGAAATCTGGAGCTGGCCTGCTGTATGAATTACATTAACCTCAAATCAGGTAGTGTCTGTCAACCAATGCAGAAGGCAATAGCAAACACATGACTTGAATCATAAAAAAATGACTACAACTTGCCTTTGGTTTAAACACGGGTAAAACTGCTAAAAATAGCCGATAGACTCCTTTCCCATTGCAGACTTTTACGGCCACAGCAAACAAACACAACTTAAATGTGACTGTCAACATATTGAATAACACCAAACCCGAGGATTAGTTAAACTAAATTAAAGTTTAACTATTATTGATTAAACCAAAACTATGAGAGTCTTGAGGTCTGGCCAAAAACAACAAAAGAAGGGAAGAAGCCTGAGGGCCATCAAGGGCCATCAGACCCAGAACTCCCCCCCCCCCAAACTAAAGAGTAGTGACTAACTAACAGAAAAAAAGCCGCGAAAACTAGACTACCAGACCTCCATCCTCAAAGCAATAAAACACAAAAGAAGACAACGGTGATCAGAGCTGCTTCAGTCTCAGAGACCCGATCCCTGTCTCCCAGTCTTCCTTATATACAGGGGCCACACTGACAATCAGGAATCAGGACCACCTGAGATGAACAGAGAGGAAAAAGAGAGCAGGGCAGGGAGCGCATAACACAGACAAAAGACAGATATTAGTGGGTGAAAGTGAGCTTTTAGGCCAGTGGGACAAGGGTATAAGAGTGATCTCTTATGTCTGGCACTGTTGTTTACATACTACACTGATATTTCTGTCACACCATAAAATTGGTTTGCAGTTTGTTTTTATATTAAGGTAATTAATCGTAACAGAAATGTGTTGACCTTTCAGTGTAAGAGTGTGATACATTCTATGGTAGGATAAAACTCAAGAGAAACCCCCCATATATGAAATACTATATATGCTCCAAGTATGGAAACTATGTCACATCATGTATGATAAATTGTGCCACATAGGCAAAGGTCAGAGGAGACTTGCACTCTATAAAAGAAAGAGTGCTCAGCTTAATTACCTCATGCCACTTCTGTCCAATGAATATATTGGCTTCTATAGGAGAGCAGTGACATGCTTTCACTGATGGCTGTAGACTCTGCTGTAAATAACTGTAATTACTAAGTGACAGAGTAATGCTTACACTTGACAGCAAAGCTGTACAGATAAGGAAGAAGAGTTCATATATTGCAATTAGTGTGTCCAGAAGTATAATGAAAAACAAAATCAATACCTTCAGATTGCACAAAGAAATGTCTCAGAGGGAAAGTGTGAATGCAGTGCATTTATTCTGCATTGAGTAGGTACAGTAAATGGAAAACAATAGAAAGATTAATCTAAGGCAAGCCTTCCCCACAACATTTCCCATTCATCCCTTTATTGGATTAGAGGATGTGAATCCAACAATAGACTACAGATTAATTTGACAAACTCCATGTTTAAATGTTAAAATGAAAATAAGAAGACATCCTGCTAAATTGCATGGTCAAGAAGAAGAGGAGGTTACCAATTAGTGGAAAACCATCACCACCAAAACTCTACAGTATAAGAGAAACACAGTAAAACAATCAGAGCATGAAGAATGTGTGGTGTGACTTTGCACGGTGCTTACCTGGCTGTGGAGAGCTATCACGCCAGTGGCTATGTGACAAGATGAGCTACTTAGCAGCCTGTGTCCCCTCCCCTCCAACATGCCTACCCTGCCAAGTGTCCTAAATACTCTGCTCCATTGTCTGCCTCAGAAACGAGCAATGCTGCTGGATGGAAGCACTCTCTCCAAGGTGCAAAGAGGAGGGAGGGACGATGGGAAAGAAAAAAAGGCTAATTCCCCGAGCAGGACAGGGAGCCATGCAAATGGGACACCACTGAAGAAGCCTCCCTGCAGTGAGAGCGCTCCACAGAAGGGTCTTCTCTCGTCACTGTGGCCAGGCTGGGTTTTAATCTTTTAAGCCCTCCCACCCCACTCAGACACACATGCAGAAACACACCAGCACAAAAAACAACAACAACATGAACACACACACATGCACACACACAGACACAGACAGAAGTAACTTTTCCACCAGCACCCCAACTTTAACCCCACCTTCCATCACTCTCATCATTAGCCTGGCAGGGGGCCAGACGTATCATCAGCACTGTCATCATGTACTTTTGCAGAGAAAGCTATTTTTCTCTTGGAAAATTTCTAAGGACCTGAAAAGTCCAAGAAAACGTGCTTTTTGCGTGCTTTGCAAAAATAGTGTGCACTTCTGTACAGGACCAACGAAGTGACGATAAGGCTGTTGCTGTGATTTGGATTACTAACTTGAAAATTGATATCATTCTCCCAGTACGAAGTAAATTCTGAAGTTAATTTTCCTCAGTCTTTTGTATTTTCCTTCTCCTATTCTATTTATCTACTAAAGAAAAGCCAACAATAATTGAGCTCTTCTTTGAAGTTCATGTATTTCCTCTCCTTGAATAGAAGTAGGATTACTGTAAGTCTACTTGTACTTTTTTTGTTTGTTTTATTAACTAAGTAGCATAATTGACATTTCAAAGTTCCAGTTGTTAAAGGTACAATTTGTCACTTTTGAGGTAAACTCAAGTCCCCCGACCATTACAATATAAAATAAGAGAGGTAGAGAAAAGCTAAAATAAGTACTCAAGAGCCATTAAGCAAGACACAGAACCCCATATCTCTCAGGTGGTGCTACTCAGGTTCTAATAGCAAAATGATGATATATTAATCAGCCCAGTTGTTGTGAGTTTTAGCCTGTGTGGTGACATGAGGTTTGAGTGAGGTCTGCTCAGTCCTGAGGACAGGAGTCAGCCACCATTATACAAATTCTCACATAGTGCCGTTGGATTGCATTAACTAAAAAAATGCAGATCAAGTGTTACAGGGATTTGGTAGAGGGGGCACTAGAGCAAATTTAGGCGATTTAGAGCCTTAAATGGCCCACACAACAAATTTGGCTGAGCTTAATGAAGTTTTAGGTCTGTATTAACACTGCAGCAGCATTTATTAGTAAATGATTTGGTATAGCTCGGCCCAGCCAGGTTTGACATCATGATAAATAGTGTGATCAGGCAAAAAAAAGGCTTTGTGCTGGGACAACAAAACACAGAGCAATAAATTGATTTAAATTATTGAATTTCATGGTTTAATCATGCAGAGGTCCAGATACCCTATTTCCATTAATCTTACTGGGTAATTTATGTCCAGCTGACGCTCTAAGGGAAGAAAATGCATCTTAATTGATCTTGATTCACTCCTAAGGCCTTACGTTTTGTCACGGAGGGATTGGGAATTACCCAGACAGGACTGAACAATTATAAAATACAGTCAAAAGAAGGTCCTCTAGTATTATAAAAGTCTGTAAGTAACACTAACTTTGCGGTTCATTTAAACACTGTATTGCTAATTCATGGAAGAGCACTGAGGCACCTTCAGTGGGATTATGGTTTAAGAACCTCTCCAACTGCTTAGCCATGGAAAAACTAACATATGCCTACAAGGGCAAAATTCAGAGCTTCTACAAACTATGGGGACAATTTACTAAATACCTTGAGAATCTCCAATCCAAAAGTCTACCGAGTAACTGATTCATGCTACTGTATTGTTTAAAGTAAAAAGCAGGTTTTTTATTTTTTTTATTTTTTATTTTTTTCTTCCTCTCTCTTCAGCAAGGTTTTATGTGCGTGTACATTTGTATAGGTGTGTGTGTGTACATGTACATGAATGTAGATCCTGTTATCCTGATAAGAGCTATGTGCATGGTTGGTTGAGTATGTGTTGTTATGGTGTAAACTTTGAAAAAAACTCCAATGAAATATAATTTAAAAAAAACAAAAAACTTTGCGGTTCATTCAACTTACATAAGTGATTACAGAAAATTAAAGGGATCATGGAAAGCAAGTCGTGAGGGCAGCATGTTTCAGTGCTGAAAGCAGATAGTCATTGCATTTGTACTAAAATGTACCCAATGAAATCTGAAGAATCTACAAACGTCTGCACCTTCAAGTCATCAACGCTAATGGATCATGTCAAGAGAGCTGCAGGTGATGCTTGAATCTAATGGTTTCTATTTACATAGGGCAAACAGGACACTAAAAAGGCAGGAGCATTGTGCAAAGAAGCAAAAAATACAAATTCTTCCTTTTAGCCAGCACTCAGTTAGTATTCATAAACCATGAGCTCCCTGGCTAATCAAAACCAATCTGTCAGAAGCATACAGCATGTGGTGCAGGGCACAGAGTGCAGTGGGAAGGCATAAGGATTGTGTCTGGCTGGCTCCATTGCTCCGGCTTTTTTCTTCCAATGTGATTTATATCAAAGACTTCTGACTCAGCACAATCCCACCGCTGACAGGAACAAAAGCGGATCATTTCCTCCCTTCTGTCTTACAGATGTTACACAGCTGCAGTACATTCAGAGTAGGTAAACAGAGTTTGTACTGTTTCACAATCTCATACTGACCAAAACAAACAGAAAACAGCATTAACGTTTACAGGTAGTTCTTGGTGGTTGTTTCAGTTAGATATAGTACTTGGATGTACTGTATATGATTTGGGGTACTAGATGGGCAGGGATTGCGTTACTATTGAAAAGTCTGCAAATGAAAGCTTATTGGACATCAACTGCATTTTGGATTAAGGAGGGACTGTTTGTGACTTTTTCAGACTAATGCTAAAGTTTAAGCTTTTTTTAAGTGGAATGTGCTGCATTTTTCTCATATTCTCTTCTGTTTTGTGACCAATTTTAGTTAGGACATTTTAATTTAATTTTCACATCTAGTTCGATGGGGGTACAGGAACAGAACACAAAGGGGATTGAATGCACTCATACAAGGAACATACTCAATTTTATAACTGCAATCTCGTCATGAATGCAGCCAATATCTGTCTTGGCTTATTACAATGTATGCATTTAAAAAAATGCTATACTCACCTTCATATGCCTGTACCCATACAGTATGGCTGCAGAAAAAAATTAAACAAATAAAGATTTTCTTTTAACAACAGCACATTTTGTAAAAGGCCACATAAAGCATAAACCGTAAAATTCCAACATCGCATTTGATGCGCATGAGGAGTTTTCCATTGCCAAATTGGCTTTCTGTTCAATATGTTAAACTGGCTGTAATTTAAAATTATAAACAGTGAAATTAAAAATCATCCACCATTCACCAAAAATCTATTTAGAATATCTATCAGCAAATTAAGATCAGTAGCTGAGTGATCATGCATCTAATTGTGCAGATTAGTAAATCACTGAATCCTACCCACCTTACTGTTTAAACTAGATCTGGAGATAACATGGACTAGATTAAACTGTTTACAGTAACACTGATGGAAAGCATCTGAGCCTCATTTGTGGGTCTTTTAGACGTCAAAAATCTGCCATGCCCTGGTTTCTGCTCTCTATTAGGGCTGCACGACGAGGAAAATATGCGATAACATTGTTGAATATTGCGATAACGATATTAATTGCGATAAATAAACAGATATTAAAGTGTAATCAGTTCTGCAATTTTGCTGCTTTCAGTATTATGCTAAATACAACAAATCGCTTGTTGAATTTAAAACAAAGGAATTAATTTCCAACATTCTTTTTTTTAACAAATTGAACATTGAATTTAATATAAAAGGCACCACTTAAAAAAAGAATGACAGTTACATTATATGTGCAGTTTTCTGCCGATATTTTATTTCAACGCACACAAAAATCTCTGAGTGTCTAGTGCGATATGTTGCATCTTTTTGCGATGTGTATATTGCGCTAGTTGATATTGCGATGACGATAAAACAACGATTTATTGTGCAGCTCTCTATGATCACATTTGGTGTTTGGTGCATGTCAACGGTTTTATATAGATATATAGACATAAGGAGGTCTACAGTCTTCTTCTTCTATCTTTTCATCTACCTTCTTCCATTAATTGTTCTTTTCCTCGAACATACAGTTTATGACCATGTTTACTGTAAATGTTTATTTAGATCTGACCTGGTTCATGTAGATAGGTTTGTTTGTGTGAGTAGCAAAGTGTGTGTCACCAAGTCTGTCCTGCTCAATATGTAGTGAACTGTCACCTCATGTACTACAGGTTAAGAACATATGAATCAGAACATATTCAGGTTCCACACATGAATAAATTAACTTGCATGATGTTAATAGGTATTTACTGCTGCTGTTTATGGTTGATTGATAATAGGACAGACACGAATACAGTCTCTCAAGGCTTGAGTTTAAGCCAAAGCAAATTGCCCCTGATTGCCCAGATCTGATCCTTTCTTTGCCTAAGCCTTTTATTGCTGCTCAATGAGTCATTCGCAGACAAAAGAAGCAGAACAAGCTGGCCAACCTGTGACTTACTGTAGGAGAAGAGCCCCAATTGGGCCCAACCTGTCCAAAAGAGCTTTTGTGTGCGCGTTAATATGAGTAGTGCTGAGAGGTTTTGGTGAATGAGGGTACCTTGAAAGGCGTTCAGCTCTCATGGCGAGTGCTTTTTTTGTATGTCAGATGGGGAATGAGGTTACTTACTTTGATTACTAGGGGAAAGGTTTTGATTAAAATGTTGCTATATCCTTACTGATGCGTAGTACTAAATCACTTTTCTGAGGGAAAGAGGGACATGTCATTCTGCTGTTGATGGTGCAGGCACAATAACATAAAATTATGCATAGAAAGTCATTACATAAAGGTCATGGAGATTTGATTCAAATGGTGTTACAGCATGAAGCAGCTTCTGAGCGGGAAAAACATTCACCACAAGTGACATTTCCAACACTGTTCAAATTCTTAAAGCCATACGTACATGGATGACCAATGCACATATAGGGCACAATATTATCACAGCATACATGATGAGGAAGCTTGCCTACTATTTGCCCTAATAGGCATATAGGACAAATACCTCAGAGTTGAGGCTTGAACAAATCACACACTGTACATTTGAGACCTGATACAGTAGTAATGCACACAAAAAGAATGAAAATAAGCAATTCATATTTAACAAACCTTGTTGCCTCAAAGATGCGAGTAATGCCTCGAGTAAAGAAAATGTCAACATCACAAGACAATTTGCATGATGCTTACAGACGCAGAAGAGATACAACAACAGGGATACTCCCCATTTCCTTAAAACAACCTACAAACTAAAAGGCATATGTACAGTAAACACACACACACACACACACACACACACACACACAGTGCTTCCATAGGTTCATCCATTCAGTGTACAGCACTGCAGTGTTGAGGCAGGTAGGATGTTTCATTCTGAGAGGCAGATAATGAGCCATTCCCTCTGCAGAGGACTGAATCACGGAAAACGCACACACAAACACACACACACACACACACACACACAGACAGTATACATACATACACCCCCCCACACACACACACACACACACACACACACACACACACACACACTTTACAGTAACCCAAGAGAAGCTAGCAAACTTCTTAACTCTGCACTGCTCTGGCACCTCCGCACAGTACACACACCACCCACCTCTGTTCCCGAGCACACAGCCCTGAGGAGAATGCAGACGCACCCCAACACGCCTGGAGCTGTTGTCCCGTTAGCATTGAGTAGGTTGGCAGCAGTGGAGCCAGCTGTATATCTCTCCACTAAAGTATGCCTCAGGATAAACTGCTAGTCTGCTAGTGTTGCACTCACATAAACATTTAGCTGTCAAATCATAGGGCTCAGCTGTAACCTCACATCCCATTGGAGGGAGAAGAAAGAGAGCATGAGAGTGATCTGAGAGAGAGCAAGAGATAGAGAGAGAGAGAGAGAGAGAGAGAGAGAGAGAGAGAGAGAGAGAGAGAGAGAGAGAGAGAGAGAGAGAGGAGGGGGTTGTGGTTGCACATGTATTTTATATAGAGAGGGTGAGTGATAACAGGGTATGACCAGAAAGCATGGCAACCACAGTGGGGAGGAAAAAATTACAGCAAGGAAGGAGAAGTAAGAAGACTAGAGCATGTTCCATGGGAGAGATGCTGCTGCAAGAAGAAGAAGTAATACAAAAAGTAGCAGGGGTGAGAACAAACTGTCGGAGCGAGGGAATAAGACAATTTACCTTTGATAGCTGTGAGGGCTGCGTCCGTTCCCTCAGCTGGAAATAAACATTACAACCACACTGGAGGAAGAGCAGGAAACAGCAACAGTGAGGCAGCTGAGCTACAACAACAACAACAACAAAACAGCTGCAAGGATCACTGCCCTGCTGCAATCATCACCTTCATCCGCTCTTCCTCCTCCACTTATTTACTCTTCTTGTGGATCAACTCTTACTCCAATCTTCACTTCCTGTATTTCCACCCTCTTATCCCTCTCTTCTGGCCATGTCTCCCCATTCCTTCTCCTCCTCTTATGTTCCATCCTCTCACTCCCCTAATCCATAATGTATGGTTTGGAGATATCTGCTTCCTGTTGTGGGCCCTGTGCCCCTGGAGCAGGTCAGGCTGTATTGATTCTTGCACCAGAGGAGTCATAAAGGCAAAGATAATAAGAGTCACTGAATTTTCTGCATCCTTCCCTCCTCCCCCTTGGGGAGTCAGTCCATCTTCTCCTGTCCTCTATTAACAATATAACATTCATACTGTACAAATCCAATTAACAAATGGATTAATTGGTTGTAAATTGGGAGTTATCCCATCTAGAGGTGTATCTGAAAGTATTTATGATAAAAAAATAAAAAAGAGCAGATTGAGCAAGAGAGAGATAGTGAGTCTCTAGTAATGTGTGCATGTGTGAAGGTTTCATGTGTGTCATTCTTATCCAGAAGGCAGTGGTCTCCATTACACAACAATAAACCCAGAAAGAAACATGCAATTGTTTCAGCTCGAAGAGTTTGCCAAAAGTACCACATCAATCCTGTCTCCTCTTGGCGATCAGTGTGTGCCACAGTCTTACACATGTCGTGTCATTGGGTGCCACATTAAGGCTCATTAGATGAGATATCTGCCCTATGTGGCTAGCCTGCCCCTCCTTTGACCCAGGCCTTCATATATAGGTCAACATTGGCATTCAAGTGACTGACATGTCTCACAAACATAATGCTGCTCTTTTTAGAACTGGACTAACAATCACCTATGCCCTGCAGCATTAGCATACAACAATGTCCAGTACAATAGGAATAAACCAAATATCTGTTGTTCACTTCAAGCAGCACCTTCTATGGAGTTAGGAGCCTTTAGAGAAAGGGTCAGTGAGTTGTTTTCAGTGCATCAAGAGGCGTTTCATCTTGAGGAACATTGGAGGGTGCCATTAAATAGAGCAATTTTCATGCTCGCTGCACAAAACACATACAATGTAAAGTGGGCGGGTAGATGCAAAGAGACAAGAGGAAATATGTCAAGAGAACAACTTTTCAAGCCAGTATAATGAACCTAGAATGTGATACAAAGGCAATGTTAGATTGACCTTAATGGAAATAAATAACATAATAATCACGTTTTATACTAAGTTTCTCTAATAGTTAAACTAAATGAGTAGGGGTCAGCTAAATGAATGCAAACTTCTAACGTGTTGGCTGTATCTTTATATCCCAACGATTTATTCTGTCATATAGTACATTTTCTGTAATTCAACTGAGAAACCATTTAAGGATAAAATAAACAGATGAGCATTGGCCAGTATTTGCAAATTGTTATATTTTGAAAAGCAAATCCCTCAATATGTATGAGGATATAACATGAATTAATTATTGAGTAGTCCTTCGATTATTTTCTCAATTAGTCAATTCATTTCTTAATCCAATGAATATCAGAAAATAAGTTTAAAAAATGCCCATCACAATTCCCACAATTTCTAAATTGCTTGTTTTATGCTTACAAACAGTCCAAATCACAAATATATTAAATGTAGTATCATAGAAGGCATTGAAAACCACAAAATATTCACATCTGAAGATCTGAAACCAGTGCGGATTTAGATTGAGCAAACTGGGCCTGTGTGAAACAGATTATAGGAGCCTGCAATACTGGTGACAGTAAGAGTGACATTTTTGCAGCATTATACTGTGTTGTTACATCTATGTTTACAGCTTTATATAGTATTCATGAGAAAGGGCAGTCCATACAGTAGCATCTCTAATGATTGATTGCGAGAAGCTAGCCAACGGTAGCGAAATCAGTGTGCCCATTGCCTTCTGGCAATCTAAGCCAAAAGATATGAGATGAGAAGGTCTGACACCTAATTAGCAAACAAGGTCACTGCACAGAGACCAGGACCCTAGTGTGTGTCTCCCAATGTCCTGGAGATTTGACTCTCTCTCTCTCTCTCTCTCTCTCTCTCTCTCTCTCTCTCTCTCTCTCTCTCTCTCTCTCTCTCTCTCTCTCTCTCTCTCTCTCTCTCTCTCTCTCTCTCTCTCTCTCTCTCTCTCTCTCTCTCTCTCCAAAGCAAACATGCCCAATATAAACAAAACATGATCTCTTTCCCTCGAACAATAAAGTATGGATTCTGAACACTGAACACCAGGCTGTCTGTTAATGACTGCTGTACATCAAAGCATTAAGCCCAATCATAGAGAACAGTGTCCATGGCCAGCTAAATGCCTACTCCCTTCTTTCCTGCCTCAATAGCAACATCTCATCTCTGGTCTATTCTGTCTTCATTATCCACGTCTGCTCAGAAGACTGTTCGAACAAACAAAGAAGATTTCAGAGTCTTGAAGTGGGGACTATTAGCAGACACAGACCTATTGTATGTGTGGATTGGCTGTAATCTTTACCTTCCTCTGCAGTGGTTTGACACACAGTCAAACCAAACAATCCTCTCCTCCACAAACACATTGCTTAATTTCTGCGCTTTTCTTCCACTTTGTCAGAGAAACCCAGCGACTCAAGGGTGAGTGTATGTGTGGGTGGGTCTGTGTGAATAAGTAGTGCACTGCACTGTAAATGCAAGTCAGCTGAAGAGTCCGGTGTTTCCTCGCCTCAACACTTGAATGGATCTTTTCACCACCAACAATACTGATTGTAAAATGGTAGAAAGAAATGTACCTTCCAAGCACATGAGAATATAATGACCTCTGAGACACAATGTAAGTCAGTGTCGGTCACAGGCCAAACAAGATGCTTTTGACTGTGAGAGATACAGCGACATCTTTGTGGATGTGGGTGAGACACCAGCCAATCATTCACAAATCTATTCACTCATGTGTTAGGATATACAGAGCGATGCCTGAGAAATAGAATCCATCAGGAGATAAATCGACGTTTGTACGGAGAGCCCAAGTAAATCTGAGTCAAAGAGGCTGAATCAATCGCATTGTATTGATTTGTTAATACGGTGCTGATCCCTCAGTATCGTGGCACCCCGTAATTGTGATGATTACAGAAGAAGCCTCATTTCCAGTGCTGCAGTTAGTGCTTATGTTTCCCACTGGTTCTCACAAAGACATGTGCCACTTAGAGGATAAGTCTGGTGTTATTCTGTATTTTTCCTATTGTCAACGAAGCCCAAGAAAAGACCAAAACTAACCATGTTTTCTTTCTGACTACCCTAGTCTGTGGCTCTCAACCCCAAGTCCATTCATTCCCACTGAAGAAAAGGATATTTTAAAACTGGTCAAAAACCTATACCTTTTAAACAATCATTACATTAATAGGACTGAATAATGCATTTGTTGGGCTGTGGATTTGGTGCCCTATTGAGTATTTACTGTAAAACAGTGTATGTGGCATAGACTCAAAATAAGCTACAGTGCCCATGTTAATGGTAATGAAAGAACATGTCACCCAGTCCAACGGTGTGGTTCATGTATATGTTTTTAACAGTTTTGGACAACAATGGAGGTCTATGGAACAGAGGATTAAGCTTCATCAGGCTGCTTGTTCATAGGATCAATATTGTCACTGGATTTGTGGACAAAAGTTAAAAAATAAATAAAATAGAACATCACCAGAATTATCCCTGTTAAGCTACTGTCACAATAGGTCTTGCAAGTTCCCCCCATTCTCATGCCACTGTGATTTTTTTTCTCCGCTTTTCCACTTTAATGAACAGAAGAAAAAAAAACTGGACATTATTTTACCATTGGCTTTTAACTTACTTCACCATTATGATAATCTTTGTTTGCACTGGACCCTTATGCCATAAATAAATTTCCTTTCGTGCCATGAGGCAATCTTGTTTTTATTGTTTTGTCTCAGTAATTACACTAAACTCTCAAATTGCTACTATACAGCAAGTCCCCATATTCTGACTGCTCAGATTGTAAACTAGTTTGTACATTCTTATGTCCTAGGTTTCCTTTCAAATCAGCAGTGCAACAACAGCCAGATTTGTTCATTTTTTTCTCTGTCCCTGTAGGGACACAGCTTCATTCAAATTCGTATGTCAAACCTCACAGCTACATACAGACTGTAGAAGAACAGATGAAAACAGAAGGGTGGGAAAGGCAGACAGGGGCAGCAAGATGAATGCACGCACTGGACGTGCTGAAGCTTTGCGAGTGATGATTTAATTGGGTGAAGCCAATGTGTCTGTTCACTCCTAATGTCACTGTAGCCCTATTGCCAAAGGCAGCGTGGCCCGATTTGTAGCTTTAAGAACTTGATAGTGTGCTCTGCAGATATTTGTTTACTGTACATTCGATATTTCCTACTCTGTCCAAGGCAGATGTGGATGGATAATAGTATCCATAAATGAGGAGAGAAAACAAATCCCCTGCCACTTAGTGGCTCTTAACAGCATTGGTGCATGTCTAGAATACATACGGACCATAAGAAGAGGTTTGCGAGAACACATTAACAGGCTCTTTCAAAGTTCTCTGGTGCACCAGACATGCTGAGTTGTTTACTTTGGTAACTTATCATTTAGCGGTTCATTACACCAACTCAAACTCAATGAATCCCAAATGAAATATCATAATTCCAAGTTGGGTAAAGGAATGTAAACAATCTTACTGATAAATAAGTAATAACATAGTGGGTGAGGAAATATAATTAACACAAAATAAGGCATGCATTTATAAGATTTAAAGATTTTCTTAAACAAGATTAGAGATTTCTCTTTCTGAGACTTCTGCAGAGGCACTTTAGGGCTGAACAGTTCAAAGAAGAGGCTCAGACACCTCCTCCAGAGTTGAAAGTACAACACCAGACAAAGCCTGCTCTGTGAATCCATTGACTGCCATACTGTATTAGGCTGTGCCATTGCTTTTAAGCAGTGCCATGCATATTCATGCCTACCCATCGGGAAGTCTTCCTCCACTACTTGTGCCACAGCAAGCTCCACAGTCTCTCTCATTGGGTGCATTTATGTGTGTAACATTATATTCCTCTGTTATTTGGCACTTGAGTACTCCTTCCTTTAAAAGCTGCTCTTATTGAAACTGCCAGAAAACAGAGTATGACAAGCTAGCCAAGCAAATATTAACTGATATATTATGGCATGTGAACACATTAACCAATTTATTGTTTCTCTGTTGGTTGTTTCCTTTGAATTAATTAAAAGATTCTGTTAATTTGTGCATGCAGGGATATTTGCAAAGAGGATAAACACTTTATCCGGACCAGGCCCTCCACCATCATATACATTCATGTCCGGAACACAGTGTACATGTCAACAGACCCAGTCACCTATGTTTACTGCTGAGCACATGGCCACAGTCAGACAGCCTGTTGGAAAGCAGTGTGCATGCTGACTGACAATGAGCACAGCTTGGGCAAAGACCTGAGTCATCTGGTGCCTCTTAGCCAAGTCCCACCATGTGATCTGGGCTCATAAGGCAGAACAGGTGCCCACTTAAATAACAAAAAAAAACAGAAGGAGATGTATAGAAAAAGAGTGCTAAGATCATGATGCCAGACCATCATCAACCAACTGTGTAGATAACTCTGCGACTACGATTAGGCTAATGTGTTGTCTTTTCAAACACTGACATTTTCAAAGACAAAATTGGTACGTCCTGACATTACTTGGCTGTGTCAATGTAAGGAGGTGCAGATGTGTGGGAGCTTTCTGGCATTCAGATCACAAGATTATCCCTTTACATAAGGAAATCATCTCTTCCCTGTTATGAAGCTGTTTGTGCACAGTCCAACGGCTGTTGAAGACACAGCTCAGATAACAACCCACGCAGCCAAAGGGTTTACAGCATTTCCAATCAAGCTTGTGTTCCCTCCAGTGGCAGCAAGCAAGCTAAACTAGGTTAAGAGACTTTTCATATATTATGCTTCAAACAGATGCTTTTGCTTGACTGCCCTAAGAGTATTCACAGGGCCCTTTCACCTACATTGTGTTGGGTTTTATTTATGCCAGTGCTTAAACAAAACTACAGCACTGAGCATTAACCTTCCAAAAGAATTTCTTTCATGACTCTTGATGCCTAATTAAGCAGCATTTACACTGCTTTAAGACTATGAAAACATAACCTATACTATTATATTTAGCAGATCTCTTATTTCATGAACTTGGCAAGAAATGACAAAAAAGAACATTGTTCAATTAATAATTGCAAAATATTCAATCAGTTCAGTTTTGAAGAAGATGAATCACATAATACAATATGTATGAAGCTGAAACCAGGACATGGTTAGTTTAGCTTAGCATAAAGACTGGAAGCAGGGAGAAACAGCTAGCATGGCTCTGTCCAAAGGTAATCTGGCATCTCTGCTTGTTGCCTGGCAACATCTTGGTGACTCCAAGAAGTTACTGTGCCCGGCCAATAAATAGTCCATTAAACCACGTATTGTCAATTGTACACTTAAGTTTTTGTATGAGATATAGCATGTTAATTAGTACGCTTTAGATGGTACCCAGGCTAGCTGTTTTTCCCTGCTTTCAGTCTTTATGCTAAGCTAACCTACCTGTCTGCCTGGCTCCAGCTTTAACATACATACATAAGTGTTATCAATCATCTCTAACTTTCCTCAAAATGTTCTATTTCTTTAAAAAAAAATGTGTATTAACAATTTCTTACTGATCTCTTTATTTTTATCCATTATAATCAGTTTTGTGTTTTTTTTTTAAAAACCTTTTGCAGGAAATGTCATTCATAAGTTATTTAGCTTGATTGCAGGCAATAATGTTTTGCAACCTTTTCATTTCATTGTACTGGAGTCAAATTATAATCTGGTGGTTGGTCATGGGTCAATGTGAATAAGATTAAGTACTCCAGCAGTCTCTCTAAACACGGAGTAGTTTTCAACCCCCTTCAGTCATATGGAAGAGCAGTGCTGTGCTTTGTCTTGTTGTCCTCTGTTGCAGGGGAATTAAGAAAAGTACAACTCCTCCTCTTTCTATCTGTTGTGCATATGTGTGAGTGTGTGTATGGGTGTGTATGTGTGTGCTTGCCTGACTGTGACGCTATGCCCTTCGCTCCTTCTGTCCTCCACACAGTATGGACCAGAGTGTGCAGCATGAGTGGAGCTGTGTGTTGCAGATAAGAGTCGGAGCACTGCAAAGGCGGGGTGTGTGTGCGTGCGTGCGTGAGTGAAAAGAGCACAGAAAAAAAAAGGATTCAGTGCTCTTTCTCCATGTCAGATTCACCTCTGGATGCCCTTTCCTCAACTCACTGTCATTACACCATCCTTGTGAATAATCCAACCAGTGACACTGGCTGCTATACTACTGACACATTTTACCACGAGGCCCTATTTGTCCATTGTTTATTTCTAAAGAAACACGACAATGTATAAAAGGTTCCATTACCTTGTACCTCACGTTATGGCTCCGTAGCAGACGTTTTTGTAAAAATAGGCTAACGACTGTGTCATTACCAAGCGACTTATTGTCGCGTAGTATAGTACAGGAGAAGCTTGCAGGCAGTTTCGACTTACATGAGCTGTTTAGGTTTAATTACTAATGTTAACTAGCATTTTAGTTAGCAATAATTAGCCTGTGCCCATGTTATCTTCTTACATATACCTATGCCCTCTGTCTCTGCAAGATTCGGAATGATTGAGATTTCTCTTGGCACAGCTATCAGAAGACTTCCATCTTTCAGACTCTCATCCCTCAGTTGGAGGCTGCGCAGTAACGCTCAGCGCTCACCAGAAAAGTGCTTCTAATATCCTTCACTGGTCTCCGTCCAGAGCAACGGGATCTGTTGGTCCAGTTTATATACTGTCTATGGTGGTATCTGCACTCACATCTTTATTATCTCTCTGTTTACTGTTTATATAAATTCCTTTACAGTAAGACAGAAAAGAAATAGAAAAAAAAAGATCTGTAATTAGGAAGCTGTCTTCCTCTACTCTACCTCTCTCTCTTGGCATCAAGACGACTTGCATAAGCAGTAGTCTGACTCATGATAATTTAAACACAGAGATGGATCATGTGTTATTTTTAATTGGGTGATATTAGCCACTTCTTCTGGAGGGCAATTTGCTGTTGCTAAGTAAAATAGTGAGGATAATTTCAGCAGCATGAATTAGCAGATTGCAACAAAAGCTCAAAAAGCTTCAAACAGAGCCAAGGAAAAGAATCCGCAGCATAATTAGTGCACAAATCTCATGCATAAATCAGCCAGATTCCCTCAGAATGCTGGGATCAGATCTGAATAATGATATGCCAACAGCTAAGAACAACTTTTGTTCAGGGACATTTTAGGGTAGTTTGTCGGAAGCTATTAGTGCTGGTGTATTGTCCCACTAGCACTTACAGAAAACATGACGCAGGTGGTTACATCACCTTGTGAGTTTGTGCGCCAGATGTGACAGTGTTGCCCTGACGTGGCAGTTGGCAGAGTGAGGCTTTATACAAAGAGTACATTGCTTGTACTGAAGAGGCCTACATAAGCATTCTTTGACCTCTTTTATCTACGCTCATTAGCTATGCCACAAGAGGGTTGATTTGAGTCCCTTTGAGAGGATCCAGAGAGAACAGGTTTGTAAGTGTGAAACGGAAAACCAACCTGTTTGTCGTGCTTGCCTACAGCGAATGCTAATGTTGCCCATATCAATGGGCTCTTCATGTAGAGATGCAGCCTTGGGCCCAGGAACTCGGAGGCTGACCAGTGAAACACAAATGCACCGGCAGCGCAGCAAGAGAGCCAGGAGAGGACAGCGGCGTGCCCACAGCCCAGAGCTTGTACCAGCCACATCTTTTATTTCTGGTTACACTGATCTAAGGAATGAAGGGAGAGCTCCAAATGTTTTGTTCTTCTATTTCTCAATACCCCTGACCGCCCCCTCCCTTCCTTCTCTCTCTCTACTCCTTTTCTGTCTCTGCCTTTTACATAGCCAAAGAGCTGAACTGAAAAACAAGAGGCATTTTAAATAAGTGTTGAATCAATATAGACAGGCTGTGCAGCCAGACTCTGGTCATAATAAGCAGCATTTATACGGTATATAATCAGCTTGCACAACACAACCTTATAACTTTCAATCAATCTTAGTGGACATCTCTCAGTGTCTGGGAAATGACAGCATCCGAAGAATGGTTTAATTTACAAATACAGTGCATATGGCATTATTTTAAAAAAATATCACCAAATGGGAATAGCATTGGATATTTATGGATTAACTTGTGTAGCAAAGAAAATAGAAATCAAAGAAAATTTGATTACATGAGCGTAAAATGATTACAGAAGGTCTCAGCACTGAAGTCAAGCACTGCAGGTAAACAAACAGGGAGACTGAATAATGGGCAGAGCAATAGCACCTCCTGAGGCCCCTAATGCTATGCTTCCCATCTCTTATTTATTGGGTTTAAATGCACTTCACTCACTCTGTGGAGCCAGTAGGAAGCTAAACTATTGATCCACAAACAATTTTGCTGTCCAGCTGTCCAGAGAGAGGGAAAACAGGACGCCCCTAAATGTATAATGAGGCTTCCCAAGAGCTTGGCTTCCTCAGTATTCACTCCACATGCCAGGAGGCCTTCGCCTTTGGGCCCTCTCTGCGATTAGCCTTTTATCTATACACTTCTCACACATACAGTCCTTCCCACAGACGGCTAGAGGTCAGCCAGCTAAAGAACTAGTATGCTTCTCACCGAGGACGTTTTTGATTAGTGTAAGAATCCCCTTTGACCCCTAAGTTTCATTATTTTTAACACACAACTGGTGGGGAGTTCATGATTCCAGTTTGCAATCGCAGTAACAGGGCTGAGCTGTCAACAATACACAGAATGCATCATCACTATGAGGCAACATACGTTGGGATAGCATGAAAAATAACAAACAGTTGACATTAAAGGTGATGGTATAAGCAGAGGAGTGTGGTTATGCTTGGTAACCTTGCATGCTGAACTAGCATATACATGTAGATGAAGTTGTGTTATTGTCTTCCTCACATGCTCCCAGCGCCATAGCAACAGGCCTTGCTTAAAGGCCCCAAGAGTGGCTTGGCCCCAATGAGGAACACGCTTTCGTACCTAATTGGACAGTTCAATGCCCCATTGGGCTTGTCCTTTATCCCCTACACTATAAAATAACAATGCAAGCAGTTGAAACTACAGTAGGCTTTCACAATCCCATGATAAACACATATTAAACAGGATTAAATCCAAAACAATGTAGCTCATTACTGAGAAAATCAATGATACAAAGGTAATACAATCTTTAAAATGATGCTAAATACTAGCTTTCATGTGAAGATCATGAAATAAATTACTGTCAGAGGGGATAAAGTTGTATAGGTAAGGTTTTGCCAGCATCAAAGGTGATTATTTCTGATCCAACCTTTAATTATCCATAATGGCTCCTCTACTCCAAATAAAGGCCAACACTTTATTTTGAAGCTTGCTCAAAGGTCTTCACAAATAATCTCTGTGATTCATTAGGTTCTGGCCTGAGAAAGGAATGGTTTTCAAATTTCATGATATTGAAAGTCACCAAAACAGCATATAGTGTTGTCTGACTGCACAGCTTCTCAACAGTTCTGTAAACAATGTATCTGACTGCGCCTACGAAGGTGCAAAAACAGATGGCTCAAGAGAGAAGTCAGTCCACTGTGTGTAACACTATATATCTGCTCAGTGAAATGTGAAACAAATACACAAGTGGTTATCTGACACTCTGAGGAGGAGTTTAATTAAGACTCATTCACATTAACACTTAAAAGTGACTACTTAATTAGGGAAAACTGTCCTCTGAACTTGTTAACCTTGCAGTACTGTCACTTTTACTTCTTATCATCATTAAATACAAAGATCTTTGGTACAAGTTAACAACAAGCAAAATGCAATTAGCTATTTGATGTGCAAATAACTCTTGATATTACAGTGGAAATTGACTGCATCCCAGTGAAGAAGCCAGAATAAGCAGACATTGTAATGAAGGAAGTCAAATATTATCAGAAAAAATTAAAAAGGCTGATCATGCTGTTAACGGAAATTAAAAGGCGAAGGGCACACATTTGTAATCTCCTTCTAATTGAGTCCATAAATCCCAAAAGATTGACTTTGATTGTAAGTCTAAAAATATCTCAGAGGAAAACGAGCAACGAATCAGAGAAAAGAAGTGAAATCTTGTCAAATATAACCTAGTTACACATTTTAATTGTTCTTAAATATAGCCAAAAAAGGTTTTAACTTAAACTCAATATTTAAACTCATCAGACACACATAGAGGGCCTGTAAACCAATAAATGAATTATTCAGTAAATCAATCATTTACCCGTTTCATCAGTGATTTCTTTAATAGATTAATCTTTATGTTCTTTTTCTCAATATTATTTAAATTGTGATTTTGAGGAGTTGAAGTCTTTAGTTGCCCCAACAGACCACTGACAAATCTCTGAACATGAAACGTGTACCTACTTCAAGATAACACTCTGATGACATTGATCAATGTCATCCTATTTCCCCCATGAGTGACACTACCTGCTTGTCCGGTCCACATTATCTTAATGGAAATGGAGTAATCTGATTTTGAATGAGACATCACTTTGGCAGATAGACAAACAATAGGATCCTTGAGATTCACCAAAGAAGCTCAGCACTTTATCGACAAACAAAATCGCACTGATAAAGGGGAAGGGGAACAGATTAAATGTTCTATGATAAAAGACTTTCTAAATTATATCTTTAGGGGAGTTTGATTTGATGTTTTTACAAGTAAGCCATTTCTTCAAGACCTTTTTTTTTTACCTTGTCAGTAAATGAATAACATCTTTCTCCAGGAGATTTAATGTTATAAATAGACAAAAATCCAGCAGTTGAAATCAAATACTGTATATCTATTTTTATCTTCAGCATTGTGCGGCATTTGTGTAAATCAACAAAAGTCCATTTAGCAGGCTGCATTTTATCCTGATCTTAGATATGGCAGATACATATCAGGGACTGCATAAGAGCCAAATACATCACACACACACACACACACACACACACACACACACACACACACACACACACACACACACACACACACACACACACACTAAAACAACTTTAATCTAGTGTGGCTGAATTATTATTCATTTGGGGTCTCCCTTTAAAAGTAACTAGCCTCCTAAAGTGCCAGGAGCAACTATTCTAGATCATTAGATTCAAGTAGACAACAGTGGCCCCAGAAATAGAACATCAGCCCAGGCGATTAAAACCTTATCCTGTCAAACAAAGTGACTGATTTGAGGAAAAAAGTCCTACATAACAATGTAATGTGCTTCAAAGATCCAGCTGACTACTAATGTTGGCCGCTGTATTAAGGCTGTAACAAAGGATTCTTTTAATTACCAATTAATCTTCCCATTATTTTCTCTAAAAATCGTTTGGAGAATAAAATACAAAAAAATGAACATCACAGTTCAGTTTGCTATCACATCAGCTAAGAAATGCTAACTTTTTTTTTATGTCTGAGAAGCGAGAACCAGCAAGTGTTTGGCATTTTTGTTTGGAAAAATCAAAATCAAAAATAGCATTGGCTCTCTTTTCTTCCTATTGGCTATACAAAAAAAAACAACAGTATCACGATTTTAGAAGATGATAATAGCAAAACTATTAAATATCTATAAACCCAACAAAATAACTAACCACACTTACAGTTTAGTCTAACAAGTGGGATACAAATGTGCACTGTGCCTATGACTTCTTCCCACTCATCTCAGTCTCTTACACATAAGATCTACAGGGTCACGTGCATGCAGAGAGCAGGGAGCTGTCCACAGTGGGAGAATCAATGGTAGGTCTAGTGCAAACTGTATTCAGACAGCCAGCGATGGCAGATGGGGACTGAGGGCCTTTCTCCTCCTCAGGCATGAACAGAGGAGAGGTCTGTCTCCAGGCAAACATAGAAGACGTCATGCCTCACTGCCGTACCATTAGTGGATCTCGCTATTGACCGCCGGTGTGTAAATTGCTGAGCAATCTAAAGGAAGCATCAAGACGAGAGCATCACGTTTTGTCAGCAGGACAGAAAGAAGCACTTGTATAGGCTGTGAAGACAGTTGCAGCAATAAGGGTGGTATTTGTGTGTCTGTGTTTTTCTGCACACAAATTTTCATTTGCATAGGCTGTCTCGTCTTGCTATAGGTTCTCCTAGTGCCTTCAATTTAACAATGAAACAAGTCTACAGGACGTATTCCCTCCAGCGTGAGTGACACTGCATTCAGTGTGACAGAACAAACAGCGGCGAACAAACTAGCCCTGTTGCTGGCAAATGCTAACGCTGCCAATCAGAGTCTTTTCAAAATCTATCATTCTATCTTTAACTAATGCTTGACTCGTTGCCCAAGAATTTGTCACCCAGAGCCCAGAAGGACATCTGGAGACAAATCTAATCTCCTAAAACAACTCTAAAAGGACTTGATCTTAAATGGCAAACATCCAAGGTTTGCTTTGAGCACCAAAATAATACTGCTTGAATAAAGACATTAACTGAATTGGAAAATGGAAAAATCATCTTGCTGAATATAAAAAAAACTGTTTGACAAAAAAGCATTTGACAGATTTGCGGTAAACATTCAAACCAGATGAGTAAAAGCAATCTCTCTCACCTTCGTACTCATTTTGTATAAGTTACATGCTGGCTGAGGTGAAGTGGAGATGGGGAGGTTGAAGGCAGCTCTATTTTCTGCCTCAGGTGAGGTTAGCCTGTCTACCTCAATACATAACAGATGTGTGTGACTGAAGCTTCAAACCAAAGGAGAAGTATTGTGTACAGCTATGTTAAGTCATTTGACTGTGACACTAATGGAGGCTGAGGCTGTATCTTTGAAATGCATCACAGAACAGCCACATCCTGCGGGTTATTGTGTTATGTAAAAAGTTCCTCATCATGCAGGCTCCTCAAGCCAGTACGGCCCTGCAGCCAATAGCATGCTGGCAGAGAACAGCTCATTGCAAAATTCTAAACTCTATATTCAGATATATTTTATTGTGGACCAAGAGGGGTAAAAATGTAAGATGATGCCTTGCATGCGGTAGGTTAGCCTACTTCTGAGCAGAGTAAATTCATTCATCTCGCATGAAGGAGAGGGACTGTCCTCAGGGTGTACACAGGACAGCACAGGATGCATTAGCAGCAGTCAAGCTTACAAGATTCATAAAGTGCTCCATCTGACAGGTACCCACAGAATCCATCTAACATTTTGTGCCACATGTAGGGCTCTGATTCAGTCAGGACAAACACACATGGCACTGAATGGCAAATAAACCAAAATGAAAATATTGCCCAAAAACATTTAGGTCTACAGCGCCCAGGAGCAGAAAGGTGTCATGCATTTATCAATTGATCATCTGAATATATACACATACACATACACATTATAACAAGTAACAGGTGTGGGGATACAAGACCCACTCTAAGATCTTAGAGGAACCAGCTATTTAACTTAACTTAAACCTACACATTCATATGTTAATCTGAGACCAATTCTAAATAACAGGTGCAAATTATTCTAGCTCTACCCCTCACAAAATGAAAACAACTCTAGAACTGTGAATAGCAAACACAGAGGCCCATAAGATGTCAAAATGTGGTGATATCGATTACATCATCAATTACACTCTTTGCAAGCTCATTAGACAACAATAGAAAGTTGCAGTGGCTTAAATCATACTCCGCTGCAGGGAGCTGTGCTAAAACCTATGCCCTCAAGCCATTATTCAACAGCATTAGGAAAACCATAACCATGCTTGAATCTAAAAATCAACCCTATATGTATTTAAAAGCATAACATCTTGAGTTGCAGACAGACTTCACCATGTAGCTTAATAACTGTGACCAGAGCCCCTACAGCTATTAACTGAGATCACAGGTTCAAAATCGATCAATGACCCCCACATACTGATAATGCAGAATACCAATGTAATATTTTCACATCTGGGATTTTTGTAATTCACTATGAATCAGTGCATAATTGCATGGTTTGTGTGAGTGTCATTAATGAGTTAACTAACATAAAAATAACTCTCCATCATGTTTGCTACAAGATAAAGACCCCCTTAGAAATCTCCGTAGGACTTCTGGAAGTCCCTAGACCTTATAATTTAGCAACATGTAGAATGAACGGCCTGGTGAGTCAGGACGCGCCCATGACACCTTCTCCAGCACCTGACATCCTGACGGATAAGATGGGCCATTACTAAGCAACACGGCAAAATCTGCCAGTAAAGATGACAGAGCCGAACCATATGCCCCAATCACCAGGACAAACGTTTCAGTTTCACCACAGATCAAAGTGTTTACAGTCGTCGGGTGCTTCCTGATCTTTTGGCTGCAGGCGGCAGTTTAAATCATCGGTATGTGCGGCGCAATTATATGGCCTCTGGCGTGGTCTAATGAATGCTGAATTGAACACTCAGACTTCATGCTTTAAATCAGATGTGCTAAATGCTGAAATATATCCGTTCACCTGCTTTGTGCATCGACTATTTTTTGGGAGGGAAGTGCATGCCAGGATGTGCAGCAGATCAGCGTCATCCCCACCACGCCACGATATGTCAGATATTGCACATGTCTCTCTGCATCTGTCAATACGACACCCAAATGCAAAATGCGGTTTCTTCGTACCTATATCGTCCAATTCTGCATTGCAGAGGGCGCATTAAGCTCCATCCCAACCGCGCATCTCACTCAGTCTGTTGTAAACAACACTGATTCCCCAGCTGTCAAAAACGCAGCGCCCGGTTACTCTAATAATAATGTTAAACAGTCATTTTTCACTATACCTCGTGTCCTTACCTTCCGTAGCGGGCAAATGCGTCCGTCCGTGCGTCCTTCACGATGCTCACCACTGCTCAGCACCGCATCGCCGGGCGCTCAGGAGCCGGGAAATAAACTGACAGAGCAGCGGTCCTGTCCCCGCGGATTGGATGAAGGGTTATGACTGTCAGCTTGGGGGCGCTAGACCTGCTTGTTCCAAAGGGCCATGGAGCAGTGGCTCCCACAGTGGTGTCCCGGGTTCCTCCTGTAAGTTCCCCAGCACATGAGGATGACCTGAGGAACATTTTAAGAAGTGTATTCTATAATATCTTTAATACCTCTCAGTCTACACCAGTGACTGTAAAAATACTACACACATTAGCCTACAATAAATGAAATGACCCAACTTTTCCTCAGTATATGAGCTTGGCTGGCTTAACCCTGTTACTGTATAATGGGTTGCCTTCAGTCTATTACATATTATATTCTTATTTTTTGCAATGTATCACCATGTATCCAGCTAATTTAAATAGCACATGTTACTGTATTGTTTGAACAGTTAGCTTCATTTAATATTTTATGTGTTTTCTTTTGCTGGGTGCAAATGTTCCACCAAAACAAGTTTCTTCCCAAGACTATTGCAGTGTCACAATCACTGCGTCCAGAGCTTAGCACCGCCCCAGATGATTGGCATTGGTTTAAAGAAATGCAAACTAACCCCTGACCGTTTCTTCTCCTATCCTAGAATGTGTGTGTGGTGTAGCCAGACTTTACTCCACAGCACTGTGGAGATAGGTCTGGCAATGCGAGATTACTGATGTAATAAATCAAGTGAGAAGTATGGGCATTTTCTCATAGACTTCTATGTATTCAGACTTCTATTTGCAACCAGTGGAGTTGCCCCCTGCTGAAAATTAGATAGAATGCAGGTTTAATGCACTTCCGCAATGGCTTCACCTGAGACGGTTTAGAACCGAGACGCCCCAACTCAGAGTAGTTGCTGATATCTGTGTCACTGCCATGCCGTCGCCACTGTTCTGTCTCTCGTTTATTGGCTGTGTCACAGGTGATACCCAATCAGCACAGATGTGTATGTAAACTCATAGGAATAAAAACACAACAAGGTGTTTAATGCACCCCTGTTTCAGCTTAAATAAATGTGTTGCTACGTTTTGTTGGGGCTGATTGGGCCTATGTTTCATACCATTGACGCAGTATATAATGCCCTATCTTTAGTTGGCTTCGCTTTTCAGACCCGGAATCTCCGTTCGTTATTTTTTTACAGTCTATGATTAGCCTATAGCAAAGAGGTTATAATTGTTATAACCCTTTTGGTTATAGGTTAGCTAGTGATCTGTGTGTGTGCATGTGTGGCTCTGTCTGTCCACAGCTAATCTCGCACTCTACTGGACCCATCAGCCTTATATTTTTTGTTTGCACATTTATGACTGACGCCATCTTGACTTTAAGGGAGCCTGGAGGGACAATTGATTGAGATCTTTAATTTAACCCAACTCTTTTTTGTCTAGGAGGGGAGAGGGAGAGTTATTTATTTGTTTAATATGATGTTATGCAACTCTTTAATCATTAGATTCGTAACTAACAACTGATTCAATTTTTGCACCCGTGGGGAAGCAAAAACAACAACAAAAAGATAACGTTACACATCCTTAACATAATTTAACAAACAGTTGCCCACCTTGAAATAGACTCCAGCAAGTGGCATTCATCTGAAGTCGTCTTTCAGGCCAGCAGACAAATTTAAGTCCTGTATCTACTCTCATTTCAGCTCTGTTGGTCTCCACCTACTCCTGAGAAATAGATCTGTCTTTTGAGTTCACTTTCCATTTGGTAACTGTTAGCTTTGTCTGCCGTTTTGTGTTGGGCAGGGAGCATGCACACTGAGTTTATCAGAGCTTTGTAGCTGGAAACGGCTGCTGGAGGCAGTTGATGATAAGAGCTGCTGAAAGTTAATAGAGCCCAAAAAGCTCCTGGGTTTGTCCTACGTTTGTTTTGTATGTTATTAATATCAAAAATATAAATGCAGATTATCTTAAATAGTGACATATCTACACTAAAGACATAGCAGAGTCGGTTTTGTTTTTCCCAAATGGACAAAAAAAAGTAGTTATGTAGGCCTTACTTGTGCCACACAAATAATTATGTTCCTGAATTAAAAACCTGTGTGCACATATATTAATAATTTTGTAATGTTATTAGTTCCCTGCAATGAATAACTGATGCATCATCTGTTAGAACTGTAATGGTTTAATCTCCTTTATTTGCTTCTGACTTCATTTCTTCCATTTAGCCTACTCCAGTTGCCAGGTTTTGCTAACCTCTCCAGTCACTCCCTGCCATTTCTCACCTGCCCACCAGCCTTTACCACCTGCTTCCCATTAGTCATCAGCCCCAGTATTATATACTCCCCGCCAAGCATTCACCTTTAGTCCAGCTTGTCTAGAATAGAAAATGTAGTGTCAATGGAATAGACAATTAAGTTTTTGTGTCTACTTGAGTTGTTTTTCCTGTTTTTGTTGTGTGTATGACCTCTTGACTGCTTTTAGACCTGTCTGCCTTACACCCTTTTTTGTTCTGACTGAAATCCCAGTAATGATGAGCTGTTTTGCTAGTTAACCTCTGCCTCAGTGTACAATTAAAGGGATACGCCACCGTTTGTTGAAATAGGGCTTATCATGGTCTCCCCTAGCTGTAGATAGGTGGCCAACGCATTTTTTGTGCATGCATTGTTTTAGTCCGGTGCAACACCGGCAGCGCCACCGCTAGTTAGCTTAGCGTAGTGAATGGAATCCTATGTTGCCGGTTAGCATGTTGTGAGTAAAAGTGAGCCAACAAAAGACAAAAAATTATTAAATTATTAAATTATTAATTACTTGTTGGCCCACCTATCTACAGCCAGGGTAGACCGTGATAAGCCCTATTTCAACAAACGGTGGCGTATTCCTTTAAGTCATCATTCCTGTGTCTGATTTTCCGCAAAAAAATACATTTAAGGAATGTCAAAGATAACACTGTTGTTACAACAATGTTCAGTGTGGAGGAAACACTTTCAAAGAAAAAGTGTCCCTGTAAAAGTGTTGACAGTAAGGTTTGTGAATTATCCAGAGAAACCATTTTTCTTTTTCAAATGTATTTTGTCATCACTTTGAGCAAACCAAACTAAAGTCTTTTGGGTGGCGGCAGCAAAAGTTTCAGAGGAATAAATCTCAAAATATGAGCAGATAAATCTATTTGCATGACTAGACACTACCAGGGATAGATGAGAAATGTGTGAGACTGCAGCCTGCATGTTAACGTCAGTCTGTTTTTCATCAGGCAGATATCAAAAGGGCACCTCTACTAATTACAAAGCCTTGCCCATGTGTCAGTCCAAACATGAGACCATCTCAATCCCCTAGGATTAGATTTAAATCTTGAATGTAAACACCACACAGCAAATAATAATATGCTGTGGCGGCGGACCATAAATAATGCAGGAATCTTTGAGAAAGAGCAGAGTAGAATTAATTGAAGGATTTAACCACCTTGGATACATTTTTGGGGAAACATATCAAATAAGTTCTTTTTAATGTGATCAAAAACTGACTTTGTTTAGTGTTGCTGATTATTTCCCTGAGTCTGTTATTATTCAGACTTTTCATCAAAACAGTATTGTTTTCTTTGTGATGGGAACTGCTGTGGGAAAAATGTCACTCCACCGAAAAAAAGCCAAGCCAAATGGGATTCAGTAACAGGGAGGAAACTCATTACATCTAAATAGAGAAGCATAATACAGTACCAAAAATGATCTAATTTTGTGCACAGGTTATCCCAGATCTAAGTGTATTACAGCCTCAAACAAACACTTTTGTTCCTCTTACAACCTGGCAGTGCAAATAGAGATGGATCCTGCTGGTGGATAACACTGTTACAAGGCCGGTCTCTGGGGTGGATAAGAGGAACAGCAAACACCCTGCTGTCTGGAGAAAAGAATAGGTGGCTGTCATCTATCTGCCTACCAGAGGAGGAGGGGGAGGGGCATGGAGGAGGAAGAAGAGGGAGGGGTAAATATGATTTAGCCCCAATGATCTCCACAGGGGCTTCATGCAAAGGTAACCCCCACCCACCCAGTCCAAACACACATGGGACAAGGAGGGGGGTGCATGGGGAATAGGAATCAGGGCATGAAAAGAGTTATAATCCTGGTGCTCTCATGATAAAAAAAAAAGGAGAAGGGGTTTGATAGAGAGTATCAGATCGATAGAACAAAGCACTCTCACTTTATGTAGCATCCATCCAACAGGACCACAATGATTTACCCCCCTCCCCCCCCCCCCCCCTTCAGGGTAAACTATTTGAGTTGATAGAAACATTGATGAAGAAACAATACCGTTACACTGGAACGGGTGATTTCCCTTCTACAACTGGGGTTTTCAAATTCAGTCAAACCAAACCTACCACTCAGGCTCCAAAAACTGCTTGGTTTTGACGGATGTGTTTGCCTAAGTGTGTGTGTGTGTGTGTGTGTGTGTGTGTGTGTGTGTGTGTGTGTGTGTGTTGGCAAACCGTTCATCAGCCATATGGAAATGTCACAGAGTAATCATAAACAATTATCCTCCCCAGCTCTTGGAGCATCAGAAAAGGGCAAATCTACATAAAGACACAAAGGCACTGCCACTTACATCTAAGGGACAGACGCCCTGAAGCTCAGCACACACTTTAAAAGATCAGAAACTAAATGATGGTGTTTTTCTAATACCTGCCTTTAATAGCCTTTATACATGATGCCTACATGATGTCTTATTGGAAAGTAGATGCTAAAAGATCTTGTCCTTGACATGAGCATCTGGGATGCAAATTATGTGCTTTAAAGCTCACTGGTTGTTTGGAAACATGAACATCACTACGAGACCATGTAATGATCTTTTTTCCCCATTGAAAGCAGACTGGAGGTAGACATAAAACTACCCATAGATCAATTCAAACCAGGCTTTCCGCCCAGCAGTAAATCAAGGAACTGGACACAGAGGAGGTGGGGATGGATAATGGATGCTGTGGCAGACGCACAGCCGACACAGAATGAATCCACTGAGGGTTGAATGAGAGGATGGGGGGTTGAGGGGGGTTGGGGGGTTGGGGTTGGAGCGGCAGGAAGGAGGGGTGGGTGAAGTTTAGAAGGGTAATGGGGCAGCTGCTTGTTTGGTCGCAATGATCAGTAATCAACAGACAAATACTGTAATGTGATTCTATTGCCATTAAAATAAATAGCTAAGCCTCTTACAGGGAGCCTTTATAATTGAGGACTAGGGATGTCAACAAAGGGCCAAATACATAGGCTAAAATGTAAGGTAATCCAAAATATTTTGTTTTGAAAAAAATATTTTATAGCATGACCCAACTGTGGCTTTAAAAAAAAAAAAAAGGAACGCTCTGATCACATTCACTCACAGTTGCACATATTCATACCTGGAAGCTGCCCAGTACAACCTCAGTCTGATCTGCTGGCCACTGAAGTGTTTGGAGGTTAAGGGCCTTGCTCAAAGGTATCTCAGAGGGAGGGACAATTGGTGCTCTTTCACTTTCCCCACCCAGATTTTTATCCTGTTGGTCTGGGGATTGAACCCACAACCTCCCAATCACAAGCTCTCCTCTCTAACCTTTAGGCCACTACTGCCTCTTTAAAAATTTTACCAATAAAAAATTTCAAAAAAACAACTTTATTGACAGTTCAAATCATGTACCTTGCATAACATTTCCTATTCAGTGTTTAAAAGCCTATTTCTTTTTTTCCAGCCATCTGTGTAATTGCCTCATATCACTAGGTGGCAGTAAAGTCAAGAGGGAAAATCTGTCAAAAATAAACAAATTGATGAATCACCATCCAGTAGCTGAAGGTCATTGCTGCTGAGTGCAAGAGACATTTGTTTCTGTTGAAATAATATGGACATTGTTGCAGCCAGCTGCAATTCAACACTGATGCACTCATCCTTCACAAAACTTGGCTTCGTTTTGGAAAAGAAAAAAAAAACATCCTTAAGTGCCGTTCATTAATATGTGAAGCAGCAATCCACTTTGAATCACTGCTGTTATTAACCGCAAACAATCCTGCAAAACACACCCAAACAACTTCTGCCGGGGAAATGAATTAGTGTACCTGAATGAACAGAAGGCAGAAAGTCCTTGCCAGAGGGAGAGAAAGTATTTCCAAGACTTCTCCACTTCCTGACACCATTTCTTTGTGATAATGCACCAGATGGCGAGCTGCTCTCTCGCTATTACCCTGACAATATGACTATAATGGAAGTGGAATTGCCACAAGTGAGCGCCAAAAAGCTTGAGCCCAACTGTCGTGTTCCATAAGGCCTGTCTATAGCTGCTTCACACTAAGGAGACTGAAGCATCCATATTGCTCACTGCACAACTTAATGTTCAGTGTATATTTGAGGAATTTAGGTTTATGTGTGTGGTGCACATGGTTGTGTTTGCATTTATACATTGGTCTTACTACTACTTTTGCAATGAAGTTTTGGAGGGCTAAAATCTAATGTTTGTTTGGCATCATTGTCTTCAGATCCATATAGCTCTTACTATATCCAAGTCATGTGCAGCAGGAGATGGTTGGTCCAATGCCAACACACACACATACATACAGTGGTGGAAAGTACTTTAGAGAGTTATTAGTCTTGCATTGCCAGACTTATCTCCACAGTGCTGTGTCAGCGCTGGAGTCATATACTCAAGTACTGAACTAAAGTACAATTTTGAAGCAAACTCCTTGGGAAATTCCATTTCATGCTTCTATATACTTTTAGTTCACAAAAATTCAGAGGGAAATTGTTTTGCACGTTTTTTGCTCCCCTGTATTTATCTCTCAGGCGTAGTTACTTCCCAGATTGAAATGCTACGTAAAAACATTACATTAAACTTGTAAAACACAATTCATTGTTAAAGATTAAACCTCTGGTAAAAAAGCAGTGAGTAGTTGAGACTCCTTGTCACGAAATTTATGAGTTTTTAGAAGCCCCACTAAAGAGAGATTTCACCCTTACTAACTTCTCTGATGGTTTCATTTCAATAACTGAGGCAAAAAGCAGTAAAACTCTCCATTATTTCACAAAAAGCAAAGATTAGAGAATATACATAAAAAGATGGCAACACGTGTGTATATTGTGTTTCATTTCACAATATACTGTACATCAGGCACTAAAAATAACAAATATCCTTTCTGGTGGCATCTCTGTCACATACAAAAAAGATACAATCTACTTAGCTTTGAGAGCTTTACTGATTTTAGTTTTCTCAAATTAGTTTACAAATGTATTAACAGACTCCTTGGAAACCACTGGACTAAACAACCCTGTAAATAAGTTGTTAAAACTAACTCCACCTTGACCAGCTACATCAGTAATATTCTGCTCTGATGTATCATTGTATGTAAGTCACGGGGGCCAATATTCAAGCATGAGTACTTATGTGGTGTAATTTTGTTGTGTTATTAATATTTTATAGTTACATTATGTAGCCCTTAGCATGCACTGACTTTTATGACTCACTGAGTCCTACGTGATTCAGATTCATCTCTTCGAGAGAGGGCAATGACATTTTGAGTAAAGAGTCTGGAAACTGAAATTAAAGCAGATAATTATTTATTTATTCATTCATTCATTATATTTCCAGTAGCTTGAATTCCATACTTGCACTAAAAGGTAAAACTTAAATAGAGACAAAGAAAGTATCTGTTAGTATAAATTTGTTTCTTAAATACAAAACCATTTGCAATACTGTCAGAAAAGAGCATCATTTTGGCAGTATACTGGGACTGCGTAGAACCAATACAAGTCAGAATATTATAATTCTGTGCATCAATTAATATTGTCGCTA
The DNA here is from genome assembly GCF_004354835.1 of Perca flavescens. NCBI lineage: Eukaryota > Metazoa > Chordata > Actinopteri > Perciformes > Percidae > Perca > Perca flavescens. The sequence continues at coordinate 18,758,523 of NC_041338.1, forward strand.
TATCCTACATGTTGTACAATACCAAAGTCATAACCTGCAGACAAGCAAATCAGAAAAGATCAAAATTTCAATTTATATGCAATCATCTGTCCAGTTAGTTACAATACAATGTACACTGTAAAAAAAAATATATATATATATATATATATATATATATATATATATATATATATATATATATATATATATATATATATTCTCTACAAGTACTCTATATTTAATACAGTCCTATCAACAAGTAAAACCATATCATGCACAATATTGCCTCCTAGGCTGCCTCATAAGCTGCTTGTCCCTGTACAATCAATTAAGGTATTTACAAATTCAACAAATATTCTACACATAAAAAAAAAAACTTGATGCAAGTTAAGAGAAAGGAAATCTTGATCCCATTCAAAGGCCCACAAGTGTAGTTTGAACAAGTGAACACTTTTGCCTAATAGGAATTGAATAATGTACTAATGTATTCTCACACACACACACACACACACACAACAGAAATACAATCAGGTTCTGTACATTATGACTGCAGACTTTGAAACTGCAACATGGTTTTAATGATGTTTTAGTCTGATCCAATGTAGGTGCGATTAGCTTATTGGAGGAATCAAAGCCAGTCCTGTGTTTCAAGGCATTGGGAAGTCTTTAAAAAAAAAAAAAAAAATGACAAGAGTATATGAATTTTTCCTCCCTCCACATAGTCCTCTTCTCAAGCTTATTTTATCATTGGATGTGACTTTTGCAGTCCTGCCACTGCCTCTGTTCCAGTCACTGAACTCTGGAAAGAGACTTCAGAATTGAATCGTTGTTTATTTTTATTTTTTTTAAAAGGCACTACCTGCTGAAGGAGCACTGCAGGGACCGAGGCAAGCTGTCACACACGCTTGGTGTTTCCCACTCGCCTTCAGATCAAGCTCAATAAGAGGTTACATGCAGGGCAAAGGTCATGAGCTCATATGACAGGCCATGCAGCATTTCAGCTTCCTCCTTCATTCAACAGAGTGGTGACAGATGAGGATGTATTAATGCAGCAATCTCAAAAATTGCTGTGTGCACTGCTCCCAATATTCTGTTTACAGATAGTTTACTATATATATATATATATATATATATATATATATATATATATATATACACACTGTACATGATCTGCCTTATGCACTGGAATTACATGAAGGAATTACATTATTAAATAGATTCCGATACAAGCTTCGGTGTTGGAAAACATACATGAAACTGATTACTATTTGAACATAGTAGATAATATAATAATCAGTAACAAAAACAAATATAGTTCAGACGAGCACTGCATAGTCCATAAGAGATTCCTGGTAAGAATGTGACACTTGTTAATATCAAAGTGTTAATTTAAATATGGATTTAGGTCATATGAGTTGTTTCATGCACTGTTAAAAATCAAATGTCTGGTTGAGCTACTTCATTCCTAAATGCTGCTTTAGGTCTCCAAGCCTCTCCATAAAGATGTGTCATGTGTGGCACTGGGGATGGAGATGTGATCATAAAGCTGTGAGGTGTTGGGACACCCCTTTAAGAGAGATGTGGGGATTGAGCAGTCATTGCAGCGCCTCACACTCGTCTGTGAGGACTGATAGGCTACACAAAGGAGTTCAAGGAGTTCATGGCATTAATAGGGGAGGGAGCCTCCGAGCTCTCGTGGCCCTCAGCAGTCTCCCTGCTGGCACTCTTTCCACTATACTGGCCGATAAACGAGCCATCCTCGTTGAACTGTCCGTCTCCTCCTTCCCCGTAGTCAACTAAACTGTCGTCACTGTCGTCTCTCTTAACTGTCCCATTAGACGGCGTGCGGCTCCCTTTTAACGGTTTATGGTCCTCATTGTCACTGAAGGAGAAAATAACATGCAGGTGTTACAGGTGAGATGATGTGACATATGCAACAAGGAGATTAGTGAGTTTTTTTTAGATGGAGCACTGAACAGCAGATATCTACTTTTACCACAACCTACTGTATGTTTGGTAGGTAATGGGAAAAGGTTTTTTCCAGATTGAAAATAAGTTTGTTCATTTCTTTAAGTCTTTGCTTTTCAAAAGTGTAAACTCAGCTCATTTATAAGCAACAGTGAGCATTGCTGCCCACTGTACAAGAAGCAAATTTGAATTTAGCTTGCTCCATGTCTAAAAAACAGTAGCAATGAATGATTAGTTGGTTTCCATCAGGCAACAGGGGAATAAAGCTCAAGCAATCATACCCTGTTCAACTTCCCCATGAAACCAAATATGAAGTGGTAAATGTATTGTATGACAAAATCATTTCCCCCAGAGACAGAGGTTGAGACAAAAAAAATGACATTCCAAGGCAATGATGTTAATAAAACTTGGAAAGCAAGGTTTCAGCCAAACATCCCCCGAAGCAAGCATGATAATAGTCACAAATTGGCAAAATGCATGTACAATGTGCAAAGAAAGTTTTCTTTGGATATCAGATAGTCGGAAACATTCCACAATCCACATACATGAGTTGAACATCAATGAGATAAGATCACAAAGCCATCATAATGCTGACATGTTTTACATTTAGAATAGATATATTTCAGGGATACAACTAGCACAGTAAAGCCATAGATTAAAATATTTGTCTATGCAAAGTACATGATGAAGGCTTTATGACCAAATATTAAACTTGATGATAGCTGTGAAAGAACCTGGGATGCTTGTACAGCGAGTGTTTTTCTCCACAGTGACGCAACTATCCACTGACAGTCCTCACATGCTAGATTTACAAAACAATGACCCTCAACCCCACCAACACACCATCGCCCTTACCTTTCCTGAGACCTACACCCCTGCGATCAGATGAGGAAATCCAGTTGAGATCCCACACAACTCACCAGTCACTCCTCAGGATGATTACACTTTGCACTTCAACAGGCACATATGCCGTGTACATGTATAATCTGAACTTACAGTATACTCTTCTGCAGTCAAACAAAAACCGCTGAGTTGAGTGAAGTTATGCCTTTATTGACATAGTGTAAGGTTCCAGCTGAGCTTAATGAAACAGCATGGAAAGAAGTTTACTCTCACAAAGGCACTATAATATTTATACACTTTGCCCTGTGATTTGTTGTCTACGGTGTTCTTTGAGTTGATGTCCATTGGAGAGATTCCCCTGCTGTGCAAAAAGGTCTCTCCACATGAGTTTTAAAGGATAAGTCTGGGGATATTCTACTTTTTTCTTGTTGTGATCAAATTCCATGAAAAGAACGAAACAAATGATGAATTAACCGCACTGACAAATATTGACTGCTCGTTCAAAGCCTGACATAGATAATTCCAATTCCTCTGTGGCATAGTGCTCCATTATTGTCCAAAAGTAAAAACTGAGTCACATTGTTGCACTGGGTGATGTTTCTTCATTTCAATGAACATAGGCACTGTAGTTTATTTTCAATGTCAATCCTACAAACACCATCCTGCTGCCTTAAATACTTTCAAGCGTAACAAGTCTGCCACTGAAAGTGGTCCCAGATAAATACACTATTTGCTCCTGTTTTGTTAAAAAAGATTTTTTTTCAGTTTTCAGTAAGAATATGGCTTAAAGAGCAACAAACAAGATGGAGAAGTCAAAAAGTATTGTCAGACAGACTAACACATCATTGGTTTTGGTCTATTTAAAGAATTTGTTAACAATAATACAAATTTGTAATATCACCAGCCTTATCCTTTAAGAATTATTACTATTAAAAATGGCTACTGGCCTGATACAAACAGCATTAACCAGCTCTGGTATACTCAGTGATGATGCTTCCCTCAAACATGCTGATAATGTCATAGAAGATCCATATATATATATATATGAACAATAATTCCATTCCAACACATTATTGCCTAGAGCAAATTTTCATATATCAGATCTCCACACCATTCATGTCACATTATTATATACTGTATATATATTGATATGTATTTATCAAAGCATAAAATCCATAGAATAGGTTTATGTATACATAATACAAAAAGGAATATAAAATATAAAAGCAAGACCCATCTTATAAATTGACTTATAAAAAACAATTCAGAAATGCTAGCTATACAGAAGTAAAGTGCTTCATTTTCTTTATTCTGCGTGCGATTAGAGAAGCAGCCTAGAATGAGGACGCTAACAAGCTTCGCTGGATAACTGCTGTAAGTTAGAAGGAAATGATCATTTCAGTAATTTTCAGAACTACCAGAGTTTATATGCAAGTAGCAATACACTAGGCAAAGTGTTAATACTATATATACTGTACACAGGATGTCTATGAGTAGCTTATTAGTTGATGCTTGGGGTCAGTTCAGGATGTGCTGCAAATGACTCTAGCTTATATATTTTTTCCTGACAGTCTTATTTAAAGATTTAAAACGCCCAAACCCCTAAATTCCTTGAACCTGAAGAATCCTTCTTCTCAAATGACACCACAATGTCATATCAAGCACACACACAAAATAGTCCAACACACGTAGCATCCAGGACGTCCATGAACCCAGAAAAAAAATTATTGTGCTTCACAATGGTAGAAGTTCAGATGAGTGGCACTTGTTGTTGTTGTTGTTGTTGTTGTTGTTGTTGTTGTTTTTTGAATTTCTGTTATTGGTGATCCTGGATCAGTTATTAGTTAGCTGAAAGGGTTGAGAAGAGGGAGGGAGTGCAGAGCTCCAGCCCAGCCAGAGAGAGCAGATCTGGGCAGAAAGCAGGGACGGGGCAGGGGTTGATGGGTAAAATAGGGCTCTGGGGGCTCCAGAGGCCGGAGCACTTTCTCTCACCTGTATTCCCCAAAAGTACAGTCATCGTCTTTCATGGGCTGGAACTCTGGGTCTGTGTGTGCATCCTCCTTCTCTTTGACTAGTGAGACAAGAGAAACAAATTTAGACAAAACAGCTTATGAGGTAGAGTATAGTAAAGATCAATCACGACGGTGTATGTGTAATATTGTATATTGTATGGAATAGTGTATAAAGTTGTTTTAATTGTCCTCATCTTTATAGTTGCTCATTATTCAGACTGAATGGGACTAAAAGCTACAGCAGAGTATTGCCACCATAACACCAAATATTTGCTCACTTTCTTGTTCTAACGAGACCCTTTTCACACAACACAATAATATATTTTTTGTCATTACTACTTATCAAATTATTCCTTTTTAAACAAGAAACTTTTCTTATTATGACAACGTATAATTTTATGTTATGTTACAAAATGTTCCTGCTAATTCAAAATATCAACTCACTCTCATATAAATATTCTCACATTAATACATAAAATATTTGTATTCCGTACTTCCATTTTGTTTTAATGAGAAAGGTTTCTAGTTTTAATGAGATAAGCCAGCATATTGTTTCAATTCAATAATTTGTGTCATAACAAGAAATGTAATGAGAAATGATGTCAAAATAACATGAACAATGTTGTAATAACATAAGAAAGTATATAGCAAGATATTTGGGGCTCTATAATTATGATATTCCTAGAAGAAAATCTCGTTATAAAAGCAAATTTTTTTTTGTCATTGTAGCAGCCGTAGACAGCCATCTTAAATATTTGTCTGATTAGTAGGCTTTCAGTGCAAAAACAAACCAATATTCCCAAACCATAACATTTAATCCTATTAAAATTAATTGAATGATGGAAAACAAAGCATTAAGGTGTAGGTTCATACTGTATATGAGTGTGTGAATGGTGATGTTTGTACTACTACTCACCAGGGTACTTCCCTCCCTTATTCCTCTGAATGAAGCAGATGATAAGGAGGATCAGAATGAGCAGAGCAATGGCACACATGAGGCCAATGAACCATCCCTGAGTGGCGATGTCCACTTGTCTGCTCGTCACAGCTGACCAGAGGAGAAGAGAAAGACTTAACATTCATGACTGGATGATCTTTTCCCAGTGGGAAGGGGAAATTGAAACATTTATCCATAATCATGTGCTAAAACTAACATATAACAAGTGCAACAAGTCATTCTCTTAGTATCTACCTAGAGAGATTTCAGTTCATGAGTGGATCAAGATTGCTTATTGTTACAGAAAAAGATGACTCTTTATGTTAGATGAGTTAGAAATCTCCTAGATTAAGCTAATGGTGACTTGGACACATTATTGAAACCACATTAGTACATAATATAGGAAATCAGTCTCTCACAAATGCACACACACACACACACACACACACACACACACACACACACACACACACACACACACACACACACACACACACACACACACACAGTCACAGACACACACAAACTGTACACGCACGTTTACTGTGGGTGATATTAGGTGGGATATTAAACCACTAAACACCAAACTTCTAATATATGAGAATTACCATATCTACAGGACTGATTTTAATTATGCTGAAATTCAACTACACAATCATGCACGCTGCTACACACGGTCTCTATGACTATAGTACATGCCTGGCATACAGAGTGACCACAACACATCTGTTAAACCCATGCTTGGCTGGATTATAGTTACACAATGGCACAAACTACTGCACATTCTACACACGGCACAGTACAAGGCCAGGCCAGACCATGGTGGAGGCGACCGCCGAGGAACTGCCTCACCTGGGACCAAGACCAATAGCTCCTCAGAGCGGTGGAGCGGCTGGTCGTGGTGACCTTTGGCCACCAAACGCACCCTATAGGAGAGGCCCCCCTTTAAGCCCTTCAGCATAACATTCTGAGAGCCGTTCACAAGCTCTTTCTGCCACTCCTCTTCACCTTCACCTGCAGGAGGGACGTTCATGAAAAAGGTATGTTTGAGGGAGCAAACAACTTCAAATGCTCATGGAGATCATGACATCATGGGATCATGGGATCTAATTACTTGAAATAAAATCATCTACTGACATGGGATTAAACTGCAGGCCATTCTCTCTATATTAGATTTAAATAGTTAATATTCATGGAATTATGGTATTTAAAAAAACTATTTAGTCTACAAATTAGTTATTACGGTGGCACTGAAAGTTACAACACACTGCAACTTGAGAAAACACATTTCACTAACTTCACCAACAGAAAGAACAGAAAACACAACCACATACAGAAATGCTGCAAGTTGCACATGACACAGCAAAAGTAAGTTACAAAACAACAGAAGTTTCTAGGGGATGATAAAATGTGATGAACACACCTGCCATATTTATTGTCCCCTGGAGACTTTCAGTTATGTTCTGTGGGACTTGCTGTGTTTTAGTATGTGATTGCGTTTTCTGTATTAGGTTCTTTATTTGACTGACTCTATTTGTGTGTTCTTTGATCTCTCTGGGCATAACCATAAATTATGTGGCGATGAGCTAAATGTCAAATATGTTTGACTGATGATCACAAGATTATATTTTTGATAACATTTCCTAAATTACTGGGAATCAATGATATTCCCTAAGTGAATCCATTAAAGGTAGGTGAGAGAGCCATACTACAACAACAGTGTTTTTTCATCCTCACTGCAGGTGGATAAGAACAATGGAAAGTGCTTCAGTCAAAATCAACTGGCAGAACAAGATTTTTTTTTTATGATGTTTGTCTACATAAGTTCCAATGAGATTGTCATGGGAGCTGCACGCAACTCTAGTCAATAACAGGACTGGGTAATTAGAAATCCAATCACAGACCGCCTTGTTTATCACATCTGGGTCCACGTTGGCAGGAGCCAGCATCAACGTGACTGCCAATATTTCTATTCACCTGCACAAGCCAATAATGAAGTAAGAGTCTCTTGCCACCTACAGTGTGTGGAACTGACAGAAATTAAGGTGTGTTGCATTGCTTACTGTTTTTCACTATGTATTCTACATAAATGTTTTTCTCCGGGCCCCAGTACTCCCAACTGATCAGGGTCCCGTCCTCTCCAGACGAGGAGCTAACGTTCCCAAAAGGACTCACAGGCCGCGCTGAGCACACAAGAGAGAAGACAACCATCAAGATTGCTCTGTTGGTAAAAGGACAATCTAATAACTGACAATTAATTGCTTTGATTTAATTATAGTCCCATTAAATGCTCTGAGCATGAACTAATCTAGACCCTCATAGCCTTACACAATAGCAGTTTGAAATCGGGACACTATACTAACAAACAAAAGAATAGACAAAGCTGATCAGATATTGTAACAAATCAGACAGACACTGTACTAAGATCACAGCAATATCTGTACCCTTGTGGAGCAGACGGCGTGGAGGAGACCGTGCAATGGAATGAGGGGTTTGCGTGTTTCCTGTAGACAACATGGAGTGGGGTAAAGGCCGCACGAAACATGAGACACACACACACACACACACACACACACACACAGACGCAAACACCTTCCACAGGCAAATACAGCACAGACACTGAAGTCATTATACACAGCGCACAGAAGTCAAACAAACGCTCGCCATGCAGCAGCAAGCAACACTAGCAGCCACCGTGGAATAAGTGAGGAGGGGTCAAAGTCGCCAAAGGCACAGCCAAGCCCTTTGAAAAGACTCATCTAGTTTTATCACACAACATTAAAAAGGCACGTCACTTAGCATCTTTATCTATATGGCTTTGAACCTTCCTCAGCTTTGAACTCAGCGGAGCATTTTGGTGGGCTGCAGAATTTGATAGAGACGAGGGGAAATTGCTCAATGATGAGGAGTTTATGCTTGCGATGGGTTTTGAAGCTATGGCTGTATCTGTAAAACATGCATGACTCTAGATACGAACGGTGCCTCTGCCCACATCTATATCAAGCTGTGATATTAGAGCTTGTAGAGAGAAACGGGACACAGAGAAACAACAGCACAGGGGGTGACTATGGGATGAGCCCCGTGCCATCTGTGTCACTGTATGTAACAGTAAGACATTCATGTAGGTCATGCTGAGTAATGTAAAAGATGATTAATCTGAGAGTTTATAACAGCATGGGTCCCCTTGTGTAACAATGCAACTAAATCACACTCATGTTCCACTAGACATGGATGAAGAGCCTATGTACATCATGCTCTGTAAAATGCAAAAAAGAAATGAAAATCCAATTCATACTGTAAATTGTACAGTATATGGCAGAATGATGAGGATTTCACATTCATAAAACACACAACAATGTTCTGACCTAACAGGAGGGCTGTAGCTAACAATTATTTTCAAACTCAATTAATGTCTTGAGCATTTATTCAGCTAATTGATTAATTGTTTAGTCTATCAAATGTCAGAAAATAGTAACAAAATGTAAATTAATTTCCCACAGTTCAAGGTAACTTGTTTTGTCCGACTAGTAGTCCAAAACAGCTAAATATTAAATTTACAATTACAAGCAAATAAAACAAGCACATTTTTACATTTAAAAAGCTGGAGGCAGCAAATGTTTTTGTATTTTTGTATTTAAAAAACAACAACATTTAAACATTAATTATTTTAAAAATTGCTGTAGCAGCCAACAACTAATTAATAAATTGACTAATCATTTCTGCGCAATCATTCTGATGACACACGCAGCCAGTCCATCCAAACTTAAAACACGTCGCACAACTCCTCTCCAGAACACCATGCAAAGGTTTTTGACTGCCTTGCCTTCATCAGAACGGTGGCTGAGGTTGATTCTGGTTTACTTATCCAGTCCATCAATATACTGTAGATCACTTATACTTCACATACAAATCTAATGCTTACAAAACAACATTACAATTATGTTTTTAGAAATATATGCCTACTGATGAAGGCAAGATAGTCAAAAACCTTTGGTGATTGAAGTAAAGTTGTGTGATGTGCTTTAATTTAGCATGGATTGCATCCTTTGTGCATATGATCTGTAGATTAATGCCCTATTTGGATCTTCTTACCTGGGTTATAGAAATAATTCATATTATCAGCTTTCCAGTTGAATAAACATGAATACTATTTAGGTCATTTACTTTTAGTTGTCTGCATTTGCTGACTTACCTTCGTCCATGATGGTGACAGCTTCCTGAGAAATGGCCAAGCCTGCTCCCCTGACTGTTTTCGCATTCAAATAAAACTTGTAGCGTGTGCTGTACTTGAGGTTCAGCAAAGTGAATGAGGTGGCATTGGCGGGCAGGGCCAGCTCCTCCACTGGGCCCAGCTCATTGGAGTTATTGACTACAGGGGTGGAGGGAGCATGGGTGACAAGAATAGTGGGATGGGGATGGAAGTTGGGAAGTAGTAAGTTGAATAGAGGTATGAGGAGGAGGGGTAGTAGATGGGGGTGAAGTGTCAATGATGAGAAAGGTGGAAATGAAAACGTTTGGGGAACAGAGGTGTAGGGTTTAGGAATAGAAGGCGAGAGTGACAAAAGTTGATTTGTTAATTTGTGTCGTAATTTAGGCAAAAAAACTAGCTGAAAATGCTTTTAGTACTACTCTAAATCTTTATTTTTTTTTTACTTCTTTCTGTTTTATAATCTCTGAACAGGATGACACTATAAGACATGAAAAAGGAGACATACAAAACTACAAACTACATGAAGGAAGGTGACATTCATTAAGCAAAAATATAAAAGTTTAGCTGTTGTCTTGAAGAAAAAAAAAGCCTCACCTGGCTGATATTTGAGGGTGTAGCCAATGATGTGTCCATTACGGTCATGAGGAGGAGTCCATTCAAGGGTTAGAGTGTCCATGTTGGTGTTGGTGACTACCAGGGAAGTGGGAGCACCTGGCACTGCAAAAAACACATACATCATGAAACCTAATACAGGTTTGTCAAAGTACAGCTAAAGATGGTTACAAAATAATATATTAAAAGAATTATAAAATCTCCATCCACTCAAAAATGTTCTATTTTTACATAGACAGAAGGAGGAGTTCTGTGCTTGACTTAAAGTTGAAGGCATGTATGAGCATGATTTTGTGACACAGAACTAGTTTGGAAGCCAATCATGGTTCAATATGCAAATTACAGTACACAAGTGTGATATGGGGACTTGAAACCTCCAGCGCTCGTACACTGAAAATGGAATTTTCAGTGAGGAAGACATTTTTTGTCCAGTAGTAGAAAATATTTGCATGTTCATAGATTCTGTTCTCATTTTCAATAATGGGGCTGGAGAAGATATGCATTTAAGAATTATTAACTAGGTAATTGTTTTTGTTTTTTTGTGTGTGTGTTATATTAGGTGTTAACACTAGACAATCGTTAATCTCTGTTGGGATATAATAACAAAAGAAAGAAACACAGGAAGAGTATTCCTTCTCCTACCCCCTTCAGGTGTCTCAAACTGCTGGTCAGGGCTTGGGGGACCATCTCCCTTCCCATTATAAACTCGGACATTAAATGAGTAGAGACTGAAGGGGTGCAGGCCTGGCAGCATGCCGTGGGTGCGATTCCCACTGAAGGTCAGGATCTGCTTTTCCACATGATGTGGGTTGTGTTTATGGAGGCTGCGCTCTCTCCAGTAGTACACCTGCAAGATACAGTTAGTATACAGTAAGTGTTGAGTCTATTATGGTAGGTGGGTTTGGTGAACATGTTGCACTGCATGTGGTCTTTTGTACGGTACCTTATATCCTTTCAGATGTCCTCGTATTGATTTGGAGGGCACAGGATCCCAGTGCACCTCTGACAGAGTACTGTTCACCAACACGGCCTGCACATTTTCTGGAGCTGCTACTGGCACTGTAAAATAGACAAGGAACACAACACAACAGTAGCTAAATACAAATGGAAACATGCTGAGTAAATGGTATAGGTTACACAGCCAAATGCATCACCCAAGACTCTTGTACATAGCACTTTTTTTAAGGGTCGAAAGAGTCAATCTAACTCACAGTCCTCTCCTGAGTAGCCGTGGGCAATAGCAGGCTCAGGTCCGGCTCCATAGTCGTTCACTGCCTGAACTTTGAGCTCATATGGAACAAATGTGGGCGTTCCAGACACAACAAACTTGGAGTTGTTAGCCACAGTCACTTTGGTCCAATCACTCTCCATCAACTTCTGCCTCCACATCACTTTATAGTGAAGCCCTGGACCATTAGACTGGAGGCCTGTCAGCGGCTGCAGAGGAGAACATTAAAATGTAACTTATGTTTCAATACTTTACTTTTGCAAACAAAAAACTGAATGTACACTATGATTTCTTTGTTTTTGGTGGATAATAACAGAGAGAAAACAGTAGGAACCAAATAAAAGCTTGTAAGGCCAGGCAACAACAAGATTGTGCTTCACAGTACAAGGACACTTTTATGCTTCCTGGTCCTCCTTGGACAACAGTAAATGCTTCAGGATTAAAACAGATAGCTTTATAAAACTCCATTACCTTCCATGAGATTACAAGATTATCATGTTCTGTTCCAAATCCATGTACACCTGTTGGGTTCTCATCCGGAGCTAAAAAATAAAAATAAATAATATGAAATGTTATCCAAAGAAAAACCTTTCACTGAGGCTCAGATCAACATACTGATTTGCTTTCAACAAAAGCTGATGCATATGCTATCTTCCTTTAAAATATTTACTCACAAAACAGTTAAGATACATCCATTTGTATTTAGAAAACATCAGCAAATTTGTCTATGTACTATTAAAACATGACAGAATTAAGAGACTAAACAAGGCCATCAGAAACACAATCAAGAAAAAAAAAGTGCTGAGGTGGCCTGTACCTGCAGGTTCTGTCTTAAACATTCTGGAGGGGAAGCTGGGACGGCTGAAACCCACAGAGTTGATGGCCAAAACTCTGAAGATGTAGTGGACGTAGGGTGACAGCTTGAGGTGAGCTGTCGTCTTGGCTCCAGGGACCTCAGTGAGATTATGCCAGTGACCTCGGTGGTGTAGTAAGTCTTCATACTGGATCAGAAATTCTGTGTAAAATAAGAAAAATACAAGTATTGTACATAACACTTCATACACGGAGCTAACAGTATATTTGCAAAACTGGAATGAATGCCCTCAAGTTATTTTTGATACTGTCACTCAAAAAGCAAAAAGGTTTGCTAAAATATGAGACAATATTTTACTCCTTGCAGTGGAAATTGTGGATTTAGCCATGATAAGTAGATTCTACTGCTGTAGTGGTTTGAGGCTTTTCTAGACATTTTGGTATTTTGGTAAGCTGTTAAAACTTGTCACCATTTGACCAATGATTTCAAATGGACCTCAGCTGTTGTCTTCTGTCAGTGAAGAAACTACAAACACTTTACAGCCTCCTTTCAGACCTATAAGGGGGGACTGTTTTTTTTCCAAAAGACAGATTTGAAGATTTTTAACTTTTTGACTATCACTACAGTACAGGCCAAAAGTTTGGACACACCTTCTCATTCAATGCATTTCCTTTATTTTCATGACTATTTACATTGTAGATTCTCACTGAAGGCATCAAAACTATGAATGAACACATATGGAATTATGTACTTAACAAAAAAGTGTGAAATAACTGAAAACATGTCTTATATTTTAGATTCCTCAAAGTAGCCACCCTTTGCTTTTTTTTTGATAACTCTGCAAACCCTTGGTGTTCTCTCAATGAGCTTCATGAGGTAACCACCTGAAATGGTTTTCACTTCACAGGTGTGCTTTGTCAGGGTTAATTAGTTGAATTTTATCCCTTATTAATAAAAAAAGCAAAAGGTGGCTACTTTGAAGAATCTAAAATATAAGACATGTTTTCAGTTATTTCACACTTTTTTGTTAAGTACATAATTCCATATGTGTTCATTCATAGTTTTGATGCCTTCAGTGAGAATCTACAATGTAAATAGTCATGAAAATAAAAAGGAAACGCATTGAATGAGAAGGTGTGTCCAAACCTTTGGCCTGTACTGTACATTATTAGTTGACTGTAATTATGGAGCCTGAAGTTTTGTAGATCATTCTGATTTTTTTCACATATCCAGCTAAATGCCAAAGACGTGATTACCGTAATCAATGGGGTACTACAGTGATTTCGTTTTGCACTTCCATAATGTTGGGAGACTCATCAGAGACAGTTTTTTTTAAGAAATCGAGGCAGCAGAGGCCCAGACATCCTGACTTTTTGTCCTTAGTATGCGTCAAATTCTGGACCCCACCCTACAATTTTCATTATGTAACTTAAAAGCATCTTTAATTTGACCCTCCCTGACGCCTACAGCACATGCCCACTTCATTCAAACCACAAGTTTTTAATGCAGGCTTTCCATTAGAAGATAATACAACTATTTTTATTCATGTGTGAAATAGGTGAAGTGTCACTTGGATAAGGTCATTGAACACAAATCCCAAACAGACAAAAACTCACACACACACACACACACACACACACACACACACACACACACACACACACACACACACACACACACACACACACACACACACACACACTTAAGGCATACTCTGAATAGGACTGTTATGTTCATCCCCAGGGGTCCAAGTGAGCTGAACACTCCTCTTTTTCTTGTCCGTCAGCTCCAGGTCAGTTGGGGGATCGGGTCGCTCTGGGGAAAATACAGCACAGGCAGCAACATCAACACACAGTTACAGTTACAGAATAAAAAGGGGTTCATGCCACAAGAAGATGAAGCAAAAAACAAAAGGGGATATCTGGTTACATACATGTGTTTCTGTGATACTAGAATGATAATAAATGCTAAATATGCTGGTTCAACCAAGCACACCTTTCAGTTACTCCTCGGTTTCTTCAAATGTTGCGTTTTATGATGCTATGTGCCCTATGATACACATGCAGACACTGCATCATGCATATGAAACAACTGATGCTCAACTGAGCATCTTCCTTAACCACTCTGCATGAAATAGTCTCGGGCTCAGTAGAGTGGTTAAACTGATGCTCATGTTTTGGAATTGTGATAATAAAGTGGGAACACGTGCTAGGAATAAATGAGTGATGAGCAAATGGCGCATTTGAAAAGATCCCAAGTGGTGCAATGATGAGATGTCTGCTTTATAAATTATCTTTGCATTGAAATGTGAGTAGAAATTGCTTCCTCTTTGCCTCCATTTTTAGTGTTTAATATATTCAAACTGTATGCACTTTTGTAAAAATGGAAAAACATAATTTCTTCAAAAGAAAAGCTTAAAACACCTTCAAGACAAAAACAAATAAATGCTGGCAAATCAAAATAAAAAATTATCTGATTGTCAAAAGAAATTATTCAGGCCACAACATGCTTCACTGAACAGAAACATCCAACAAACAGCACAAGCCCATGTCAGTATTGCACATCTGGGTGCTCATGTGTGCTGCAGGTTTACCGTAGACAACAGCTGGTGTTGGTGTGGCCCCTGCCAGGTAGGAGGGCAGGAGTGAAATAGGGAGTTTAGTGGTCAGTCAGCCATAAGAAAACAAAGAAGATTATCTGGCTTACGAAGAAGACGATAATCAAATATTCATGCTGCTGACACAATAGCTGACTAAATCCGCTCCGACCCTATTAAGTAAACTCTCAGGCAATTAACCTTGAAGGACTGAAAGGCAAACTGCTGTGTTAGTTATTGGACAGAATTACTTTTCTGGGAAGAGCTGAGATGGCGAGAGGTTACACTTTAATAATTTGTGAGTTTGTTTTATGAGTCGGTGAAATTGAGCTTCTGCAAATCTGAACATACCAACAACAGTGAGCTCAGCCCTGGCTGAATCATGGTCCAGAGTGGTGTTCATGATGCAGGTGTACACCCCCGCATCGTTCTCTGTCACATCAGTGATGGTGAGGCTGTCGAAGCCTACTATTAATCTGTAAACAAAGAATTCATCCAGCTTAGCACTGCATCTGACTGTATCAAGCAGTCAAACTAAGAATCAAGCCATGAAGCCAGGACGAGAAATCCTTTGCATTAGTAACGAAACAGAAACAAACATCCACCATTATATGTAACAGCACAATTTCATTAAAGGTAAGATTGATGATGAGATACTGGCTAGATCCATTATAAGTTATGTAGAGAGGGTCTAAGAAGTGAGACATTGCCAGCTCTGACCTCTCGTCATTGGGCAGCTCTCCGTCATCTTTGAGCCAGGTCACGATGGGCTCGAGTGAGGGGTCGTATGTCACCTTACACTCAAACACTACAGACCTGCCCCTCTGGACCTGTTTGTAGTCTGGCTGCTTCAGGATCCGGGTGGGATCTGATGGGAGGTAGAGGAGGTTCATTTTGAATTGACTAAAATGTAAAGAATCAAAACAATAAGCCTCACCAGTGGGAACAAATATTTGGTAACACTTTACTTGAAGGTATCAACATAATCGTGACATGACACTGTCATAACTATGTCATGACATGGTCATGAATGTGTCATAAACGTTATAAACAAGTCATGAACGTTTATGACTTCTGCCATTAAGTGTCATTCGGTTTTTGTCGTGACAAGTTGACATTGTTTGGGTTGTCTTGATTGTGACAACTTGACGTTAATCAAAGTGACATTACCAGAAGTTGTCTTGGTCATGACAAGTTGACATTAAATTTGTTTGGGATGTCTTTGTAATGACAACTTGAAATTAAACAGGATGACATTATGTCAAGTTGTCATGACAAAGACATCCTCTGGTAAGGTTATCCTGGTTAACGTCAAGTTGTCATTCCCAAACAAATGTAATGTCATCCTGGTGTCAACTTGTTATGAAAAAACAGAACACTTAAACACTTAATGACAGAAGTGACAAAGACATCCTCATGGTTATGACAGTGTTATGTCACCATTATGGTCTTCAATATTTTTTAAGCCAAGGACCCCTTAAATGAAAGCGAGATGGAGCAGGGACTGCCTACTACATATATTGTATAGAATTAAGTTGCATTTTAAACTGGGCCTACAATAACATTTGGGCAGCCTAAAGCCTTTACGCATACTTTTTAGTGTATAGAATACTAAGCTATTAAAATAATAATTGTCGGCATGACTTAAAAAAAAATCATCTTTTAATATTAAACTTACAGTGAATCCTTAGGATTATGACCAGCTATAGCTATAACCAGAAATAACCTTTACTTTTTTTGTTTCATGTTATTTTTACTTTTTTAACCGATTTATTATCATTTCTATGTTTTAATTTTTATTTACTTTTTTTGTGGATCTTCTTGCAATTTCTTTTTGTTGCTTACATGGTGAGTCCTGTCATATCTGCTCTGATAAAGGCTTCATGTGGAAATGTGTCAGCAGATATAAGAGCCCAGTGATTGTAAACAACATTCACCTGAAAAATCATTTTCCTGTTTTTATTCTTGGTTCTACTTTGGACTTACTGTAACCAGACATGTTTGATATTTTTACTTTTAACCCAAAATTGTTCTAGCTTTTATCACAAATATCACTGCAATAGCACTATCTATTAGGATCTTCAGTGCAGAAACATTCTCACCTTTGACCTCCAAATAGACGTGATTCTCGTAGATACCAAGGGTATTTCCGGCCACGCAGGTGTATTTGCCACTATTGTGGGCTTGAGCTACGTGAATCTCTAAAGTCCCATTGTCATGGTGGATGTAAGGGTCTCCATCAAGAGTGCTGGACCGACTGTCTTTGAACCTGAGAGAGAGAGGCAGCCGTTTTGAGCTTTTGAACATACATAAAACACTTTCTTCTGTTAAAAGTTCATTAACTCACCATGTAATTTTAGGGATGGGTGACCCGAAGGAAGCGCAGTCTAATAGGGCCTGGTGATTTTTGATGACCTGGTACACTTTGTTGGCTTGTGTCAGCACTCTAGGCGGCTCCGCTGCAGTGAAGCAGCAGCAATTATTGCCTTGTTATTACACTACAGAAATCAATGTAAATGGAAAACAGCATTCTAAAACAACTGGATGTTGTGTAATGAACTTACAGAGCACATTGACAAAGGCGTTGGACAGGAGGTAACCGTAGTCATTGGAGACATTACACTGGTAGACAGCGCTGGATCCAGTCTGCACAAGACTGAAGATGATGGTGTCGTCCTCCACTTTTCTGCTGAGATCCTTAGGGGAATCTGTTCACGGATAACAAGGGTTATATATGTAACTCTGGCTCTTTAAATTAAGCTATTTCCTCATCTAAATAATAATTTTGGTCATTTTAGGTTGTATTTTATTATTTGTATTTAGTTTTGTTGTGGTAGTAAACTCAGGTATCGTAAATATCAAACATCAACCCCAGAGAGAAGAAAATGCTTCAAAGTACCAAGATTTTTACAAATCTGTAATTGAAAAACAAAAATCCTGTCTCAAATAATGAAATTAAACAATTCTCAGCTTTTATTAAAAAAAAATGAAAGAGGCCATAACAATAAAGGAACACTTTATTCACTTACTCTCTATTGGGATGCCATTCATAGACCAGGTGACGGAGGGCTTGGGCGTGCCACTGGCCCTGCAGGTCAGTACACCGTCCTCTCCTGGAGCTAGGACAAGGTTCCTGGGGGCGCCACCGATCCAATACGGAGCAGCTGAAAATAGAACAGAGCGCAGGAGAAGGCTGGAGAATTAATCACTGAACACACTGCCCTGTTGGCATCTGTGCATAAATCAATTATGAGATGGAGGGAGTATGAAGAGACAGAAAGAAGGATTGACTGTTTCGCCACATGGTGAAAAAATGGCCTGATGGGATACTGTGCGCTTTATCACAGACACACCTTTGACCATGACGTGGATGGTGTGGTACACCGAGCCGAGCTCATTCCTGGCGGTGCAGCGGTAATCTCCTGCGTCTGATTCTGACACGTTCACAATACGTAGGGTCTTCTGGTAGTGCAGGTAAGATGTGCGATCAGCTGGGAGATCGCCGCTATTTTTGGTCCAAGAGATTGCAGGGGTGGGCCTGGATTCAAAGAGAGAGAGAGAGAGAGAGAGAGAGAGAGAGAGAGAGAGAGAGAGAGAGAGAGAGAGGATACAAAGACAAAGACAAAGAGTGATGTAATGATGACACTTGAGCAGGTGGGCGCTTGAGGCTTTCAGAGCTGAAGTATTGGCAAATTCTTTCACTTACAGTCCTTCTGCAATACACTCCATCTCCAGCACCTGTCCTCTCAGCACCATCTTGGAGCTGGAGGGGCCAGATGGGATGAGAAAGGTTGGCTTTCTCTCATCTGCTGGGTCTTCTATAGCACACACACACACACACACACACACACACACACACACACACACACACACACACACACACACACACACACACACACACACACACACACACACACACACACACACACACACACACACACACACACACACACACTTCATTACAGACCACATTCTCATATTTTATGGTTAGATGTCAATTTTATTGCCATGTTGTGTTTAATTGTATTGCTTTCTGTGGGTGTTTATAGCTAATGAATTGCCATTTGGGGTTATAATAAAGACTAAAATTAATCTAATATATAAGTGAGAATTAGAGACATGAAGATCTGCTTTCTACTACTGAATTGGTAAATAAGTAATCTGCTAAACCAATAATAAAAAAGATGTGAGAAAGATTATGAGAATCAAACTGCTTGCATGTTTCAGGTAAGAAAATGTGTGGTAATGTTTAGACAAGGACAAACCAAAAGATCTTCTAGGCAATGAGAAATGAAATGAGAGGAAAATGATTGGTGACAGAGAGATTAACAGCTAGGTGTGTTCTAAAATTAGGCAGTGCAGCGGCGAAAGAATGATTTTGAAAATAAAGATTGCAGCAAAAAGGAAGAATTTTAACATTTCTATATGTTAAGGAGTTGTGCTACGAGCAAATGTTTTGTTTATCATCAATCAGGTTACATTTTTAATATGTTTGAATTATCATAATATATGATGGCAAAGTTGGCAAAGATCAAGCCTGCACAGATTACATGTCAAAGTTACACAATCCGCTCAGTCGTCATTGGAATCATTATGCAGTGGTGGTTTAAGCAAATCATAGGAGGAAATGAATAGTTATCAAAAAAGGACTTTGATTGGATAGAGCAGGAGTGGCAGAGGGATAGAGAATTAACTTAATGGATTTAAGGGTTAGTGGGTAACAGCTACAGTTCAGAACTGTAAGTTGGGGGGTAAACACTAGGGGTTGCCAGATCTCAACCCTAAATAAATCTGTGAGATTGTTAAAAGCTTTGGGGATGAAGGGTTAGTGGGTAAAAGCTAGAGTTTTGAGCTCTAGGTTGGGGAGGTAAACACTAGGGGGTGCCAAAACTCACCACTAAATAAATCAGTGTCATTGTAAAAAGCTGCCATTGTGTCATTGATTGCATCCACTGTAACACAACAGAAAAATCAAACACGCGACAAGTTGAAATCATTAGACACATGGAGGGGAAAAAAACAAGTTAACATGAGAGTGTTCAGAATTAAAACAAAATTTTAAAATGACTCAAAAGCCGGAGATGAGGAATAATAGTCATAAGAATTTTGTGGGAACAGACAGCCGTCATGTCAACTGCAAAATGCTACACTGAATGAGAGCAGTCTTTGTTGATGGTGGAGAGTGCATGTACAGAACATCTCACAGAAGTACGAAACGCCTGCCTGGCGGATAGTGCTGGGAGCCATGAGAACTCTGACAATATGTCTTTTCAGTGGGACAACGACCACTGGCGTCTCTGAGGATGGGATCAGAGATAGGAAATGCAGTTTCACTCCTACGCAGTCATTCTAGTACATACTACTGTGAATGAACTGCCTCTTATTGCACAGAAAATTACACTCCAGTCGTCTCAGTCATGCTAGCTCATTTAATTGACTTCCTTTATTTTGGTTTCTTCTCTTCTCACACACACACACACACACACACACACACACACACACACACACACACACACACACACACACAGTTATACTTACGATTGAGGACCTTGACGGTGATGGGTTGTTTCTGCTGGATAGTTTGTGTGTACGGGAAGCGGGCGTAGCAGATGTAGTCATTCCTGGAATCCTCTCGGAGTACATTAGAGAAGTAAAGGTCTCCGTTCAGGGACTGAGACACCCTTCTGCTCTGAGGCAGCCTCTGGAAGTCTGAAATGTACAGCAAATTTAGTATTTTGAAGCATACAGCAATTTCAATACATGCAACTGTACGTAAAGGTAAACGTTTGGTTGAAAGATTATTGTGATCTTAAAGTTTTCATTGGAACGTCGTTCTACCAAAGAAAAAGTCCTTATTCATAGCGTGTTCTGTGGATTTCCAAAGTAACTAGGACACTGTTTGGAAAGAAGCATACATCTCATAGAGAGAAAACTTAAAAACTCTGAACCTCACCACAAGGTCCATTTATTAGCTAAATGTTCAATTGAATCACACAATCCTCCTCAGCAGATGGAGTTATTTGAAAGCTCCACCACAGTTTCTAAATGGACCTTGTGGTGAGAGCGTTTTGTCAACTGTTGTTTCTAAGGACGAATGAACTTTCAATCTCAACATGGATGACAAGTGGCTCGTAACAAAATTAAATTTGAAAACATTTCCATTTTCAACTATGAAAATCCATCTACTGAGGAAGCTCCAGAACAACTACTGAGTGGACCTTGTGGTGAGATTTTTTTGTCAACTGAACCAAAATTATCTGCACAGCTGTATACTACTAGACCACTACCTTTAAAATCAACACATTAAATGAATCAAGTAAAAATTGAATTAGTTTAATTACTGTGTAATAACATTAAATATACATGACTCAGGATGAGACTATTAGTAGCCTTTAATCAAAAGCAGCGGCAGTGTACTTTACATTAGGCCACATTTCCCATGAACCCCTAGTTCTCTGCCATAAAAAAGGCTAATTATGTTGCAGTTGTTTATATTAACCACATTAATGTGACTGTTTATATTAAACAGCCAAACACAGTGTGTTAACTGTAAGGAACACTAATGAGCATTATTTGAGAGCAGACTCATAATTTTGCCACAAGGACACATATCTGAGATTTCTGGACCAACCTAGGCCCATAGAAAAACCCTCAAGTCATCAACAGTATGTTATAATGTGTGTTCATGTATACAGCTAAATATCTTCCATGATTGAAGTGCTCACTATTGTCCATCCAGAATATGATGGGAGGAGGCAGGCCAGCTGGGGGTCGACACGGCAGCACTAAGGACACGCCCTCCTGAACGACAATTGGCTTGATTTTCTCCTTTGACCACAAGGGGGACCCTGGAGAAAGATACAAGTCTCGTAATTTGACATTAAATATGTGTTGTTAATGGACTGTCGCTCATAGGATGACAGAGTTGACAAGGCAGGATGAGAGGAATGATGCCTAACTGAATAACAATACGCATAAGGAGAAATATAGAGGGATATTTGCTCTATATACCGTTACATCCTGCAAAGTGAAACATGCTGCTTTCTACATGCAACCTTTACCTGTCAGGAGTGCTCTTAAGATGGAAAAGGCTAATTAATAGTTAGAAAAAGAAAAAAAGAATGATGTGAGGTATACATGACATTAAAAAAATGGAAGAAAAGTGAAATAATAGAAATTATAGACTGCACTGCACTTACTGGACTGTCGTACGACTATGTTGTTGGAAACAGCAGTTCCATGTTTGTTCCTCGCTGTGCACTGGTACACACACTCGTATTGTTCGGCCTTCGCACTGCTGATGTCCACCACCAGGGTCCCAGAGTGGGGTTTCATAGTCACGTTGGGGTCCTGGTCGATGTCAAAGTGGGTCCCATTTCTGGTCCAGGAGAAACTGAGGGGGGGGGGACAGAACAGTGTCATAACTTATATCCACTGATAACAAATTGTGTTATGATAATCTGGTAAAGTGTATAGCCACCACACTGTATTGTAATACAGGCTTAAGGAGGTACTAAGAAAAGGATAGACAATGGTTAACTGGTAGGACATGTAGCTTAGAAATTAAACCATGCCCACATAGTCCTGATGAAGCTGATTAGCTGAGGTTTTGACTATAAAACTTGAATATAATGTTAAAGAGAAATTCTTATGATTTAAATTCAAGGTTTAAGGGGCTTTAAAAAAGCACTTCAAAAGATTCAAACTCTTGTGAGTTCAAAAGGATGTTGGAGGGTTAAAAAAGACTTGGTTTCAGGGGTAATGTTATGTAATCATCTGTTTTTGAATTCACATTTGCTGAAATTTAGGGACATTGTTACATTCAAAACGAAATGAAATGAAATTAAATGAAATAAGGGTCAAGTAAATCTTTAAGGCTGAGAAATGATTTTTTTTTTAATGAGGGTCCTCGCAAGTATAGAAGTACGAACGTGTGTGTGTGAGCGTGTGTGTGTGTGTGTGTGTGTGTGTGTGTGTGTGTGTGTGTGTGTGTGTGTGTGTGTGTGTATGTGTGTTTGCATGTAGTGTTGGTGCCAGCAAATTAATTAGGTGTTACACTGAGATGGATAAAGGAAAGATGGCATAATTTAGAGTAAAATATTCAAAAGCATTAGCTACAATCAACCTTTGGCAAGGGCAGCATGTGCAGGAATAAAATGCTTTATTTATTATAGTTTGAATAAACCAGAACTTTAATCATCATATTTTAGACTGAAATTCTGGAGACTTTCTGTGAACTGAGGCTTTTAACTGAAATTTCACAGGTGGTGGTTGAATCCACACCTGGAATATTTTTCTTGGTAACAGCATCGTGAATGCAAAATCACACTTCACAGATTCCTACCTGGGGTGAGGCTTCCCCTTCGCCTCACAGTGGATTATAATGTTCTCTCGTGGGTCGATGATGTAATCCTTGGGCGATTGGTGAGTTATGGTCGGTGGCTGCGGCACTAAAAGCGATCAGAAAGAGGGTGATAATATTTAATCATGACCTTTACTGCATACCTCATCATTTTTAAGTTGCTGTTTTGACCACACAAGCAGTCATTGCCAATCACATGCAGACTTAATTTGTTTGCTGACAGACAAAAAAAGCTCTCATAACGTGCAGCAGCAAAAAGCTATACAGCACGCTCAGGTACATTTCACTTTATTGTAATGATCCGATGCTTAATGTATTCCTGTCAGTGCTGGGGAAATAACTAATGGACTATGACGAAACAAAGGATACAAGAACTCATGCAATTTGCAATAATGCTCTATGGAAAATGCTCTACCTCTGCAGAAACACACAGAAACAAAAACAGCAAACAATAACATCAATGCATGCAATATATTAAAGTCCACTCCAAATCACACTCAGCATCTTATAACTTAAAAAAAACAAAATATAATAAAAATAGATCAAATATAACCTTTAATGCACAACAAAAAAACTGCTAGCACAACCTCTGCAGTGAATTCACACGAGTTTGAGACTTACGTCCTTCCAGAACTTTAGTGTTTTCGCCGAGAATCAGCAAAGAAAATTTGTGACAGTAAAGAGAACCAGGCATTAGTGGTGAAAAATATCTTCCTGCATTATTTCGGCTTCAAACACAGTTTAAACAAGGCCAGTTCCCAGTTAAGAAATGCCAGCTTCCAGTGGTCAACCGATCGAACCAAACAATAGAACAACATATAGAGTTTCCTTTGAAAATAAAACATCAACCGTTAAGAAAACAGGAATCTGTAATACATAGGAAAATGGTTAGAAAAAATTAGATTAGAGCTAAAATAAATAAGCGATCGTAGAGCTGGGAAATATATCGATATTATATCGATATTGTGATATGAGACTAGATATCGTCTTAGATTTTGGATATTGTAATATCGTAATATGGCATAAGTGTTGTCTTTTCCTGGTTTTAAAGGCTGCATTACAGTAATGTCATTTTCTGAACTTACCAGAGTGTTGTAACTGTTCTATTATTTGCCTTTACAGCCACATTACTGATGATTATTTATCAAAAATCTCATTGTGTAAATATTTTGTGAAAGCACCAATAGTCAACACTATAATATCGTTGCGGTATCGATATCGAGGTATTTGGTCAAAAACATTATGATATTTGATTTTCTCCATATCACCCAGCCCTAAGTGATCGTTAGAAAATTAATCTGCAAATATGTTGATAACCAAATAATTGTTTCAGTCAATTTTCAAGCAAGGAATGCTAAACAGACACCAGTTCCTGCTTTTCAAATGTGAGGACTTTGTGCTCTTTTTGTCAAATGCGATAGTAAACTGAACCTCTTTGTATTCTGTTTTTTTTAGGTTCAGATTAAAAACAAAAAGTGAATGTCACCTTGGGCTCTGGGAAAATTATGAGCATTTTTAAATTTTTTTTTTAGATTTGATAGATACATGATTAATTGAATTATTATTTAAAAATAACCATCAAATGCAATAAGTTTGATGTCATTGTAAAATAAGATGAACCATAAAGCTACTTAAGGGAAAATAAAATGGGCATTTTTACCAATAGTTTTCATTATTAATGAATCTGATTCTTTTCTCTATTAATTGAGGAATTGTTCAACAATTTGGGAAATACTCTTATACTTGATACCACCCTCCTGTTTTTAAATTCTACCTTTGCCTAACTATATTCATGGTACCTTGCACATGTGATTATGTATCTTTAAGGCATACTGTTTCTGCCTTCCCTGTTCTACCTGTAAAGCACTTTGGGTCAACTGTTGTTCGTTTAAATGTGCTATACAAATAAAATGACTTGACTGAAGTTAAAGAAAATATCAAAATTGCCAAATCCCAAACATGTTCATATATAATAAAGAAAAGAAGCAAATCATCACATTTGAGAAGCTTCAACCAGCAAATGGCACTTTTGTTTCATTATTGACTTGCCAACATTTTTTATCTGATATTAGTCCAGTTTGTATATATAAATGCGTTTGTGTGTGTGTGTGTGTGTGTGTGTGTGTGTGTGTGTGTGTGTGTGTGTGTGTGTGTCCGTGTGTTGCCTTACGGTCTAGTGGGACCTCCAGTGCAGTGGCGAGGTGTACCAAGAACAGCACCAGCAGTACTGCGTCCATCCTTCTCCTCTCCATCATCAGTGTGTGACGCAAAGGTCTGCCCCCAAATACAGCGACGCCCCGCCTCTCTGCTCAGTCACACCGTCTGAGGACACGTGCACATTCACAACTACACGGAGAGAGAGAAAGAAAGAGAGAGCGTCAGAGATAAGAGGATAGAGGAAGGAACAGAGATTACTGGGTTGAATAGCACATCCAGTTACTGCTGCTATCAATCATAAGACTGAGTTTGTTCTGTTGTTTTCATCAGATGGTGTGAGAGAGAGAGAGAGAGCGAGATAGAAAGAGAGAGAGAGAGAGAGAGAGAGAGAGAGAGAGAGAGAGAGAGAGAGAGAGAGAGAGAGAGACAGAGAGAGACAGACATATCTCTGGCCATAGATCAATGTTATGTGCCATGCAGTGCAGTTTGCTGGAAGCTATCTTTTTGATCTAGTGCACTCCAACACGGACCGACGCGGCTCACCAGGGCTCACTTTGCTCGGCTAATCACCGCCGTGGCCATCATGCCATTAGGCTTCTCTGCCATATCGATCACATCAGATGACATGCCAAGGGACAAGACACAGGGACACTCACTTTACTTTCCATTTCACTTTCAGCTTTTTGATTGACTGACTGACTGAGCCAGCAGCAAACTGATCCCCAATGAGGTCAGATTTCAGACAGTGAACCATCATTCCTTAATGAGATTGTTGTAATGGGAAACATCATGTGTGATTGGGGAGATCTTAGATCTCTGACATCTTAGTAGACACCGTTCAAAGGGGACAGATTGTATAGTATAAGTTCAACAGGGTGTTCAGGTTCAAGCGAGCTGACTTGTTTACAGTTCAAAACAAAATGGTGAAAGGCTAATTGGCTACTGATTAACCGTTAATACGTAAAGATTTTATTTTCGTTTGTTACACAATATAACCTAATTATGCATCCAACACTAATGTTGAACTGTACTGAATATACCAGGTCTGAATTATTTCTCTTGTTGCCAGGCAGCTCAGTGTTGCCATATCACACCTTCAAAAGGGACTACGGGCGGAAAATAGCACTTGTGCTAAAACCAGGTACAATGCATCTCTCCTTGTTCTTACACAAGGTTAAGGTTAACTTGTGCACTGTCCCTGTTTAAATAAAATAAATTCAAAAATTCATCCAACCAGAAGCAATTATTTTTTCGAAACAAAGCTAAAAAGGAATGATAGCAAAAACGCAAATGTTGAAATAATCACTGCCAGGGTCATCAAAACCAGTGTGACTTAAGCTTCCGAGAATAAAATAGAATCAACATGACTTTGCTCAGTTTGTTTCATATGTATCTGGATAATTCAGCAATGTCACAAACAAATAAGCAGTATAATTCATTATTTTACTGTGAGTGTGAGCACAGCTTGCAAATGATGAGTAAAAAGAATGAAACTTGGAAGGAGTGGTTTTCTGTCTTTTAACAACTGCAGCCTGACCTGTTTTTATCTTGCCCCCTCCTGCCTGTCTTACCCAAGGCATCTGCTGGCACAGTATTAAAATGTCATAGCTTAATTTAGAGCTCAGGCAGACTAATTTGCGGTGTTATCACAAAAGCACACTATCAAATTTGGGATACTAATGCCGGTTACCATATGAAAGAATTAAATTGAGCCCATTAAAGGTGGAGCTGCATACGTTTACTCCTCTCCCGCCTTCGGTTGCTGGGCGGGTTAGGGCTGCGAATGAGGTGGTGGAAGCTGTGTCTGGGACCAGAGGCTAGGCAGTCAGGCCCTGGCCTAGTGCTCCTTTGGGAACTGATGTATTTGTTAGTGCTGCCCTACAGTCATGATTCAGCACCAGCCCCAGAGCCGGTGTCTGGTGGCATGGGAAGAGACCAAGGCTAACGTATGCTGCCCCGGGCTTCCACTACACCTCTCTAGGGAATGCCTGTATTATTTGCCTAGGGCAGCCAATCACACTGCCGTGTACACCACCAGGCTGCTCTGGCTTTGGGATTTGAAATAAAAAGATTTTGAGGGGGGGAACCTGCAACACACTTTTATCATCAATGTTCATTTTCAACTTGCAAATGTGTTAGAAATTTACAATCAGATGTAATTCATGCAAAATCCATTCAGTGATTAGTAAGGTTTCACATTGTAATAATTTATTTGTGCCAATCAAATTTTTTTGATGTAAAAAGTCACAACATCACAGCAAAGAGAATCCAACAATTTCTAAAAAAACAAACAAACCCCCCCCCAGAAAATACAGCCTGAACTTGGCTGTGCATAGTCACAGGTGAAGTGGAAAAAAAGGACAGCCTGCGACAGCAAGAGAATAAATGTGTTAATTATACATTTTATGGTGAATCCCCAAAAGCATGGTGATTGTTATCTGGAAAAGAGCCAGGGCTTCATCCAGGATTTATTTCCCAATTTAATGAGGTGTAGCAGCTCAGCATGTGTGTGTCTCTGTGTGCATACTGTATATGTGTGCCTGTATTCATTTGCGTGTATGTGTGCTATAATTATCCCTGTGAGCTGCAGTGATACGGGACCAACCCCTTACATCCCTCTCCCAGTAGGAGGACAGTGGAAACTCAAGTGGGGCTCTTAAGACGTGAAACCAACCACCAGGGTCCGGAACTACTGACATCCTGCGTGAGCAGTGAGCATAAAAATGATTTAAAACCAAGCCAGACCTTACCCTATTTAAATTAAGTAGTGGAGTATTCATACTCTTTAAATTTACAGATGTAGCGTGAGGCAGAAGCTTGCATAATGAGTGTATTTTGAGCTTAAGCTAGAGAAGCCCTGCATCTTAAAGAAGAAACTACAGTTTAAAGCCCACTTTTCATTTGAATACAATTCTTTCGTGGGGACATGCAATCAGAAAATAGCCATCACAATTGTTGAACTTTCCTATGCATCTCGTCCTGACGGAACTGGAAAAGCCAAAGTCAATAAAGCTCACTTTGCTGGAGACTGCTGAGGCAGAGATAAAAACACAGTACTGTTTGGGGAGCTGCGCCAAAAAACTGTCAGACTCTAACACAATCGAACAGGAAATAAGAAAGAAACACAGCAGGTTAGTACGGACACGTCCAGCAAGGAATTTTAGCTATTTTCAAAATAGATGACTAGATGATAACGATGATATTTTTAGAATACAGGCCAAGAGGATGATAAACTGAGCTACTGTCTCATTTAGAAAACTCAATACAATAGTAACTGAAGGCAGTATATCATGATGACAACTACCAGAGTACTTAAAGGACAAAACCTGAGTGTGTTGACAAGTTTTAACTCGTAAAACCTGCATAAACAATTTTTTTGGCCACTATATTATCACCTTTTAACGTGATATGGTGAACATGTTTGCAAACAGTTGCTAACTTAAACACTCACAGAGAGCAACATTATCAAACATTTGAAGTCGTTTTTCTGGCCATCACATTAATATATGTTCAATATTCACTCTTCTTTAAGCTCTGTTTTTGGTCTCCACCAACTCCTGAGGGAATTATCTGGCTCCTTAGCTGCTAAATGCTCCACTACATTCACCAGCTAGTTGCAAACAGGTGTTTGGTGGTGGAAGTCAATGGCTGTCTGGAATGGTTGGAAAAACTACCTGAAACAACAACAACAGGGTTTGCAAAATGGTAAGCTGTGATGTAAGTTACATTTTATTTAAATTAAATTAACTAAAACATTGTTAAGGACCTTTAAATTGCACTACACAACCAAAGTAGTTGTGTTTCTTCAGCAAAAAATCAATGTCAGCAAAATGAAAGGCTCTAATTGTAATTACTGTTTACAACTACATAAGACCACCTTCACTCAGGACCTGCTTTTCTCTCTGTTCATTTTGTCTGTGGAGAAAACACTCAGCACTTGTGTAAAAGCTGCATTGAGCTGTCTGGCCTCTCATTCAGCCAGCCTTTCAATTACCCCATTGTCATTTTCCCATGGCTAGCTACTTCACCATCCCAAAACTAATTGGTTTTGTGCACATGTCAGAGATGTAGAACATTACAGCAATGCACGCACACACACACACACACACACACACACACACACACACACACACACACACACACACACACATATGCAAAGACATATGCATGCGCGCTGGCTGCAGAACTTGAGGGTCAGGACATGTCTGAGCACACAGATGGAGCTGACAGGGGCACAAGCACTGAGAATTGAAGCACACCACGGTGTAAATGAATAGCAGTCAGCAGGGGGAAAAGCCCAAATGAATTTCCCTACCCAGCAACAGATAATACTACTCCATATGCTTTATGCTAACCAATAGCAAAGCTATTGTCATTGTCTATGCTAAACAATACTGATGCAATACTGCAAGACTGACTAAATCACTTTTGTTGCATCAGTACTGTACAGTATTAACATCTATGATGAAAGAAAAGCTGTTGTCTCATGCCAAGCAAGCACCCTAATTAACTCCTATAATCAGCTCTATTGATGGCTCATGGAATCGGGTTTGTGATCCTCGGTATGGCCTTAATGGAGCAGCAGGGATCCCCTACAGACGGCTGAATGTGGGGGTATAATGATGAGAATGTCTCTGCACTTAGGAAGGTGGTGATGAGAAAACGGATACGGTTGGAAGAGTTTATTTTTCTGAGGCTGGCAGGCCGAGTGCTCCCGCTGCAGCAGGATGTTACTGCATGGTATTCACGCCCAGGGCTGCCTGCCCATTTCTCTGTGCCATTAAACATCTATGGGGGAGTCGGAGGTTGCTTGAAAAGCCTTGATGTAGGAGATAATGAGACAGTCCTTTTATTTGGTTACCAAAGTTTGGAAAGTCACAATCATATTGGATTGGAATATAAAGTTATCACTCGGCTAAATAGTCCTTTTTAAGTCCTTTTAAACAAAAGCTTAAAAGGAACATTATCATTTTTATCATTTTTATAGTCTTTAATTGCTGTGCTTCAATGAGCTACAGATTCACAGCTAATGCACGGACATGATTTATAGATATGATGTATTAGATTGAATGTTCTGTGGCTTTGACTAA
The DNA here is from genome assembly GCF_004354835.1 of Perca flavescens. Taxonomy (NCBI): domain Eukaryota; kingdom Metazoa; phylum Chordata; class Actinopteri; order Perciformes; family Percidae; genus Perca; species Perca flavescens. Next base: position 18,789,331 of record NC_041338.1, read on the forward strand.
TACCTTTCACAGGCCTTGTATGTGCAGCTACAAGATCACAATGGAAATTCCAAAGGCTGGCTTCTGCGTGCGTTTTCCATAATCTTCTCATTAGCTTTTATAATTGGAGGACCGTATGCAAATAATTGGTGTGGTTAACATATGAATTGGGGTCCTGTTGTTCAGGGAGACCCCACAGCTCAAAAAACACGCTGCGGCCCTTTCATCTGCACTGTACAATGCCAGACAATAAAGTGAGGATCTTTAATTCATCTGCTCCACTGTAAATATATCCTCCTTTCTCTATTGTTGGATGAATACTGAAGCTAAAACTGGTTTTGATACATTATTTGTACATTTCCAAGTAAACCTCCACCTATAATGTGTAAACGGCCATTTGGTCAATTTTAAAATTTTTTAAAAATGGCAGTGTGGAGTTAAAAACATGGGCATTTACCAGGCAAAAACAATCAGGTGGCTTTATGGGAAGTGTAGGCTCTGGTGTTTTTCTAGCTTGACCCCTATTAGGAAGTAAAAGTCAGGAATTATTTAGTTTATTAAGTTTACTCTCAGTAAACTTGATGGTAGTGCCATATGACATCTTTGGAGCAGCCCCTTAAATAAATCTTGCGGTGTTTTTAATACTTCTCTCCAAGTTATCAATCTTCCACAACACCTAATGCTAATGGACATTTGCTACTAATGCAACGTGCCTGCCAGTTTGTTTGGTCCTCCCCCTTTCACAGAGCACCGCACATTGGCATTCACTAAGTTTCCTCCATGTACATGCAAAAAACCTTTCGAGATTTGCTCTCAGTCCCTTCTGTCCAAATGCTAATCACTGCTGGCGCCGGCGCTTCGGCGAGGGAACTCCTCTTTAGCATGCAGATGGAAGCAGCGCCACTAGATGGGACCGCTGTGTGAAGGAGGAAATCCCTGCCTGTTCAACCTGAATGGAACCGAAGGGCGTTTTGCTTTCATCTTATCACTGCAGAGCAGCTTCTATGACATATAGTTGGTGAGTCACATCCTCACATTATACCGGCACTTCCTCTGAGAGCCTTCTCGTGATTGGATGGGTTTATGAGGCCCTCTTTTTCTCCTTATGATAATTGTTGGAGGCAAATTGGAGAGCTTTCAATCTTTTCAACGCCTCACAATGTAGCAAAAGCTATACATTATTGGCTAATAAAGTAGAAATGGTAGCAAGGTGGCAAAAGTTAAGTCCCCAAAGTGCATTTGTATGCTTGTCTGACACCAGACTTGTACAGTAGCTCATTACTGGAGAATTAAGCGAGTGGAGGCATTTATAAAAAGCATTCATTAAAATGAGATCAGGAGGGGAAGCAGCACAAGGCTGAATGAGCAACTGTGGATCTGAACTTGACCTTTATTTGATAGCTGATCCCCACACTGTAATTACTCCTTAAAAGAGGATGTTCCAATATCGCCAAGCAGTCCTGCTCATGTATTTTTGTATGCAAATTCATACTTGCTTACATCCATTTGCATCCTCCTTGTTTGTGTGTGTTCACAGAGTCTATGGGTCAAGGAAGGAAGTCAGACATTCAAGATGGAGCTTGAGAACGCTTGGCCTGCCACAGGAGTGTGTTATGGGTGAGGCCATTCATATGCTGAGCAGAGGTTCATTATCATGAGCAAATGCAGGAGAGTGGGAGGAATGCATGCCGACTGGCTTCCTGAATAGCTAAAAGGACTCTCAAAATCCTCAACATACATCACAAAACACACTTTAGCTACAGAAACATAACAGCTTTGAGAAAGTAATCAACATAAAACCAATCTGCTGTGGGAAAACAAGAAAATCCTTTGAGACAGCAGACAGAAACACCCATGCATACATGGAATGAGAGACACATACTTGTTATGGTTATACAATATAATCCATAAAACTCAGAGTTCGGCAAATGCAGGAAAATGTTTTATAGCTAAATATAGGGACACTCCATACAGCTTTCAGCAGAGCAGAGCCACTCCAAACTGCACTCCAAAGGGGCTCTCTGTATCCATGGCAATCCCCTCCTGTTCTCAGATCTCCATGCTGACAAAAAGATGTCAACTCTCTCTCATCAAACACAGACATATAGGGGGAAAATGGACAAAGAGGCTCAGACCTATTTTTTATCTCATAAGTAACCTTGGAGAGAAACTGTATGCTTGGCATCTGCTCTGCCCCCCCCCCAAAAAAAAAAAAACGTCTCAACCTCCTCTGATCTCAACAAAAGAGGTATGATTAGAATCTCAGTTTGCCACCATGTCCGCACCGGATGGCTTACTCCACATGTGAAGGGTCTCTCACGATGGGGCCAATATGTGGAGTTTACTTTAAGCTTAGGGGTGCAACAAAAAGAGTGAATGAGACAGGCAGTGGAGGAAATGCCCAGCTAAGACACACACAAAACTGGCAGGCGTGTGGGCAATGTCAGCCAGGGTAACAGAGAGAAACAGTGTCTATGTATGATTGCTCAGAGTCAACAGTTAATGCAACCAGGCCTTTCTGGAAAAGCGCTACTGTATAATAAACACTGTTCTGGTGGAATTTGAATTGTGCTGATACAGTGCCGGCAGGCAGGCAGCAATGAGTCATTTAGAGCCATCTACCCTTTGTATGGTACCATTCAGCCTAGCAAAATCTACCGACAACATCAGATAACAAAGCATGAACATTGACTGTGGGCTAGAACAATCCCTTACCCCTGTGTGTTACCAGAACATGTAATTTGCCAGTGAGAGAAGTAACAGGTGGACAGAGGCAGGTACTAGGGCTAGTCTTATTGAGGACAATCTTCTCTGCCCTGAGGCCATGTCGGAACTCAAAATCAGACTAAACAGCATGCTGGAATTCATCCACAAAAATGGACTCAGGCATTTCAAGTAAATAGATTAAAGAAAATACATTGTAATAATGTAGTCTTTAAAAAAGGTACCTGTAATAATGTATAGACATCTGCTATGCTAAAACAGGATACAGCCATGCTAGCAGCGGCCTGTAGATCAGCATGTTAACATGCTCACAATGACAATGCTAACTTGCTTATGTTTTGCAGGTATAATGCATATAACATGAGCGCCACCTTAATTCGACATGTTAGACACAATTTAATTAAAACCACAAATGTCAACCTCATGGTGGTGCAACAGGAAAAGTCAGTTTTATGGATTTATAATCTGGGCATCATGGATATCTCTACCAAATTCCATAGCAATCCATCAAATATTTGTTGAAATATTTCAGTCTGTACCAAAGTGGTGGACCAACCACCAACGTCAACAGACGTTGCCATCCCGAGAACCATGCCTCATGGCTAAAAAAAAGAGCAAATTGTGCTAGCAGTGGTCTAGCTAAATCTACTTACAATTTCAGATAACAAAGCCTGAAGACTGACTATGTGCCGGACAATCTGTTACCAGAACATGTAATTTGCCAGTGATAAAGTAGTGGTGAGAAAATCCCCGGCAGGTGGACAGAGGCAGCGCGGTCTAGTGTTATTGAGTGCCACCTCTACATTCACAGAGCGCCCCAATAGGCCTCTCCTGCATCTCCCCTCCTCCTCCTCCTCCTCCTCCTCCTCCTCCTCCTCCTCCTCCTCCTCCTCCTCCTCCTCCGCAAGCCCCTTCCACTTCACCTGTGTCTGTGAAAGGTCAGCACAGAGGAGGGTCCTCACCCCCTCCCTAAACCCACAGCTTCCACTCCACAATCGGCCCCAACACTGGAGCCCAGTGCCAGGAAACTCAATCAAAGAGGAGCTTCAGAGGGCTCCAGACCTCTCAAAACCCACCATTGTCTCCAGAAGGCTTCCCCACACCGAGCCCGGTCTATATGTAACACTGTAAGAGGAGTTGCTCATTACCGCCCGTCCCCAGTTCCACTTTGTCTCTTTTGTGCAGCTGACAGAAGAATCCAGTTGCCCAGCCAGGCAAATAAAAGAGAGTGCAGTTCCATAAAAAAAAAAGAAAAAGAAAAAGAAAGAAAGAAATTGACAAAAAGGATTTATTTGCAGGACAGGGTGATGACAAGACACATATGTTGCATGTGTTAGTGCAGTTTATTCAGACGTGAAAGGGACATCCAACACATAACTCTTTTACCTGTTGTGTCACTACAAGACAGTTCTTTAATGGCATCTAATTAAGCGTTTAAAATTTGCAATTCATCCCACGAGTTAGTAAGTATTGACTGATAGACACACCACAACACAATGTGTGTGAATGTCAGAGCAATCCATTATCACATAAAGGAAGCCCTATTTAGTTGCCCCCTCTCTCTCCCTCTCTCAGCCCCTCCTCAGCTCCATTCAGATACGGCAGGTGAATACAAATCATTTCCCCTTCGCTGCTCTCTAAAAGGACTCACCATCCAATTTCAGACATAGAGGATACAAACAATAGTCCTTTCAAAATGTGAGAAAATCAAATCATGGCCTTTTTTTAATGAAAGATACAATCAGGAGTTAACCCTTCTAAAATGCTACACAAGTTCTGAAAACATTGTTCTCATCAAAACTTATCAAAGGATCTAAGCTTAAGTTTTCACACAATAAATCAACTAAGGATTGTTTTTCTTTATTGATTAATCTGTATTTTTTTTATTAAATGAGACATAACATCACTGAAAGATCCTGCATATTAGTGCAACAGGTAAAGCAGATAAACTTCTAAAGAGGAGATGTTTTGGGGGCAGAAGAGGATGCTGTCGTTACTGTTGTGGAAAAAAGGTTGTTAACAAAATAAACAGCAACACACATTGTGAAGCTGGAACCAAGACGTTTTATATATTTTGTATCATGAAAACCATTGGGGATTAATAGTCTATTGATGCACTAATTGATAAATCGACTTAAAGTGACCCTTTTGGTTTTGATTAAATATTAGACATATTTCCACCACTTGTTTCTATTAATGCAGAAGTTATAACTTCTCCAACCTGTAAGTGTATGAAAATAGAATCGCTCAGAATATAATCCACAAGAGACACCAAAATAAAACATTCAGAAATGCTGCTTAATGTGAAAATAATGTTTGTGCCAGCTGCACTGATCCAAACACACTCTTTCAGCCAAGTCTGAATGAGCTTTGATTACACTGGCATGAGCTATGGCCACTCTATTTCAGGAGTCAGGTTTTCATATGCTAAACTCAACAAACAACTCAGGGGAGGCGAACAATTCATCAAAGATATCCCTGAGTAAACTCCACAGACTGTATTTGAAAGGAAGAGTGGCGCTGTGAATTTTCATTTTTAAATCGTCCCCATCCAAAAACTTTTGATGGGATTTGATCTAATTAAGTTCTGAGGCAGAGAAACTTGTGATATTTTACCAAAAATGAAATAATAGGGAGCGAGAGATAACATCTCCCTTAAGCGAATGGTATATTTATTTTTTTTAGCAAGTAATTGGATGACCCCATTTTATGTGAAGCAGTTTTTTGTGAAATTAAAGAGAATTTCAAAGATTAAAGAATACAACAGAAAGCCCCTGGTAGTGACTGACTGATTGCGCTTCACCAAGGCTTAGTGTGAACATGTTCCTATCTGTCTCATGGGTCTGGATGACTGAAATGTTGGCTTATAAGTATTAATGATACTAATGAAGGACTTAACTTTGTCAAAAGGAAGTCCCACCAGAGACTCAAAACTTAAAAAAAATAAAAAATGAAACGCTTAAAAGTTTATTGGTGTTATAGCTTAAAGATTTTCCTTTTTACATCCATGATGTGGAGAGTTTGAGTGGGTTTCGAGTGGGTTTGGTGTTTGGCCCAGAGGGTGTCGCAGCTCAGACAAACTGTGCTCCATCCTTACAGATCGTCCAGCCACGACAAGAACTGCTCCATCAGCCCTCATTTGTCAAATGGTGATTCCGGAGGAAACATTGCTCCCGTTTAACACTAACAGTCCACCTGGCTTCCGCTAACAGCGTCTGTCCTGTGTCTGTGTTTGACGGGATGAGAGACTGGTCACTAATGCAGGAGAAGTATCTGCTCAGTGTTGGATAATGGCTGGTTGAGGCTGTAGTGGAGGTTGTTCTGACTGCGTCTATTGCTCGGTGTGTGTATAGAAAAAGGTCGGCACTGGGATGTTGAGCAGCAGGACAAGACGTGTGTGATTTGCCTCCAGGGAAGTGTTTCAGTGTGTTTGTGCCCTCAGGGTCAAACATGACAGATGAATGAATTACTGCCATAACAGATAATGGTACAGTATCTCTGCTGGAACTACCTCACCCTCAGCTGTCTACACATGACGAATAAATAAATGCATTTTATGGTCACCTAAATATAGCCTAAACATTAAACAATGAAATAAAAAAAAATAGATTTAAGAAATGGATTTTATACTGGATTAAGGTTTTAATAAAAGTTTAAGAAATTAATGAATGCATAAGGATGCACAATTTGAGTCATGTTAAATTTATTTTATTTTAACAAAATAATTCAAAATCCATAGTGTGGAAAATGAAATTCATTATCATGTGACACAAGTGAAAAATGAAATATTGGTCAAGGCTTGAAGTAATTTACCAAGCAGTAGAAATCAAAAATCTGTGTATAGCTTGTTATTTCAGTGTGCTCTCACAGTTTATATTCATCTTTTCTTTACTCTCTCTCTCGCTCTCTCTCAGCAAGTAGAGAGATTTCTCATTAAAATTGGCCGAGATGTAGGTGAGCGAGGGGTTACATCTAAATTCCCCCATTTGTATTCCATCACAGCAACTGGAGAGCAGGCTGTTTATATTGATGAGTGGATAGACTTGGCCTTGGACCAGGACCCACGCCTAACAGCCACATAAATCATTTGGTTTCTTAGAGGCCCCATCCAAAACAGATAGATCCCCCTAGCTTGTGACGGTGTGAGGACAATCTTCTCTGTCCTGAAGCCATGTCGATACTCAGAATTCATCCACAACATGAAAGTTAAATCAGGCAGTCAATAATTCTGTACTCTGAAATAGAAAATTTAGTACAGACAAATAAAGCGTGCTAAAAAAAAGAACATAAGCTCCAAGGTAGTTAACTGGTTAGGGTTTGGAACCATATGTAGGGCAAATTTAACTTTTTATATTTTCTCTTCTCCTATTGCTCTGCTTATATAAATAATAAAAACATATGCTCTATTTTCTTACTTTCAAAAAACATCCGTCCAGTGAAGTTTTCTGTCTGAACATAATTTATTTCTTTAGCTCAAGAGAGAAATCAAGATTCTTGGATCACTGTTAAAGGAGTAGTGGAACACGTGGGAAAATAAGCTTATTGGCTTTTCCCACCAAAATTAACGTGTGTGCAGGTTTTTAAAATGAGGGTAAACCTGCTAAAAATAGGGGATAGACTCCTTTCCCATTGCCAGTACACGATTATCTCTCTCGGTTTATTTTTTTCTAGAGTTTCATGTTTGATGTCACAAACAAAAAAACAAAAACAGGGTTAGTAAGCAGGAGAAAGCTGCATGAAGCCTAGTGACGATGTTAAGGTAGTTGCTTCTTCTTTTTTTTACTTATTCAGTCTCTCTTTCAAACTCGGTGCAGCCTAATTTGGGACGATGTCCGAGAGCTGCTGGGGCCGAGATTGACGGAATTTGTGGCCGAGATGTTACTGACGGAGGTGACACCATTTACGCCAGAAGAGGGCCGAAAATTTGTGTGTTCACCCGGGTGTCACGTTTCCATCACTGACGATCAGAGCTGGAATGGACATAGATTTGTCCCTGGAATAAATAACCTTTCCCACTAAAGATAAAAGCCAGATTATAGTGGTTGTCGGTGGGTTTTTTTGGCCAGTGGGAAAGAGGCTTTATTGGGTTTTTTTCTCCGAGATTTTGATGAAAAGACTGTTACCACTCTTGTGCTTGTATGCTAAATATGGAGCTAGAGCCATGAGACAATTAGATTAGCTTAGCATAAAGACTGTAAGCAAGGGGAAACAGCTAGCCTGGCTCTGTCCAAGAAATAGTTTCAGCATATAACTCCCTGATAAACCACAACATTGGGCAGAGCCAGGCTAGCTGTTTAACCCCCTCTGTGTCCTGTCCTTATGCTAAGCTAAGTTAACTGGCTGCTGGCTTACTAGATTAATCAACTTGTCACAATGAATAACAGAATGAATAGGAATGAGTATAGATGCATTTAGCAGTGCGAATAAGAAAAATCTCTGAGGCTGGACCAGATAATTGCATAGAGAGGGCAGTGAAGGTAGAACGAGGCCTGGAGGAAGGTTGTGCAGGTGAATGACGATGAAAGGAGTTAAAAATAAAAAATAAAGATTGATATGCAGAGCCAGATATAGAATGGGGTCTCCTCAGACTCTCCGGGCTGTCTGCTGAGCAGTTTGTGAGTCAGCTGTGCATGAAGTCGGCTTTCTCCACAACCTGGAAGATGGAGAAGGAGAGCATAAACCCCTCAGGAGGGGCCTCAGCAACCTCTTTCACATCACTCAGACTCTTTCTCTCCCTCACTGTCTTTGTATCCATCTATTCATCCATTTGTTTATTCATGTCCTTTTTTCTGACACTTTAGCTTTGTCTCCCAGCACCTCCCTGTCTCTGCCTCTCATATGGCCACAGAGACACTGAAAAACACACATCTACTCAATAACCTCCACACACAACCCATTTCTCACACACTTGTATCAAAGAGATACCTAAGAAATATCTTGACACGTTCATCTGCAACTAAGTTTGCTTGGAGCAGCCCAGGGGCCCTCTGTGTGTGTTTGAACACCTTTACTTATCTGCAACTTGTATGATCTCAGAACGGCTGCTGTGTAATATCACTTCTTTCTAACCATCGAGAACAATGCTGCTTCACTACCGACACTCTTCATGTACGCTGGGGTTTATGGAAAGGAGGTTATTTGTGAGAGTCAGTGACTCACAATCCAGTCCTTAGTGTTTTAAATTTGGCAACTCACGTTATTCAAAACTAACTACATGGCACAAGTAGTTTGTGTGTGTATTATGACAGATGCAAATGTGATTGTCTCTGTACTTTGGTAAATTGGATTTAAAACTAAACAATAACTCTGAGGTTAAAGTGCTGACACTAAGTACTATTTTTTACTTTATTAGAGATTTGACAGGAAATGAGGGGGAGAGAGAAGGAGAATGGCATGCAACAAACAAATATCCCCAGCTGGACTTGAAACGGGGACCATATCATATATTTTTAAATTTGAACCTTTCTCATAACATTTAATATTTGTTTGCAAATCGTTTGCAGAAAATGACTGGCTGGATTCTACGACCCATTGGCATCACCAGAGTATTGGCATTTTCCCAGGTTTTGCTCTGCCAGGCCTGTACTGCAGCCATCTGCACTTCTTGCTTGTATCAGGGATTTTTGCTTTCAGTCTGGTCTTGAGCAAGTGAAACACATGATCTGTTGGCCTGAGGTCAGGTGGACAAGAGTTTGGCCATGATAGTCATGCTTAAACTGGGGCTTTAAAAAGGGCCACGCGTCCTTCTCTATATCCAATAGGCCACATGCGTGCATGAGTGTCAGCACTAACCTCAGTCACGTTTTCATTTTAAATCCAATGTGTTGGAGTAGAGTCAAATGGAAAATGCATCAATTCCCAAATACTTTCTGACTGCACTGTAAATGAAAAGACTGTGTTAAGTAATCAATAAAAAGTCACTCTCATGTAGAGTTAACAATAGCATAGCTATTTCTAAAGATGCCAAGCTCTGATTGGCTGATCCCCAATCTTTTCCCCACCTTCCCCCACTTGGCATTAAAACACACAAACACAAACAATAATACCACACTCCCTGACAGCCACGTGAGAGGAACTGGTGAAAGACAGCACTGTGGAGGTAAACGGAAACCTCAGCGGCCTTCCATTGAAGGTCCTGGGACATGAATGCTGCCGCTCACAATGGACGCATCACACCTCACTGCGTTTCAAACCGCAAATTCTGTCCGCAGCTCCTCAGTGTGGCCCTCTATGACTCGGCCATTGAAAAATGTGGACTCAGCATCTCTGGCCTGCAGCACACATTCACAACAACAACCGACTGCCACAGCGGGATGACAGAAGAGAGAAACAGAAAGAATGACAGATTCAGAGACAAACAGACTGACGGATAGGCAGAGGCAAAGCGAAAGATTGAAATAGGCATATAAATGGATAAACTGAGAGAGAGCCCACCCCCCATTGCCAAAAATAAAACAAGCGGAGCACCAACAGCAGAGGTAGATGAGCCCTGAGCCGTCAGAGTCCCTGAACTCTTCACTCGGCTGTGCATGCAGCCTCTCCGCCTGACTTAACGGTGGGATCCTTCCTACACACTCCACTGGGCGGTGGACACACATCACACTGTGTCACCTCCACTCCCAGAGCATTAGTTCACCTCTACGCTGAATCACAGACACACTTTCAGCACCACCGAATGAGAGGATGAGCCAAAGGTGACTACGGGTAATTTAAAAAAAATAAAAACTGTGTAAGCTGAGAGTCAATTCTCTGGGCTATAATGCACACTGAGACCTTGTGCTTAAGGGAGGTACTTTCGCTCTTAATTGTGCAACTGCCATTAGGGAACTTTTCCACCTCTGCATGCTCCATTACGACACATTATGTGTCAATAGGAGAGAGGCACTCGGCACAATATAGCCTCTAAGTGCTATTTTGTCATTTGTAAAGTATTGACACCCACTGTCACAGCAGCGCGAGGATGAGAGAGTGTGTTACCTTAACAACCATATGCATCAAACATACTGCCGAACCTTGCTGCCAAAATGGAGGCCGACCCAAAAAGATACTTTGCCAGTGGACAAATGCCAGTCAAGCAAGGTGTGACCTTTGCCTTTCAGCTAGAGCAAATGAGCACGCATCACAACAGAGACAGAAAGAGAAAGAGTCGTGAAAGGGGAGGTTGTTTAGGGACTTCAGAGCTCTAGAGAGAGTGTGAATATTAATACATTCACACTCTGGCAGCAGCATAGATGAAGATATTTGGACTGGAGACACTTGCCAGGCATGGCAAAAAGATTGACATTTCTGTGTTCACATCCTACGGGAGGGGAAATGCCTTCGAGAAGAACAGCAACGTTTGATTCTGAGAGGCAGGAAGTTCACACTGTTTTGGAAAATGATGATGTTGGTGGAGATGATGTGATGTGTAAAAAAAAAATAGATTCAAAGCCTGACGGAAATGTTTCCAACTTACCAGAGAAACTCAAATCCCCTCTCTCCTCCTCCTCCCTGGCTAGTGCTCTGCTTCGTCTTCTTCTGTGGTTTTCTTCAATCTGGTTAAACAAAAATGGAAGAGAATAACAAATTTGAGAACTCATAATTCACATTTCTCTGCTCTCTCTTTGTGGAAACAACCCGGGACTTTAAAACAACAAGAAAGAAAAAAAATTTCTTTTCCTAATAAGGTCCGGGGAGAAAGTTTTGCACGGCTACAGTATGCATATTTTCTGACATCCAGTACGTCAATTTGACTTTACAATGGGCCTGCTACTACTCCATGTTTTGTTTTATTATACTCTGTTAAAATTGTTCTCATCTTGGAAGTCTCCTGCTCTGTCACAGTCGCACCACAGATTATACACTCGGATATTCCAGCATGAAATCTCTCCTCCTCCTCATCGAACTCTTGTGTAAATTGTGATTATTTTAATAATACATTATGATCCTTTAGTGTCTTTGGAAATGCACTTAAATCACTCCAAATGTGACAAGCTTTGATGGCGAAAACAAAGCAAACATCCAAGCTGTGCAAACCAAAGTGTGAACATGGCTTTTCAGAGGCATTGGTGTGTAATCCAGATTGATAGGACACAAAAGCCTGTTGCTGGGAGCTGGAGGAGACGCATCTCCTCCCTTCGTCTCTCCTCTTGTCTTGTCTCATCTTCCCGATATCCTTCTTCTCTATACTTCTCCTTTCGCTTTCTCTCCTCCTTCTCCTGTTATCTGCTGTCGTCCTCACTCCTGTCCTCTTCCCTCTCACCTTGTCTCATCTTCTTCGCCTCTGCTCAATACTGTCTTATTTTCCTTTTCTCTCATCGCCCCTCTTGTGTTATCTCCCACTTTCTAACTTGCCATAACCAATTCTCATCTCCTCACTTCTTTTAACTTAAGAGTTTTGGTTCCTTACGTTCAGGAGTCCATGTGGAGTCGCATAATATGCAGATGTGAGAACCCAATCCTCTCCTCTCCTTAAATCTCCTCCATTCTTTCATCAAAGAGTTGTTAAGCCTTAAGATCAAGACCCTCAATGCAGAAAGTCATGTTAAATGATATGTGGATGTTCTTCTTTACAACATAAAAAAAAAATAGATTTTTGATAAAAAATTCACAACACATGCTGCTCAAAACAAAATACTCAAGTATGTTTTACATGACAACTGCTTGCTCTGATCGTGAAAATTCGGGAAGGTCAAGGGGCAGAAAAGGCGCAGGTATCCTTTTCTGATTTAGAGTACATTTTACCTTTTCTTCTCCTTTCTTTCCTATCTCTTAACAAGGGGTCACAGAAAAGGCTCAGATGCCGCTCTTCTAGCCTTTTTTTTGTTTTCTGTCCTCCTCTCTAAAAATCTCTGTACACTATATATTCTGTCCTTCCCTCCTTTATTTTAAGCCCAATCCTATCCTCGCTTCCTCTTAAACACTGTCACAGTGAACACACATACTGGAATCGATTGAGCAAAATGATTGAAAAAGCCAATCCAATTTACTTCTAGCAAAGTCTTATTGACTTCAGTCTGCTGCTCCAAATAAGAGTATGGAAGCCCCATTGTGAGACGCCGCCGTTTCCACCCGGTTAAATACGAACACTGCTTTCTGCACCGCTTCGCAGATACAATTGCAAACTACAGGTTTAACATTAATTCTGTGTCACACAAATAACAGATGTGGTTTCTTCAGTTGTTTTCCCACTAATTTCCTGTTTTGTCTCACCACCCAAGATTCAATTCTGCAGAATCTGTGCACTGTAAGCTTGTCTAAAAACATTTGAGCTGTTTTTGTCATGCTATTCTCCTAAAACCAGCATTATTTACTTCAACCTTTTGTACATTATAAGGATTCAGAAAGCCTTAGCACCATAGGCAATAACATATTACTTCTTGCAGAATATTATAAACAGAAAATCTGGTCTTCCCACAGCCCTGAATTTAAAAGGCTCCTGACCCAGATTTTAAAACCACTGACTGGCTATTCACTCACATCATCACAATGTATTATTGCTGACACGTGTGCTGACACCATACCTGCGCACAGAACTACAGTTCAGCTATCATACTGTTCAGCTCTAACAGTACAGGATAATCTTTGCCTCACTATGCATTTGCTAGATAGCAGTGATCATCTAATTACAGCTGAGACTTATGAATTAAACACAACAACAAAATGACCTTTCCACATCCTGTTTGAATGAGCTGAAGGCTGATCCCATCAAAAGCGGCCTCCCCCTATGACATCGAGCCAGCTATCCCGCCACCCCGCCTCAGCCCTTAGACACCACAGAGTCGAGCGGAGCTCGGCCCAGCTTGGCTGCCATGGTGATAAGAAGAGGGTTGGAGAACCAAGACTGAAAATAGCCGGAGATCGGATGCCGACAGTGGGCAAGGAGATGGACTACAAAACACCACACAGCAAGAAACGCACGGTGCCCTCAATACCTCGGGGAGCGTTCTCGTGTCACAAGTGCTGACTAACAAAACAGACAGCTGAATCTTTCGTGAACATTGATAGCACAACATTTCACAACAAGGAGGAAGGATTAGAGGTAACAGCAAATACATAGAGGTTTTATAACTATCCTGAAAATTAAAGCTGCTCTAATCAATATTTTCATATTAACAATGGATCAAGTTACTAAATGTATGTATAACAGGAAAGCGGTGAATCATAGTGATGAACCCACAGATAATTATCACCTGACTCTGCAGTTCTTCTCAGCTCTATGAAGTGTTGGTGTCTTTCAACTCACAGTTTTGGTTTTTAGCCCACTTGGTTATACAGTAGCCCACTGGTTCACTCTCACATCACAGAAAGCGGTTTCCAGCAAAAAAAGGTCACATTACCTGCCCACCACCAAACACCACACAGACAAAGATAGATAGAGAGACACAGATATTCCCTAGGCATATCAAAATAGATAGTGAATATTGGACTCACATTCATTCGCAGCCAGATACACGTCTAAATAAATGCGAAGTTTGCTCCATATCTGCTAGATGTGTAAATAAGCATTTGCTAACACGTTACACATATTAACTTTAAAAAGTGATAATATATCAGTGTTTTGGTTACAGCTTTCTGTGCTGCCCCCAGGCGGCCAAAAAAAAGCTGCACGTTAGTGGCAAAAAAAGTAGAATTGCAACATAAATGATTAATCTTAGGTGGTTAAATTATTACAAAAACATTTAGTATTTAGTAATGGGGATATGCTTAGTAACACATAGATGAATAAATGCTGTTCATTTCATTCAACTACAGCAGTCCATTAACTAATGCTGCCTCAAAAGACTTAGGAAACAAATTAAACTTGCCTCTAAAGATTTGGTTGGTTTATGTTTGTAAGTAACATCATGCAAAATAGGTGTTGCAGTAAAGTGAGATGTCCTCAGGTTGAACAAGCATGGCTCACTGCAGATAATGCCAGGTTGTGAGGTGTCACACATTTCTCTAATGAGAGTCTGTTGGTTTTCTCCTGCAGGCTGTGTTGTTTTGATGTGTGCGTGTGTGTCCTCAAACAGGGGAAGAGGGCTCAGCACCAGCGTAGCGGCCTGTGGGTTTAATTTTAGACTCTTGCCTAATGAGAGGCAGAGTGTGTCTGCAGATGATACCGCTCTCCCGATGAAGCATCATTACCGCCAAAGAGGGGAGAAATAATTCGAGCCGGAACACACTCTCCCCCTATGGTGAATTGACATCATGAAACACGGCTCGCAGAGACAGAGATAGAGATATGCTCAAATGCTGTTACACTTAACACAAGCTGACATACAGACTGTATGTCTTATCTGTGTGAGGATATTTCTTGCAGTGTGGTAAAATTTCCTGAGCGCACACTTTTTGCAGTGAGATGTCCATAAGAGCTTGTTTCCTCTGACAATTAACATTTTCATCCATAGTTTGTTTTTTTCCAGCACTTGCATATCAACACATCATCTTTATTCTGCTGAATGTCAGCTTGTCTTCAGTGTAACGGCATACAGTTAACTCATTCTAACTGTTGAGTTGTTATTAGAAATTTTGGAAATCATCTAGAGTTGCAAATGACAATTATATTCCTTATTGATTCATTGCTTGGTGTATAGAATGTAAAAAAAAAAAATAGTGAAAAAAGGCTGTAATACTTTTCCGAGACCCAAGCTCACATCTTCAAAATGTCTTGTTTTGTCCAACCATGGATGTATTATAATATCAAACTAACAGCCTATAACCCAAAGAGATTTAATGCACATCAGACAAAGAAAATCAGAAAATACTATGGAACAGTATTTTTGTTTGAAAAATGACTGATTAATCAAGTATCAAATTAGTTGCCGAATAAATGGTCTGTCAATTGACAAATTCTTTCAGCTCTAATCAATGTATTGTGTAGCCCATGATCAACAGTGAAAAATAGTTTAAAAAAATGCCCATCACAAGCTCTGAAGTCTCAAGCTAACATTGTCAAATGTCTTGTTTTTTTTTGACCAACAGTCAAAAACCCCAAAATGTTAATTTTACAATGATATAAAAGGAAAGAAGAGCAGTAAATCCTCGTTTGAGAAACCTGCACCATTAAATATTAGTATGTTACCTTGATGCATAACTTGGTTAATTGTTTCCTCAGGATAATCATCATAGAGGTATCATTAGTTCAGGAGTGCTGAAACATCTTCAAGACTTAAACAATAAATCCAGTTCATTTGGACTATCACTTGTCGAACAAGAGCATCACAAGCTGCACTTTCTAAACAACAGGTTAGGACTATATGGCATAAAATACCCATTAACAAAAGAAAGAATACATCACCTTT
This sequence comes from Perca flavescens, assembly GCF_004354835.1. Lineage (NCBI taxonomy): Eukaryota > Metazoa > Chordata > Actinopteri > Perciformes > Percidae > Perca > Perca flavescens. The sequence continues at coordinate 18,805,299 of NC_041338.1, forward strand.
ATCTCTGTATTTGTCAATAAGAATAAATCCCCTCAGTGTTTGTATCCGCTGTGTGAGAGCATCATTCAGTTGTCATAATCCCAGTGCCCGTGTATTCCTCGATGTGTCTGTTGTGACTGAGTGACAGTGAAGAGAGATGAGCTGATTCCCTCACAAAATCACCCCCCTCCCACACACCGACAACCCCTTCTCCCCTCCTCCCATGTCCCTCCCCTGAGCCTCCCTCCCCCCTCCCTCCCCTCTCACAGTGGGATTAAAACAACCTTTTGTCTCTCTACAATAGAGGTTAAACATTTCCTGGTATCACATGAACAGCTACCAGAATCGACAAAGTTGCCGGGTGGGTTTTAAAACCACATTTGTACAGACGCATTCAATATTCAACAAGTTATCTGTTTTGTATCAGACACAACTATAAGCAGGAGGAGGAGATGACAGAGCATAACATCCTGCGATATGAATTTGGCAGAGCATAAAAGCAACATTGACACTATAATTGCATGTTAAATCAAATAGCACCCGGTTAACACTGGAATAACTGTCAGCTGCACTGATTGTGCTCGGACAATGCAGCTTTTTGGATATTCAATAGAGGGTGGAGGTGGAGTAGAACCAGCAAAGCTACGCTAAGAAAAGGAAAAAGCCTGAAGGCACATCCTCTGGACTTCCCTTCCCATAAAGTGAGAAGCCAGAGAAAGTGCTCACCTACACTCAACAGATGTCTATCCCATGCAATCTAATCTAGTTGACTCAGTGAGGGGAAGCTTAGTTATTGCAGACTCCTCACCGGTATTATTGCAACCCGTTTTAAAATAATAGAAGGAATAGAAAGAAGTGAAAAGGGTCTTTTGACATAAGTTAGCTATGGTTGCAGAGGGCAACAATGGTGGGAGCTATCCCTTTGAAAGAGTCACTATTCTCTTGGCCCGGCCCTAAATAATGCTCCTCTCATTACAAAAGCACAGAAAATGTAACATTATCTGCCCAAAAGCACATTGTCCATCAACGTGAACAATGATTTAGACTAGTATTTTGTTTTGTTTTACACTTTTTTCCCCTCTCAGTTACAGTGGTGGGATGTGACTAAGTACAAGAACTCATGCTGTACTTAAGTACAATTCTGAGGTACTTTACTTAACTATTTCCATTTTATGGCAGCTTACACTTCTACTACTCTTAGTAGAGTAGTATAGTAGTGTTTATTCCGCTAGGCCTATTTATATTTGAAAGATATACTGTAGCTACTAGTTACTTTTCAGATAAAGATTTTAAATACAAAAATATATGATGAGTTTGTAAAATAAAATATATTTAATCAGTGGTCTGGCTAGTGTTTAGCTTGTGACAGTGTGCAGTTGGGGCTCCTTGTCACATTTCAGATGCCTATGAGTTGTTAGCAGTTCCACAAAAGAGAAATTTCTCATATAACAATAATAATATTATTCTCAGATGGTTTCGTTAAAAAAAAAAAGTTCTAATCATCAATTATTTCACAAAAACAGCAAAGACAAGAGAAAACAATAAATGCAAACAGATTTGTGCAGAACCTTTTGTTTTTTTCTTCTTTCCTCTCCCATGAATCATTTGGATTTATCTGGTAACCCTTTGGAGGGGGCTGACCCTTAAATTGGAAGATACTGGACTAAACTAGCTAACTGTATATAAAGTAGGGCTGGGCGATATATCGATATAAAAAATATATCGATATATTTTTAAATGAGATATGGAATTAGACCATATCGCATATATCGATATAGTTCAAATTTGATCCTTGCTCCAAGTAAGCAAGCAAGCAAGCTGCTGATCCTTTTGGATTGGCCTCTTTTATTTTATAGGCTTTTTATTTAAGATATTTTTTTATTTAAATGTGCACCTTATGGAGCTTTGATTTCAATAAAGGTACTCCTGTTGTTATACAGTATTTATATATTATACAGTTTACATTTTATTGTTATTTGAACAGCTGAGCATTTAATCATGAACCAGGTGAAGAAACCTGTTCATTATTTATTCATTAGTTTTTGTAACTGTTCACTGAAATAGCCGGTTTCTATGAAACTACTTGTGACATGTCATATTTGGCTTTGACTTTGACTCAACATTTGCTCTCACTTTACAGAAAAAATATCGGGATATATATCGTATATCGGTATTCAGCCAAAATATATCGGGATATGACTTTTGGTCCATATCGCCCAGCCCTAATATAAAGTAGTTAAAACTAGCGTCACCTCGACCAGCTACAACGGTAAAATGCTGCTTACATGTTGATGCAGTGTAAGCAGCAGTGATCAGTCACAGAGGACATTTTGAAATGATTCTGAATGCAGGACCTTTACTTGAGTATTTTTGCTTTTACTTAAAGGTTCCCTGTGTTTTTTTTGTTTTTTTTACCTTTAGTAGCGCTAAGGACCTTTTTTTTCTATGAATGGGTACCCTGTTTTGTGATCTCATACGCACATGGCAAAACTATACATTTTCTAGCCCGAGGGGGCTGGGAAGGTTCACAGATCCAGTGGATCTGTGGAACCCTATAGTTTTCCTAAGGATAATTTTTCCGTTGATAAAAGTCATGCAAGGACCTCAGACAAATAAATGCATCCACTTCCACCACTAGGTGGCGCTACAGCAGCATTTGGCCTTATAACTCCCAAACCGTACATTGTACATTATAAAATACTTACATCCACGCGTTTCCTGAATTCAGCTGAATCTCCTGATATAAGCACTGCCTATTTCCGCCTAGACTTTTTTGTGAAAAATCGTGATTTATCATAAAACCTACTGTTTCGAACTTCTCTTAGACCGTACAACCAATCTGCACAAAACTTGGTAGGTAGCATCTACAGATGGACCTGACCAAAAGTTTGCTACGTTAAACTATGCGCAATTTAACACCAAACATTTTGTAGCTAGCTACCAAACACAAACTTTATCATATCTCAGCCAAATTAAATGCTATCAGCAAAAAACTTGAGATTATTGATCAGCATCGTACTACGAAGCTCTGTGCCGATTTGTTATTAGACAACACATAATAAACATTTATGTGTTTTGGCCAATAACTCAATGCATGTAAATGGGACATTTGCAATTGCAATTTATCTGCCGTAGTAACTGCTATCAACATGAAACTTGTGATGCTCGTTTGGCATGCTGCCCTGAGGCTCTGTACCAAATTTGGCGAAGATCGGCCATAAGCCATAGTCAACGTATACCAGTTTTGGCCCTTTTACTCAATCAATGTTAATGGGATATTTGCAATGGCAATCTACGACAGACCTTGCAGCTTACACCTCTCAATATTTCCTGACGTTTGCCTCCCCACTGTTCCGCTTTGGGTTCCGTTCCGCTTTGGGTTCCGCTTTCGCATGCTCCCCAGGTCGTCGGGGGCGACTCGCGCCGATGAGGCTTGGACCCCATCATAACTGCTTGCAGTTCTAGTTTAAATAGTTTTTTTGTGGCATTTTTAGGCCTTTATTTTTGACAGGACAGCCTTAGACATGAAAGGGGAGAGCTAGGGGGAATGACATGCAGCAAAGGGCTGCAGGTCAAAACTGAATCTGCGGCCACTGCGTCGTTCTGAGCCCAGGTGTATGGACGCGCACTCTACCAGGTGAGCTACCCAGGCACCCACTATACACATTTCTGCCAACGGTTTCACACTATTCCACTGATCTACAAGTGGTAACACGCCAAGATATGCACCAATACGGCAGTTAAGGCAGGGAAGAAGAACATTGCAAGCAAGTAAACATGGATGTGTTGGATTTAGCGGTTTAATGAGGAAAGAAATGCATTTATACATTGTTGCTTAAGGATACATACATTGCATTTTGTTGCGTGACACTGAATGTAAAACGTAACTTTTATTTGTTTACAAGAAAACCCCACAGGGCACCTTTTAAAGATCTGAGCACTTCTTCAATGCTCAATTGCTCAATTGTTTCCACTGGTGTTGTGTTCCTTTTTGGGAACAGCCACTTAATAATCCTACAAAGGCATATGAATTCTGTCTGCACCAGTGGGACATACACAATATGTTCCCAACATGGTCATTGTTGCATGCCACTGCAGGTATATAATTTCCACCCACTTACCATGATGAAACAGTCAGCCTACAGACCATCAGAACTTCATAGGTGGTCAAGAGACCTGAAACCTCTGTGCTGAAATTCCACCTTTAATTTACTAATGAACGGCTTCAGTTGTTTTCTATGTACACATAACTCATCACATTAAGCTTTCTCAGCATATAACGCCACTGTATGAGAAGCCATTCATTTAAAAAATGTATCATAAATAAAAGCATTCATAGTGCCAGACATCTTTCGGAGAGATGATGGATAGCGGTGAGGTGTATGCATTATGGTATGAAATGAGTGAAAGGGCCATATTTCATTGAGCGAGGGGCGTGATTGACCAAGTCTAATGGGCATTATTTCTGCACACTGACTCTGTTGAGCAGAGACACTGGGCATACCCTGCCGGCCCATTGCTCCATCAGACTCACACTGAGATAGGACCGGCGCCCTCCCTGCTCTTTGTCACAACACCAATGGAATAACAATATTTCAATGGCAAATGCATATTTCAATGGCAACTTTTGACAGAACAAAGTTCATGCTGCGGTCTAGACCAAGCCTTCCTAACTAGAGCTGCAGCCTATGCAGACGTTTGTGTGTGTGTGTGTGTGTGTGTGTGTGTGTGTGTGTGTGTGTGTGTGTCAGTGGGTGTTCGTGGGGAGGACTTCTTTCGAATTTCCTATTCAGAAATGTGAATGGGAGTGAGTTATGATTGGCTCAGGGAGAGAATGAGGGGCTGGGTTCACAAGGCTATCAAGGCAGGGTGGGTGGGACACTTGTAAAATGCTTCAGACAAGTATAGATGATTTAGCCCTTTTAAGTTTGCTCCTAATGCATTCCTATTCCTACAAGTCATTTTCGCTTGTTTGTTTGAGCACTCCAAACACGTTTTTCGGGTCACTTTGAATCAGCTATTGTTTAAATGTGATTCTCCATCAAGCAATAAACAGAGACAATAACAACCTGATAACACAGAACAGCACTGTCCTCTGGCAATCACTTTGTTTTGTCCCTGTCCATGTCTGTATCAATTTTGGCCTTGTTAACTCTGGCTGAACTCATTACAACACAATAACGCTGAGGACTGTGGTGTCAGAGGTATCACATAGCATAGCGACTATTATGATAACTTCAGGTATCTGGTTAACTACCAAAGGAGCTAGATGAAATAATTTTAAATTCAAACATTCAAGCTGCATTGATGACACAGGCATCTGATCTGACAATGAGGAAAACAAAGCGACCAAGGTCTTAAGGGAATTTACATGAATTACAGCAAGAGGCCCGTAGGGACGGCCGCGACCTCTCCTCAGCTTTTTGAAACTAAACAAGACCCCAATCCCGCCCATCACCACAAAACACACACACACACACACACACACACACACACACACACACACACACACACACACACACACACACACACACACACACACACACACACACACACACACACACACACACACACACACACACACACACACACACACACACTCTGCTACAAACACACACATGCACAAAGACCCACTGGTAGAGAATGGTGTGACTGGTTACCATGGAGCCATGAGGCTCACTGACAGGGCTGGAGTGTTCAACATGCTCACAGACAACAGAGAGGATGATGGAGAGAAAAAGAAAGCGACAGAGGGAGAGAGAGAGGCAGAGAGAGCGCAGTAAAAAAACAACAAAGAAAGTGTAGAATAGGAGAGATTTACCACACACAGGCAGCAGACCGTCCCTGAGGTTAAGGACCTGTAGTGTCGTGCATCGTATTTCTTTTTAACTGAAAGACCCTTACTGACACAACTCACAGCAAAAGCCAGAGCGGTCTCTTTTTTCTTTCCCCTATTTACAGGATCAATTCTGTTTCTGTGATGTACATTATTGAGCGATTATTAAGTTTTATTTCAATTTGTCTCTGATTTTTGAAGTTTTGGCCATCATTCCTACCATTAATAATAACTCTGGAAATGCAGCAACATTGCAAAGAAGAAGTCTGACGGGACACGAAACAAGAGCAGTCAGACGATACAGGTCTTTAAAACACACCATCAGGTTAGCCAAACGTATTTGTAAGACAAAACAAAGGCAAAAGGAGAAGTTATAACCCTAATTTTGGCTACTGAGAAAACTTAAAATCCTGGATTACTCTTGTGCAATCACCTTGGATTAATTTACTGCTAAATATAGTGAATCTAGCATGCACAACAGCAAGACTGAGTAACACTCAGTGCTTTACGGTTAAAGGAAAACAATAGTTTCTTGCAACTTTGGTTTTATTTTTGTACCTTGAGCCATTGTGTCTTACCCTGATAATCAGACTAAATTGCCATTTAGTTTCACTTTATTGATTTAGCCTGGCATTGTGTTCATGTAAGCCGATTTGTTGTTGGGAGAGAGGGGGGTATTTTAGTTAGCCCTAACCAATCCATAGCAAGTAGCATCGGTCAAAACGTAATATTTTTCACACTAACCAAAGAAATATGTCAATTTAAGAGTTTCTATTTTTGTCCGTGCACTTACAGCACCTTGTACAGCTACATCGATCTAATCCACGTCACCATTTTCTGTTGCTTTTTTCATTGATATAGATATGTAGCTAGCTAGCTACGAAGGAAGATGACGTCCCCAGTATTAATACCTTCTGCTGATCTCTAAATGGTCTGTTGTTCTCCCAACACCAGACCTAATTGAATCGCTCAACAAATCTGAGATGTCAGAGATTATTCAGAGGTCTGGAAAGAGGCTAATCAATTTTATCAGTTACCGTATTATAGCAAAGTTGTTACTGAGATCTTGGAACAGGGCGACATTGTTTACAATAGGTCCTTTGTTGCTGTGTCCCTGGATCTCAGTAATTACTTTGGTGAATACTTTGCAATGATGTTATCTTAGCAGATAGAAACTAAGGCCGGAGTTACAAAAATAAATCTTATTCCATAGACATAAGCATTGTATCTCAGAAGAACTAAAAAGCAAATACACTTGTTATCTACATTGTTTATGTTTAGCTGTACTGTTCCCAAAAGGCCTCTTTAGGTTTGTTTGTATTGTCTGCTGCCCTCTTGTACGTCGCACAGCTTCCCTGTGTAATGAAGAATTATCACTGATATGTCCAGTTAAGTTTTAACTATGAAGGAATTTAGATCGTTGGGTTGTTAACAATCCGTCTGATTATCAATGGTGTTTTGTTTCCAGATTTCAACAATTAAGTTTGTAGAGGCTAAGCCCATGCTTTAAGTCCCTGAGGTGCTTTTCCACGGGTAGAGTAATTGATGCACTTTTTACCTTTTTGATCAATGAAAATCAAAGTCGTATTGGCAGTTAAAACCATTGGTTCCATTTATTTCCATCTCATCTTCTTTGGTTTTCCAGAAAAATCACTGCTTGTATGTGTGCTTGAGTAGCGGTGTGTCTGCGTGTGTGTAGTCAAAAACTGTATGTGCTTCTGAGGAACCAAAGATTGGTTCCTATTTATACCAAGGGCACTAATTACAAAGTTGATACATGCAATGTTATCATTAATGATTAAAATATAATGGCCAAAACTGAGAAAAAAAAAGTTGTAATAAACCAGAATTTTGCTTTAAGGATAGACCACCATTACTGCTTTGTTGCCAATGGAAACAGGAACCCCTCCTCCCTTGGCTATTGTTAGCTCACTATGTTCGAGCCAATGACTTTGAGTGACTTGCCAGCAATAGCCATACAGTATATGGCAATATGGCAACCATTCATGTGGTAAGAAAAGCTCTACAGCATGGTTTTAAACACACAGCCAGGCTTTGTGTGTGTGTGTGTGTGTGTGTGTGTGTGTGTGTGTCAGCACCAGCTGAGGACAGGAGGCGAGGTGGAAGAGGTCCAGGTTTTTTTATGCAGCAAAGAAAGAGAAAGGCCCGCTGAGCAGGTCTCCTCCTCTATATGCTCCATACTGTCACCAATAAGAAGATCATCCTCGGTCCAGTGAGCGACTATGGACGTCAATAAACACACACTACCCCACACACACGCACAACACACACTCTCTCAGTATGTACATGTGTGCTGATCTCTGCATCCATATGTGTCCACAGAAGGTGCAGGCATGTGTGCGCCTCCTTTGCTTCCCCACCAGGACCAATTTCCATCCGCCGTCTGTGTGAGAGTGTGCGATCGATGCTGCACGGGGCGCGTCATCCAGGCTGTTCATTACTGTAGGCAACACTGCAGCCATAAGCACAAACAACCTGCCCCACTGACGCATAACACACCAGCCATGGCCGGATTAATGGACATTTAATGCCATGTTAAAGCCCATACCCATTAATACAGAAAGAAGAAGAACTTGAGGTTTTTTTTATAATTTTTTGGGGGCTTTCTTCCCTTTATTACAGAGTGACAGTGGATAGACAGGAAAGATGCTCTAGCATGTGTACTAGCATGTTCATGTTTAGCAGGTACAATGTTCACCATCTTAGTTAAGCGTGTTTGCATTAAACACAAAGTACAGCTGGGGCTGATGGAAATGCCATTTTTTGCAGAAATAAACTAATGAACTAGTGTTAGTGAAACAGAAATTTAGACCTGAGAGATGAACATTTCACCCTAAGGGCAATGGATCCAATAGTTTTCAGGGCATTTCCCTTAAAGGCCACAAATGTCAACCTCATGGTGGCGCTAGATGAAAATTCAGGGCATCCCCAATGCCAGTAGGAGTAATTCTCTGGGAACCATCAATGCCTGGACCAACCGACAACAGTCTGGAAACCAAGCATCTGAGCAAGAATACCAATAGGTACAAAAGGAGACAAAGAATGTGTATGCAATATGCAGCCTTTGGCCTTAGGATTGCATCAGCAGCATATCAACCTGCAGTGTTCTAAATGAGCAGAGAAAGGTGATAAAGACTTCACATCTACACAAGCTAGAACTACTGAAAAAAAGCTAGGAGAAACACCTTGAAGCACCTGCATCACAGCACATGCTTCATGTTTGCATTTTCCTTTTTTGAGAGGCAAAATTATTTGCTTTTTAGTGAGTCTAAAAACTGACGATCTGATCTTTTTTATGAAATCCATATTGTGCTCAATGAGTCAAGAGCACACAAAAAACCAAAGGCTGAGTATAAATAATTTCTGTTCACTCCTTTAACACACATATTAATTTTGACAAATTTTCAGGGCACCCTGGTAGCTCACCTGGTTGAGCGTGCGCCCCATGTAATAAAGGCTCAGTCCTTACTGCAGCATCCCAGGTTCTATTCCGACCCATAGCCCTTTGCTGCTTGTCATCCCCCTCTCTCTCGCCCCCCTTTCCTGTCTTCAGCTGTCCTGTACAATAAAGGCAAAAAAAGCCGAAAAAATAATCTCTGAAACAAATTATTGACAGATATTCTTTTAAAAATATATAACTGTGATAGAAGTGAAACAATCCGCAGACAGCTGGCAGGGTGGGAGTGTCAGTGACGTTGAGGTGTGCTAAGCCAGTGGTGAAGGAGACAGCGCTGAAGGGTTTAATCAGCCCGTCTACTGCAAACTGATGCGTACACACTAACAAACACACACACACACACACACACACACACACACACACACACACACACACACACACACACACACACACACACACACACACACACACACACACACACACACACACACACACACACACACACAATGTTTCTGCAGGTGCTGAGATAAAAATGCAGAGGCAGGGAGACATGATGAAATATAGGAAAGAAAGAAGATATGCCAAAGGCAGGAGCAAATCAGAGGACCAGAAGTGAAGGCCAGTGAAGGCATTGGCTCATTAGTTGCAATGTGTGCGGACTGAACTATATACACACATATATATATATATATATATATATATATATATATATATATATATATATATATATATATATATATATATATGTGTGTGTGTGTGTGTGTGTGTGTGTGTGTGTGTGTGTGTGTGTGTGTGTGAATCTGCAAATGTTTGTGTTTGTACGCCTGCAAGAGTGAAGTTGTGTGTCTGTTTGGCATACGAGTACATCACTGAAACATGAATCCCCTGTGTATATTAGTGTGCATGTTTGTGTGTGCATTCTCAAATAACAGCCAGGTAAATGACCAGGACAAAAATAAAGGATGGGTAAAAGACACTGAGGGGACAGGGAAAAAACCTGTATAATTAGTAATTAGAAAAACAGGCCTATATATATGTTTCAAATAAAGGTAAAAACAGACGCTTACCCTAGTGTTACAAAAATTATTAGTGCTTGGCCTTCTCTTTTGCTCCAAAAGTCTTTGCAGTTTCTACTGGTCAAGTGGAGGAAATCCACACAGTCCTCCATCCCTCTCAAGACTCACCACCCTCCCTCACCCTCTGCCTCTTTTCTCATACTCCCTTCTCCTTCCACCTATCTCTCCCTCCCTTCTCTTACCGGACTCCATGCTCTCTGGTGCAGGTGACAGCACAGGGACAATGGGATGATATCACTGGTTCAGCTTCTAGCAGCTTGTCTGCATGCTGCACAATAACAGACTGTTGCAGCTCGAGTGTGGCACATTGTGAAGTTTGTGGGAGAGAGAGTGAGAGAGACAGAGGGTAAGAGAAGGAGGGAGAGAAATGGAAAAACAAACTGTACTACACAACTGAGGCTGAAGGGAGGGACTCGGTTTTCTCTGTAGCATCAGTGTGTGTGTGTGTGTGTGTGTGTGTGTGTGTGTGTGTGTGTGTGTGTGTGTGTGTGTGTGTGTGTGTGTGTACACACTGGTGGTCATGTGTGTATGCAAACTACACTGAGCCTATAGCCTGTGTTCCTGTAGCTAAATATGTGTGGACAGGACTGCAGATTGTGCTACCTTTTAATTACAGCACTGCTCCTTCCTCTGACAATGTCTCACACACATACATAAACACACACACACACACACACACACACACACACACACACACACACACACACACAGCAAACAGCACACGGCGCACCTGCCTTGAGGCAGATTGGATTTACACTGCATCAATAATTTACCCTCATATATATCCCCAAACACACATACACACACACACACAAAAACACACACTCGACGCAGGTTGTCTTTCAGTACCCGATAGCATTTAGAGGAGGCAGTTGTCACAAACACACGATACTGAGAGAAGCAGGGAATAACTGTGGTTAGAGGCTAACACATGTCCCACTGACTGATCCTGCATCATTACAGCACAAATTACCTCAGATATTAAGCCAATTATGAGCTGTGTAAACACAGACAGTGAGGAGACTTTTTTTTGGAATCAAGCTGTCCTATTCTTAGAAACACCTGAAATAAAAACAACATCCCTGGGCTTCCTATTCTCCAGATCCATCACTACACTTCAGCTGAGACAGGCTGAGGAGCAGACACCCTGCTGGAGAGAGGCTTTCATCTCCTCCACTGCTGTGCATTAGGCAGAATTTCAACTGCCCTTGTTTTTTTTTTTTTTTTTTTTTTTTTTTTTTGTAGTACAGGATGCAAATGGGCTTCAGTTACTGTTGTTAAGGTCTGTTGTTTTTTCCACAGTCAGCCAGTACAATGTTATATCTCAACTGTGTGCTTAGATGTGGCCAGGTGTCGTACCTGAAGCATCTGTCCTGAATTTAGATGGAGTTTTGAGATGTTCTCTTTGACTATTAGGAAAACAACTATTTAATTATCTGTCAATTTTATCACCATTTTTTAATCATGATTTCTCAGGGCCTAAGCTCATGTTTTCAAATAGCTTATTTTGTTCAGCTAACAGTCCAACACCCAAATATATCAATTTACATTAGTATAAAACAGAGAAAAGCAGCAAATTCTGAAATGTTTGCTCAATAAATGACAAACCATTTACCGAAATAATTGCCTATTAACTTTCAGCTGATCAACTAATTAATTATTCAACTAAAGGTTTCGGCATTAGTATTTATTCAGGGTAAAAATAATCAGTCGGTGATAGTCTAAAAAAGTGAGCACTTTGATAACAACAATTGGTTTGGCGTGGTATTTTTACTAATGAACATTTTTATGTTAAGAGAAACTGTTTTTCTTGAGATTAAATAAGTGTGCCAATGACTTGAGGGTGAAACCACAACTGCATCCATTTAGGATGATAACATATAAATATGGTACAGAGGATTAGGTTGTTTGTTGCCATTTCAAATGGTATGGAAAATGAGTTTTATTTTGTTTTCAACTGTTATTTTTACTGGGAACTATGCAGTTTTATCGTAACAAGATAAAAAACAGGAACCAATTTTTTAAACATGGGTGATGCATTAAGGTATCCTGAGGAGTTTTTTAACCTCTAGAAGTGCAATTTTACAAGTGTAGCCCCGTTTGTCCGTTTGTTGGTTTGTTTGTCAGCAGGTTTATGGAAACACTACTGGCCTGATTTTCATGAAACATAGTCAAAGGTTGTAGCATGGGCCAAGGAAGAAGCCAGTTCATGTTGGAGTGGCTCCGAATCACAGGACAGATACACAATTACTTTTCTAACATTGCAAGATAGGGGTGTTTGTGCTGCGTCAATGTGGTGTCGGAATAATCAGAATAATTAGTTCATGCCTTGGCGAAGGTCTGCCCTCTCCGAGTGCCCTTCTAGTTTTCTTCTCTTATTTGGTGCATAATTTATTTGACATTTTGAAACATAAACAAGTTACCTGAAATAACCTAGATATATTGTTATATCTTGGACGTTTCATATACAGCAATGCCTTGTAATTCCAGATGGGATGGGAATGTTTAGCATGACAGAGATAAAACTAACTTGTGATTTCACTGAACACTTAATGGATTCTAATGCTCTCCTTTAAATGTGATCCACTAACTTTGGCATTTAAAGTGGAAAAGCTCATGTATTGATCAAATGACCATTAGCACTTTGAACCAGGTCTTTATTGGAAACACTTAAAGTGGATTCCTTTAAAATGTTTTGAGAAAATGGATCTCCTGCACTACTGGCAATAGGTTAATGCACTTATTGCGGATACATGGATTCCATTAGGCTGAGGTCTATGTGAAAATGATCAGTAATGCAAACATAAACAAGAATGGCTGACCTTGGAGGGTACAATCTAAATACTCTTACACAAATAACGGTGCATTGTTGTTCCAAGTTGATTCTTAAGAGGGAAGTTTGAAGATTTTCTTGAGTCAAGTAATTTATTCACTTGGATGTCAAGCACAGGAGGGGGCAGGAATTTTGAGGAGTGTGTAACAATTGGGCTTTTCTTTCCTCAAATCTGCATAATTATTGAGGTTAATTCAGCACAGAGCTTGTGCACCATTGTCTTTGAATGTGGCTGCTATTGCTTAAATGAATAAATTAGTTACAAAACAAAGCTGACAGACAAGCTCTGCCTGAATGCACTATGTCAGAGAAACTGGCTCCAAAGATAAGAAGCTGCAAGAAAATGCCTTCACTTGATTTGCTGGAGACAACAGCCTTGTCATTTAAAAGGCATTTGGGTCTGAGTTTTCTCAAGTGATATGATTTCTCTGCTATCTGTGCTGCATGCTCTATTCACAACAACGAATGAATTTTACACATCTTCCACTATGTGTGTTAGTCTCAGTGGTCTGTGTTCTCTCTGCTTCATTCTTGATAAGCAAAACTAACATTGCTGCAGTTGTGACAAGACACCTTGTACTCTTCAGGGAAATTATACAGTAAAATGGGACAGATGCTCACTGCTGAAATAACTGAGATGACAGCATACACATCTGCATGATAAGAAAAGTGATGAACTGTTTTTTGGGTGAATAGATCAACATTTTTTAATTCATAAATTGGCTGGCGGGGATTTTTGTGAGCTGAACATATTTGACAGCATGTTTTAAAGTGTTTTTCCTCTTATTATCCATATCAAATGTCTTTTATGGACAGATTGGACTGTAAAAAAGCCCATTGGTATGCAGGAAACTGCTCTCAAAGATACTGAATGGAATGGGATGTATTGCAACAGAGTGCTCGACGCAAATTGCACTTTCTGCTCCTAAAACGGACTGAAATACTGCATAAAAGCAATGAATCACACATTTTTAAAAGAAATAAGGAAATGTTAAGCTATCACCAAAGCTATTACATTTAATCCTGCGGGGAATATATGTTTCTACCAATTTCCATGGCAATTTATCCAATAGTCGAGATATTTCACCCAAAACCAAAAATGTGAGCCTCTTGATGGAGCTGGATGAAAAGTCAGACCAGATCAGACCATGAATGTCTGTACAAACCTTTATTCCAATCCATCCAATAGATGTTGAGATGTTTTAGTGTGGACCAAAGTGGTTGACCAACCAACCAATCAACTGACATACATTGCCGCTCTGTTGCTACTTTGGCTAAAAAAAGTGCAATACATATTATATTTACTAGTGCTGTCAGTTAAACACGTTAACGGCGTTAACGCAAACTCATTTTAACGGCGTCAATTTTTTTATCGCGAGATTAACGTTCTTTTTGGCCCAGCAAACCTTGTAGTTTTTTCACATGCTGTTCCAACAATTAGTAACATTAGAAAAACTACAACCCCACACCGGATCTAGCTAGACCGGAAACAAAACAACATGCACGCTGCACACACTTGTTTGCACTTGCTTGTGAGCCGGCCAAAGAGTAGTACATAGCTGCAAACTAATTGCTTTTTGACAAAAATTGCCGTTTTGAATGGGGTCCGAGACCCGGTGCTAATACGGCACTGGTGCTTTAAAGGAACACGGCGACTTATTGGGAATTTAGCTTATTCACCGTAACCCCCAGAGTAAGACAAGTCGATACATACCCTTCTCATCTCTGTGCGTGCTGTAACGCTGTCTGACGGTTCCAGCATTAGCTTAGCCCAGCACAGATCCTGCAGGTAACTGGTTCCAACCAGCCTACTGCTCCGAATTGTGACAAAAGTGACAAAATAACGCCAACATGTTCCTAGAAGACAGCTGTGTCTCATGTTACGTTGTTTTTTGTACACGCTGTGACTCTAAAAATCACAACATGTAAATAGGAACATGTTGGCGTTATTTTGTCACTTATTCGGAGCAGTAGGATTACTGGAACCATTCACCTGCATGTTCTGTGCTGGCCTGATGCCGCTGGAGCCGTCAGACAGCCTTACAGCACGCACGGAGATGAGAAGGGTATGTATGGACTTGTCTAACTATGGGGGTTACGGTGAATAAGCTAAATTCCTAATAAGTTGGCGTGTTCCTTTAACAACCGTTATCTATCGGACCAAATAGCAACGCAGATTTCGGTGCTTTATTTAGGTGCCACTTAGATGCCTGGGCTTCTCTCTGATGCTCTGAAAACGGACATTAGAGAGAGCTGAAACATTGCCGTACAGGAGGCCAATCAACACTACACTTAGCAGCAGGTAACGTTAGCCTACCGTTAGCTAGCAGCTGGATTAAACATGGTTAAAATATTTACAGCTAAACGTTGTAAAGTGTGTCTGTATTTCACTGAAGAGGACTCCAACACCGGACTGTAGCTGCCGTTGTCTGAAAAACACAGTCATGATGTCATGTTGCTCGCCTCGCCAGCCTCGTGGTGCATTCACTGTAATTGTAAAATATCCTTTTCCCATCCAGTGGTTGTTTTCACCGTTTTGTGCTCCTTTTCTTTTAGATCAACTTTTTATTGTTTTATATTTTTGAACCTACAGAACAGATAAATACAATTGAACAAGGTGCTCCTTTTTTAAATATATATATATATCTTTCGGTTCAGGCACCGTTTTAAAAGTATCGTATCATGTTGATAAGAGTATTAAAATGAGAAAAAATTATGGGACAAAAAGAAATCAAGGGACATTTAAAATAGATAAAAATGTGCGATTATTGCAATTAATAGCGAGTTAACTATGACATTAATGCGATTAATCAAGATTAAATATTTTAATCGTTTGACAGCACTAATATTTACTGAAAAAAGCACTGTTTTCTCAGTGAGTTCAGCTACACATTCATCCAACTGCTGTGCTATCAACCCACCTCCCAGGAAGAAATCTAATTATACAATTGGTTTATACACCCACAGTTACTTCCTTATTTCCCATAGTGACATCCTTCTTCTGCAGTGGGACTAGAGTTGGGTTAATGTACTTAAATGTGTCCCAGTCTGGGCTTTTATGTGTGCGGTGCTGCTCTTATTTCATCAGGCTCTTGACATTATAGCTGTGTGTCCTTGACATGACTGATGGCCAGTTGAGGACTGGGGACCTCGCAGAGCTCTTGTCAGGGAGGATAAACCCTCTGAGAGGTGATGGGGGGCAAGGGGACCTTAGCTTCAGGAGCAGGTCTGAGTGCTGCCTGTCTCCAGTAGGCCCTTCAAGGGCCTGAAATCACATCTAGGGTGGGGAACAGTCTGGCTGTGAAGGGTGACTGACCAACCAGCCTGTCTGGTCTGGTACCTCTGGCCTTTCAAGGTCCCTCTCTGCTTGAGTGCTCAATTAGTGACTAAGAGCCTTGCTGACAGACTACCTGTAAGTCAAATGGCAGTGCTGGTCAAACACTGTTTTAGTTGTTTTTTTATAAGGGGTGGGGGGACTTCATCATACAAGGCCTGAGGGCAGACAACTCGGAACAAGGGCAGCCTCTTCAACTCACCAACAACAAACAGCAAGACAAGACAGGCACTAGTCACACAAAGGAGGCTAATCGTTTAACTGTAGGGCTTTTCAGTTCCGTCGGTTAAGCCTCTGTAATCAAGCTGTTTTCACTTCACTTCTTAGTTCTTGATTTGTTGACTTTCAGTGAAAGAGGTCTTAAAAGATCAGTGTCCTCATCCAGAGGACACCTGCCGCAGCTGTATCAAGCTTCAGTAGAACTCAGGTCAGGGATGAGAAGTCCACTACAATTATTTTTATAAGACTAAATTATTTGGAGGATAATCTTTTTTTTAGGTGGACAAACACTTGAACCACAGGTTTCCTGCCTTTTTTATCTAAGCTCATTTGATGTCACAGTAATCTCTGTATACTAGTAAGTATTAAAAGTCTTGGCTTTGGAAGAATAGCCTGGATCAGCACTTTATACCGCATTTCCTCTCTCTATGCAGTGATCACAATGCCAGTTAAAGCTGCCTGCTCCTTTTCCTTCCAGTGTGTACTCATTATAGAGTGGCAAGTCAAAAAGCCCCACACAGTGGTAGGCATCCTGATCCCGGTGTGCCTTTCACATGGTAAACAGTTTCAGATGGGCCCAGTATTGTGCTGCTATAATACAGCATCTGCTTTATGGCATGGAAAAAATGCATTGTCACCAAGCGGCAGTGAAAGAACCATTGAAGGACAGCCAGGGCTTCATCCCAATGCTGAGTCTGTGACCGTGACACAGGCTGGTGGGTGGTGGTCAAACGACCTGCATACTACTCTGACACTGAGGTTGTGAAGACGACGGCCAGAAAATGAAATACAGGTGGACAAGTGTCAAGTGACGGAGGAGCTTTATAGTCAGACCAAGTTTGAGAACAGAAGCCTGTGCTGTAAAAACTAGTCAATATACCGCATAACTTCAATGGAGCTAAAAAGTCTCCAATGAGGCTTTGTATCTGGTCTCAATGCAGTAGCATAATGGGTCAGAATGCTGCAGTGAGCACTGGAGCTTGGCCAGGTGGGAATAAGACACTATGCAAACAGAGACAGAGGGACAGAAGATGCCCCTTATTCCTTAACTCTCCATTAAACATTTAGAGCTGCACTCGGCACAGCTGAGAGCAGTCTATGTGTGAAAACATCTCAGTGTCACACAAGTGTTCATTTATGCCACAACTACCAACACTATCATAACTCATCCAGCACAATGCACTATTCTGTGTGATGTTTTGCTGCATTTTTTTGGTTTTTCTTTCTCTACTAAAGCTTAGTTCTGAGAATGAGATGCAGTGAAGGCATCAGAGGAGAAACTGCATAGTACATAGAAGCTATTTAAATTAGCTCATGGGGATTAAGAAGATGTTATCTTGTGTTATATTTAATCCTCACACTTCCATATCTGTGGTCAGAATGGTTAGGCTAATCATATTGATCCATGGTTACGTTTGAGCAAATGTCCCACTTACAATTATTTGATCAGTTCAGTGATACAGCCAAGACAAAGACTGAATAAAGCCTTGACTTGATAACAGACCAAAATGAAACTTGACTGCTGTCGGGTTTGTGTGCTCTCTGTAGCAGCTGATTGCACTCGGCCCAATCCAACAGACTGATACGTCATCAGATACATCTTCCCTCAAGTAGATCACGTCATGTCAATTCCAGAAAGAAAACTTTTATTCATCATTGTCCCTGTCACGTTACAATTTACAATTATCAACATCACTGTAAACATGTAAGTGTTAGCCAAAAGGCTCATTGTCAGCTGTTGTTCCTTGTGCCAAATGCTAAATTATTGATTAAAATAACAATAAAGCAAGCAACACGTAAAATCATAACAGGATAAAGCAGACAAAACATGAAGCAGCTAAACAGAGAGTAAACAAGGAAGGAAATAATACAAAACTAAAACATTTTAAGATGACAAATCGACGCATTAATAACATAACATGACAGTAGTATAAATGATAAGCGACACATTCTGACAGACGCCAAGCAAATAAGAACAGACAAGGCATGCACGCTGCCACTAGGTATGGTGGTACGTTTGGTTGCTTTTAAAGCAAGTTGTACGATTATATGCAAAAGAATGGTAGGAATGTGAAGTGCCTTCATTTGTCAGGTATTTTAATCACTGAATTAACCAAAAACAAGACATTGGATTATTTTATCCACAACCATCTCGAATGAACCTTTAAGCTCAATTATATCAAATGATTTTCCAGAAAATGTACTATATCACAATGCATTGATATAAAATGACATATGTCCAAATCGCCCATTCATATTTCCCATATTAAATGTCCAATCAACAACAACAATTTGTAGTCTAATTTAAGAAGCCAATTCTGGCCATTGTAAAATTTTAAAACTAACACTCAAACACAGTTTTCCTGCCTTATTACCATATCAAGCACATGCCTCAGATTCTGCTAATTTTAGCATTACAAAACACAGATATGTTGAGGTTGCTCCAGTTTGAATTCCCAGAGGCCCAGTGGTGAATGAAGGAGGTTAGGCATGTATTTGTCCAATGTTATGTAAAAGAGTCACTTTTATACCATTTTACCATGTCTGATGTGGAAAAAGAAGTGTCTTGTCAATCAAACTGAAGTGCTATGACGAGCTGTCCCGGGTTGTTTCTCTGTGGCCACCTACTCCATTATGTTTCAATTCCACACAATATGAGTCACAGGGATAAAAAGGGATGGTTTCACAAGACATTATGGATAAAAATGGACCTCCATCATAGCGGTGCATTAGATCAGTAGTAGGTTTTATTCAAACCTCCTCTTTTCATTTTTTAAACCAGCCATTTGGAAGTAATTAATTCAACAGGGCTGTCAAGGGTGCAGCCCTGCCACTGCTGCAAATTCTCTCGAAATTCATATCAAAAGTCCCTTTTCGGTTAAATCACAGCTTAGATAAACAGAGCAGGTGAAACAACTCACAAACAATTAAATCCCGAAGAGGTGAAAAGAAACATTTTAACTGTTGTGGTGTTTTTGTCCAAGTAAAGTCATTGATAAAGTGGTAATAGAAAACCAGAACCCTTATTCCCATGGGTACAGGTCAGTGATAACTTGGAGACATGTGAAAGGACACATGGGGAGAGGACATATCCTCAGGCCTCCAGCAGGTGCATTGTTTGCAGGATCAAAAGAAAGGAGCCATATTTCAGACTTGGCTGCATCCTGGTGAGGGGGAGAGCACATCCTGGTCACTGGCTCTTCCCTCATCCCTCTTACCCCATCCTGACCCCCTCACCCTCCTCACCTCTTCCTCCCTTCATTCCTACCTCTTTTAGGCAAACACCTAATCAATAGCAGCCTCCTGTTGGGAGTCTCCTCACAAACTGACTCTTATCACGGACTGTTAAAAAGCAACGACCACAGTAAACATGTACTTTCACTCAACGGACACAAACAAAAGAGTGAGTGAAGGGCAAACCCTAAAATTCAGAGAGTACATCCAACCCACATCCTAAAGTTGGGACAAAAGGAAAGCTACTTTGCAGGGTTTTATATTGTCTCAAAAGGCAGATTTGAGGAGGATGAGGGGGTAGGGGGGGGGTGTTAAATGCTCTCTCTAATCTGTCTGTCGTTTCCACCCATACAGACACACTTCTAATTTGACTTCAAAGCATGGGGGATTGTGAGCTATACGGCTGAAACTCTGCATGAAATCAGTTTTTCTATCACTATCTCCCAAAAACATGCTGATGTTACTGTAGCTATATGCACTATTTCCTGCTGTGGTGTTGCACATTAACACAGACTCCACTTTCTCAAACTGTGATGTTTGGTTTGAACTTTATTTACCAAATATGTTTCACTGCTTCCAGGATAACGTGACTGACATACTACTGAGCCTGTGGCGATGACAGCCATCCATGCAATTGGGTCGGCAGGTTTGCAATGATTTCATCATCAAACGACCCCCCCCAATCAACCCTAGCTTCAGATTATGGGAGTCTAGTTATCACTCTCTCCCAGGGTTGGGTTTAGGGTGCAGGGCCAGGGTAATCCTGAGGAGTTTGACTTGGGACGCCTGAGGCTTAATTAGATTTTTTTCACTGCCGATGACCGTGGAGAATCCAATCAGTCCGACCTCCGTGTAGTTCCCCTATTCTGGTCTGATTAGGCACAACCTGAACAACGCCTACGTATAAAGGCAATGTTGGAAACAGGACAATCTATAAATTCATAAATATGCATGGTTATAATGCATGCTAGTAGTTTGCTGAAGGCTTTACCCCGGGATAAGACAGTGTAGACAAATAAGATCCCAGAACTGTAATAACATAACGTGGAACCAGATGATTGTATGTAATATGGACATTTTTGGGGTAACAACATCAGATAGTTTTGTCTCAAATTCCCAAATGACTGAGTGACACTGAATCATATGGTTAAATGTTTGTTTTTTTAAACCAAGTGAAAGGAAAGAAGGAAGGAAGGAAGGAAAATATGGTAACGCTTCCTTTTGTTGTGATCTGTTAATGCAGTACTTGAAGCTGTTGTCGTACGGTCGTGTTTACAGAGTGGAGATTTAAGCATCACTGAATTAAAATAGGTGTCAAAACACAAACTAGTTCTTAGAGGTTAGCAGTTACTAAATATGTACAGTACACCCTGCAACTGCCAGGTGTAGCGGCTACGTAGCTAAATGACAAAGCTAACGTCTGCTTGTTAATACATTATGTGTTTGAAGAGTAAAATAGATCTAGGATATGATCAACACATTTGACTTAATTATTGGTTAGCATAATTGGATGTCCCACTCATTCTGAAATGCATGAATACTAGGCTAACTGGGAAACACATATTTATCTACATATGGACATATAAATAAAACAATGTCATACTTAAAACTGCAGTTTTTGGAAGATATGCTTCAGATTAATGTTACCCTGACTTCATGACTTCTAAAGGTCAGTGACAGATTTACAAGTAGCTGTGTAGAAAATGCAGATATGAAATATATTCTAAGAGTTATATATAGAAGGAAGAGGGTCAGAAAGGATAGGAAATACTCAGAGGAACAGAGAGAGTCAGAGACAGGCAATGGTAGAGATCAGTATAATCTGCTTTCAGGGCACTGCTCCTTTATTTAAATCACATGGCTACAAACTGAGATTATAAAACAGGTTTTAATAATTCCATAAGCGCACATCAGGATCTCAAAGGCTGGCTATGGAAATAAAACTACAATTTGAATCATTATCATTCAATCGAAGGAACTGAGATTTTTACTGAGATAGCAGTTTTGACAATTAAGTAAAAGCCTTAGATGTGCACTTACGTTTAGCTCAGATATCTGCCAAAATGCATATAACCCAAGAGTGAGTACGCC
Organism: Perca flavescens; assembly: GCF_004354835.1. Taxonomy (NCBI): domain Eukaryota; kingdom Metazoa; phylum Chordata; class Actinopteri; order Perciformes; family Percidae; genus Perca; species Perca flavescens. The sequence continues at coordinate 18,827,319 of NC_041338.1, forward strand.
AGCACACTGCGGTCCCTCAGTACATTAACAATTTCAACTATTATTCCACACCAATCACATTTCATGAAACCAGCGCTGAACATCTAAAGAGTGCCCCTTGACTCTAAGCTGGGCCTTCTACATACCCTGAAATGTCAACTACAATCAAGATGCTGACTTCAGAACCAAGAGCTATATGAATTCCACCTCAGTGACACATTACAAATTACCAGCGAGTGAAAGTGTCCTATTTTTCTCTCACAGGATCTGTGGAGGCGTGCTCTCTCGGTCACGCAGTTACCCCTTTGAGTAACATGTCCACCATGGCTCTGCTCATACAGAGATGTGGTCATTGTGACTTGAGCCCTGAGAGGCCCAAAACCAGCCAACCTTGAAGACCCGAGCATTAGGTCTGACTCAGACCAGAGTCTTTTCAACCTCTGCCAGAACAATACCAACTAAAACCAATATAAGGAATGCCATTCATCGACAAAATCCAAATATACAATGGTGTAATTGTGTGATAGAATATACAGGAAATGGAGCACATGGAAAAGACAATTTCTGCTTCTGAAACGTATAGCTTTTTAATGTCATTTCTGCTTTGAGAGACTTCGGGCTCTTAACACCACGGGGCTTTGGCTATAAACCATGGCACACTGACAAAGACTCATTGATATTTCCACATAGACAGAGAGACAAACACAGTGATGAAAAAGCCCAGTGTTGGCCCAGACAGCTCTCAGCCACACTAGACGTTTGATTGGGTTATCAGGGCAGCCAGCCTCAGAGGAGATCCTGATAAATGAAGTTGCCATTTGTCCATTTTCCCCTCCTTACAGCCGGGGCCAGCTAGCCCACAGCAAGGAATTATTTTAGTGACAATTACATTCTTCCAGCTCCTAAAGAAGCCCAGCACTGAGAAACCAGCAAAGGACTGACCGCAAGGAGATTATACTGATTGCTATTTCATTGCCTGCAATTGATCCTAAATTGCTTTGGCACAGGTCCTGAGAACAGTCAACTCCATGGTGGATGTCTTCGGGTTTTTCTTAATAAATCAAATTCAAAGGCAATTGTCTTCGAAAAAGTTATGTCTGATATTACAGAAATCCTGACAAATGCTTATATTTGTTTAGTGATCTGTGTTGTTACAAGAAAAAGAAGATACATTCAACATGGCACACATATACAGTAATACATCAGTTAGGACTATAAGTCTGTTTGATAATATATTATCTCCTAACATTTCTATGACTACATCATGTAATGATTATTTTTAGTGGTGTAACAGAACAACACTCACGATTCGGAATGCATGTGAATCGCGGATTAATTGAAAAGTCTCCCCATAATAATAGTGTGAAATAAATGTTTACTGTCACTGTCACTTAAAGTAGGCTGATAAAACTATATGGAGTGTTGCCGTGAAAAGATACAGGCAACGCAATTTTCTGTTCACGTGAACGGGGCATGTTAAAATCAGTTGATAGAGACAGTCATGACTACTGGAGGAGCGGAAGAACTTGAAAAGCCGTGATACCGGCTACAGAGCTCCATCATATCAGCAGTAGTTGGTAAGGCAAGGCAAGGCAAGACAGCTTTATTTGTTTAGCACATTTCAGCAACAGGGTAATTCAAAGTGTTTTAACAGATAAAATACAAGAATAAAAATTACAGTGCAGTTGAGTTGGTAGTTGAGTTACCCGAGAATAGGGGACTTTGAGTCGGTACAGGGCACCAGGAGCTGCTTAAGTTCAGACGACAAAAAGTGAGCGTTATGCGGCAACAACAGTTAAGTTTAGGCACCAAAATGACTAGTTAAGTTTAGGAAAAAAAACGTGGTTTGGATTAAAACATTCCGAAGTAACTCGCATTTCCTTCGCAAGTCCTTTGTTTTCCCCGGGAAAGGGTACTCCGCTCCCAGGCTTGAACGCGCTGTTCTATGACATAAACAGTTCTTTAAGTAATGAATGGAAAGCTTTTTTTTTTAAATATTGTCCACCATTTTTGGTGCTGATCCGAAAATTGATCCGATCCGTGACTCAAAAACGTGATCCGAACTTCACCCCTAATTATTTTCATCATCAATTCATCGGTTGATTTTTTTACTACAAACAGTCAGAAATTATTAAAAAACTAATATCCAGAGTCCAAGATGATTGATGATCTTTGTCCGACCAACAGTCAAAACGTCAAAAGCATTCAATTTACATTTATATAAAACAGAGTAACGCAACAAATCCTCACATTTAAGAAGCTGGAACCAACAAATGTTTGATCAGCCTGGAAAAGGAGAATGCTGCCCGGGAAAGTCTCCTGGCAAATGTGGCTGATGCTCAATGTTGTAGCAATACTAACTATTGGCCCGCCTGGACCTCTTTCCACATGTGATCTCTGGACGGCTCCCCTGATTGTTAAAGGAAGGTTCGACAAGAGGCACCACATTTTATGATTCTAATGATTTTCTGACCTCAATCTTCCCTAATTATTTTGAAGCCTGGACAAAGATTATCTGGGTATAGATTATGTTTTTTGAACAACTAGTGGCACCAGGACAATAATAAAAATCAACAACAAAGCAATCCCAAGGCAGCATTGTATTTGCTGCTTTTGATATCTCAAAGGAAATGCCCATTTATGTTCTGCTGAATGGAGGAATCTCATATCTACACTTGGATTTGTTTACCATCCCATTCCTTTGTCTTCCTCAGGAGAATTTTTTTTCCCAGGATTCATGTGGCTGTGTTTGGGGGGTTTAAGAGATGAAAAAGAGGGAAAGAAAAGCCCATTGGTCTCAGCGCCACAGAAACAGTATCTAGAGCCAAGCTGTCATCCCACTTGGATTAAGGGCCCTTCAGTGGTGGCTGCTGAGTTGCTAACATGGTGCCTTACCCTCGGCCAGGGTGTGGGAGGGGGTAGAGGGTGGAGCAGAGGGTAAGGGCATTAGAAGGCCTGGCCTAAATAAGACCTCGAGGTCAGCGAGCCTCCTGAACCATGGAAAAGCCACTTTGTGTTTCCATGTCAACTTTATTCATGAGCTGACAGTTAAGTGTCTCCTTCTTTCCTGTTGATTCAATCACTGTTGCATCATGTGCGGGGGAGACAAAGATAATCTACGCCTTTGCTCCGTTTATCTCTGCAGACCCCACTTCTACAAGTTCATAGGATGTAACGTTCAACAACAGCCTGGTGAGAGTGTGGAGGATGTGGTGGATTTCTTGGCAGGGCCCACTCTTTAAATATCCAAAGTTATAAACTGAATAAGAGCTGTGGTGATGTATTTGCTTAGCCATTAAACAACACAAGTGGGCTCTATCACTGTGCCAACAGAGAGTGGGATGTGCGGCTGAGTTACTCTTAAGCTCTATGCAAATAGTAGGAAGATGGAGGCTTGAGAACAGACTACAAAGCATTCAAGTTCGCACTCTTCCTAAATTCTGTCATTTTGGCGAGCCTACACCCTGCCAGTGGAGCAATGCCCACCTCCTGTTGTTTTCAGGACGGTAAAGGGAAGCAGTGGTCCTTGTTATGTGATGCCACTGGGCCACCAACTACCTCTCCAACATCTGCTGCCCATCCAAAGTTGGCCATAGCTTCACCAGGCCCGAAGCTGTCGGTAGAAAGGACTGCCTCTCCGGTCCTCTTCAGCAGTAACAACTATGTGTTCAAACAGAGGCTCCAACACCCAAGTTTCTATTGTGGATCTCTTCAGGCATAACCCCGCATCACCCCCCTATACTGCAAGAAAGAGGCGAGGACAGCCGCCCCGCCAGTACAGACAGAGAAAACAGACCCCTTTTGTTCCCCCCGTCCCCTTCTCAGCATTGACTGAAGTACATGATCCACCCCTCCTCCCTCCTGCAACCCTGAAAGCTTCAAAAACACTCCCACTTTTCCTTTCCCTCCCTCCACTTGTTCTAGTGGGTGGCAAGACAGCAGATCATCTCAGGAGCATTCAGAAAATATACTCTGAACGCACATATCAAGTCTCATCTTCATTTGTTTACATCAAGTTCCTAAAGTCAAAGTTGACTGGGAGTCAGATGTAGTGGTACATGCAGCTAGTTAACCTGTCAGGAGCTCTAATGGGGGTAGAGAGGGAACATTAAACCACAACATTACGTTCCATTACCCCAACCTCCCATTTCAAAAGGAGGCTCTGTTGCTGTCACTCCCTGGCAGTTGGTTTGGACAGAAAAGAGCATCTCTAAATGCTTTGTTCTCACTAAGGGGTGTAATAACCTGACACAGGCGATAATAGCGTTGCTGGGCAACCTTGAGTGATTGGGCTCGATGACTGTCATGGTGTAAAGCTCTAGTGTAATGATTCTGTCACAGTGGGCCGTCCAGGGACATCCGCACTGACCGCTACCAATCCACCATCTGTCCACATTACCTGCTGCCCAAAAGATACGACCGAATGTAACAGTACAGCTCCACAATTTATACAATATAAGACTGTATCTGTGATTAATACAGCTTGAGATTAGGGCTGCAACCAACATTTCTTATTACTGATTATTGTGTTGATTATTTACTTGAAGAGCCCAAGTTGGCATATTCAAGTTGCTTGTTTTGTCTAAAACCCAAAAGATATTCTGTTTAATAAAAGACAAAAATCAACAATTATTCACATTTGAAAAGCTAGAAACAGAGAATCTTTGGCATTTTTGCTTAAGAAAAAAAACAACCAAAAAACCAATTAAACAATTGATCAAGCTTAAAAATTTATTATTTTTCAATTGCTAATCCATTAATCAACAAATTGTTTCAGCTGAACTTGAGATATAATGCACCTTAAAATACCAAATAATTTCACCATAAGGCTGCAATTTAGCATTATTTTTCTTTCGGGTTTTCATCAATTATGTTTTTTTCATGAATCGGTCTATAAAATACCAGAAATACTGAATAATGCCATTCACAAGTTCCCAAAACCCAAGGTGACGTCTTCAAACTGCAGGATGGTCAATTAATATGATATTGATACAAAACAGGAAAAAGCAGCAAATCCTCATATTTAAGAAGGTGGAACTAGAGATGTTTTCTCAACGATTATTTGATTGATGCTGTTGATTAATTTTCTGCTTCAATTTACCCACTAATCATTTAAGCAATAACTCAGTATAGTACATTGGAGCTGAGTTGTTGCAGGACTAAAGATAATACAGAAAATAGCAAAGTATCTCCACATCTTTTAATCTAATTACTCTGAAAACCAGTCTGAGTCTCGCATAAATCATCTAATATCCACTTCCTTAGTCATCTGTCACCATCCACTCCAAATACAGGTCTAGTATGCAAACATCAACAGTTGCAGCTGTGTGGAGTGGATTCACAGGAACGTGTCAATCCCCATTAGAGACTGCTGCCTAACTGAGTGTGAAAGTCTAATTGCACTCACCAGCTTGCAACCATACAGGCCCCACACACAGAGAGGTGTGTGTGCGTGTGTGTGTGTGCATGCGTGCGTGCGTGCGTGCGTGATGAACATGTATATGTCCTTCTTTGCATACACTCATCTGCCCCTGCGTACATTTGTCCAAAGTGTTCAAGCAGCCGTGAAACTGGGGGTGGGGACAGCATTCCCTCTGTGGTCTTCTAATGAGACAGCCATCAGTCCCAAATTGAGACGAACATGCTAGTGACAAGAAGGTCCATGCGATGTCAGTGTGCTGTGCTGCTGTGTGTGGCTGGCCTACTGGGAAGAAACACCCACATTGCAGTGACACTAATGGATAGGCATGGGCCTCCATCAGTCCCCAGAGATTTAGCCTCATCACAGCTGAGCAGCACAGCTCTTCTATTCACAATGGCCGCTGGATCGTCTCTGCTCAGGGCGAGCACACACGTGTCTCTAGAACACAGTCAATCATTTAGTCAATCAGCTGGAGTGACCTATGATCGTGTCTTATATAACTATGTCTGTGCCACGCAACAAAAAAGAAATTATCACAGCCCTTTTTAAAAGGATAATTATCTTCAACTTGGACATAAGTTTTGGTAATAACTGCTACCAGTAGTGATAGCACTGCACTGAGATCTAAGAACATGGCAACAGCAGTGTTGTAGTCAAGACTACCTTAGTCTATATCCTTGACATTCCACTTTTTTGCTCCGTTGCTGCAGATTTCACTCATTTAGGCCGAATATCCGTTGACTTGGGCTTCCTTTGTGTTGGCATTTTAAACTCCGGTCGATTAATGAGGACTATGGTTAACCTTTTCTCAGATCTCTGCAGGGTAAATCCAGACAACTAGCTAGACTATCTGTCCAATCTGATTTTTCTGTTGCACGACTAAAACAATTTTTTAAAATGTACACATGCTCCACCAAAACAAGTTCCTTCTGAACCTATTTTGCAGCGGCACCGCAGCTTTTCTCTGGTGCTTAGCACCGCCCAAGACGATTGTGATTGGTTTAAAGAAATGCCAATAAACCAGAGCACGTTTTTCTCCCATCCCCAAATGCTATGTGTAGTCACAGACAGTAAAATAATGGACAAAGCGACGTCATAGACTTCCACAGAGACCAGTGAAGTCAATTAGAAGCACTTTTCCGGTGATGGCTGAGCGTTGCCGCGCAGCCTCAAAATGAGCTTGACGACGTAGATGTGACATGAGCAACCTGTCTGAAAGTCTTCTGGTAGCTGTGCCAAGAGACATCTCAATCATTCCGAATCTTGCAGAGACGGAGAGTGTAGGTATGTAAGGAGATAACATGGACACAGGCTAATTATTGCTAACTAAAATGCTAGTTGACATTAGTAATTAAACTTAAACAGCTAATGTAAGTCAAAACTGCCCGCAAGCATAATGTGAGGTACAAAGTAATGGAGCCTTTTATACATTGTCGTGTTTTTTAGAAATAAACAAATCGTCAAATAGTCTTTAAACGCTTCAGATGTAAAGTTATTCGCTGTCAAAGTGACACCAAAATGAATGGCAGTCAATGGAATGCTAACGGCAGGTGATGGCTTGTTAGCATCAAAATGTCTCCATAGGCGGTACACTTTGCAGATTCTCGCTTACCCCCTGTGGAGTAGCCAGACTCTCCTCCAGCACACTTTGGAGGAGGGCCTGTCAAAGCAAGACTAAGACCACATAAACTGAGGCAATTCTTGTTGGCACCTCACATCAAATCCAGTCTTCCTCCATAACCGGTATAACTATCTCTGGTCATGACATTCCCCTCTCCACAACGGTCCCCAATCTTGGTGTAAAATTTGACCCACAACTCACCTTCGAAAGCCCATATCAAAAACCTCTGCAAGATTTCTTTCTACCATCTCAGAAATATTGCAAAACTCTGTTCCACACTCACCTTAGCAGATGCTGAAAAACTGGTCCACACCTTTGTCTCCTCCAGACTGGATTACTGTAACACACTTCTCATTGGGATACCTAACAAAAGCCTGCAGAGACTGCAGTATGTTCAGAATAGTGCTGCAAGGATCCTGATGAGAGTGCGAAAATACGACTACATCACACCCATTCTCCATTCACTTCACTGGCTTACCGTTTTCACCAGGATTGAATATAAGGTCTCCCTTCTTACCCACCAGTGCATCTATGGAAATCCCCCCCCCACACCTGAAATAACTACTCACCCCTCTAACTACAACTCGATCCCTCCGTTCAACAAACTCAAACCGCCTCCTTCTCCCCAAGACTAAGCTCAGCACCATGGGTGATCGGGCTTTCTGTTCTGCCGCTCCTCGGATTTGGAATGCCCTCCCCAACCATCTGAGGGCACCTCAAACTACTGAGATTTTTAAAAAAGGACTAAAAACATTTCTTTTTAGCAGAACTTATGAGTTTTGATTAACCCTGCAAGTCTATTTGTATTTTATATTGATGTTCTTACCATGCTTTTATGATCTTAACTGTAGCACTTTGAGATTTGCTCCAAATGTAAAGTGCATTACAAATAAAATCTATTATTAGGCTATTATTATTATTATTATAAACCAAAACCAAGTCATTACCAAGACCAGAGTGTATCGAGACCGAGACAAGACCAAGACTTTGAAGGGTTGAGACCGAGTCAAGACCAAGACCAGACCAGTGCGAGTCCCACACTGCATGACACGATAAAATGTGGAAAATGTTAACCATAGGCCCTCCTCAAATTGATCTGAAAGATCCACATTCCCATAAAAAACACCCACAGAAAAGAAATTAAGATTCTTCTTCATTCATGTCTTTTATTGCCACAACATTCAGAATATACACAACAAGCTAATATGTATAGGTAATATTTGTTTTCTTTTAGATGTTGTTTTGGAAATAAAACTCATTATGGTTTACGTAGCCAAATTTTATTACCGAGGATTTGGTTGACATCTCCCAGACAGCCAGAGCTTCTTCTCCTGTCTCCCACATTCAATTTCTTGGGAGAGCGTGTTAATGGGCGGGGAACGGGGGTTAACAGTTACAAATATCAAATTAGAAATGAGTCAAGTTATTGGTTGCATTTGAAGAAGGAAATTTTACATCCTATCACAGTAATGATGTTAACACATACAATTAGACAATGCACAGGCAATTTAGTTATATCCCTGCAGTTGTGGTCTTGGCAGGGCTTGAAATAAAATCCTGATCTTATTATCTGAGACCAAGACAAGACTGAGTGAAAAATGTCATTGATTCTGAGACGAGACCTTCAAAGAGTGGTATTGAGACCAAGACCGATCTTGAGTACTACAACTCTGGGCAACAGTGCTAAAAAGAAGCCAGACAGGGCAGGAAACAGAAGTAGTTACGCATACAGGTTGTAAACTAACCACAAGGTTAGACAAACCTTTATGTAAGAGAAAACAAAGGCTAACTGTAAAGCTATTACTCAAACTGTCTGTTGTAAACATCCATCACAGTTAACAGCACAACACACTGGTTGAACTTTGACCTACTGTACTTATTGTAGTTGTACACAGTTTTCCTGTGCAGTGAAGGATTATAACCAATATCTCGGTCGGGCTCACTTGCAGTTTTACCTCTGTTTGATCCAGGGCTGAAACTAATGACAATGTTTCCATTTTCCATTATTAATCTGTTGACTATTTTTTTCAATTAATCAATCCTTTTGTCTATGAAATGGCTAATACAATTTCCCACAGCTCAAGCTGATGTCTTCAAATTGCTTGATTTATTCGACCTTCAGTCTAACTACTAAAAATATGCAGTTCACAATCATTTATGACAAAGAAGAACATCAAATTGTTACATTTGAGAAGCTGCAACCAGAGAATTGTTGGCATTTTTGCTTGAAAAATGACAAAACATTTTACTTGATTATCGAAACAGTTGGCGATTAATTTTCTGTCGACTAATCGACTGATTGATGGAACAAATCATTTCAGCTCTAGTCTGTTCGCTCATTTCTTGCCCTGATGTCTTTTGGTGAGTACAAGTCATAGAAATGATGATCAAAACTACAAAAGTAAGACCCAATTTCTTTCAAAGCCTTATAATGGAGGACTTTCAGTTTCTTCCTTGTCTACTGTATTGCTGTCTACTGACTTTAACTGTCTCATACTCTGACTTCATCTTTTAATACATGAAACAGACATTTCTACAACAACTGAAGTGAGTCCTTGGTGAAATGAATCACCAAGTGAAAGCCTCTCAGGTTCCGATCAGTTCCTGAAAGAAATGATGTCATCATCATCATCACCACCACAAGTGACACAGAAAATGTCTTTCTATCTATGAGACACTTTGTCCCGGCCTGCGGTTGGCGGACTTCATAATGCCATAGACAGCCGCTTACAGAAGGAGCGTTGATCACTTCTTGCGAAATAGTCTGCGTGTTTCTGCGGCCCACAGAGGGAAATTAGTGGCATTTTCCCTCCAACACCCAAGCTTTTCCCATAGCCCCCGCAGCAGAGCTGCCCGCCACTAGTTTTAGGTCAGCAGTGGGACTGACTGGTGCTCTCACAATAACTCCGGCCAACGTGTGTCATGATAATCCCTTAGTTATGCAAATCTCCCCGCCTAGTGCCGTTTGTGCTGAGGGTGAAAGTAAAGATGGCAGCACAATGTAGGTCAATATCTTGTCCCGGTTTCTTCAAATTGGCCAAATGAGCCTGAAATGTTCTGTCAGTAGAGCTCCAGTAGCTGTAGAGTAGTGGCTCTCATCCTGACTTACTATTGTGAAGATGTGACCACCAAAAGGCACACACACAATGGGGGATATGTATACGTAAAGTGGTGTATTAAATTTTGCCGCCTGTTTGTGAATTAATGCAAACGAGACATAAGGCAGGGATAGGGGGATATTGTTATCTTCTTAGACAGATTAACAATAGTCTGTCTGCAGTGAATACACATTACTAGAAAGTGTGTCAGCCCTTTCAGAAAGAAAGTAAGAACAAGAGCGTCACACAATAAAGCAGGGGTCATTAGCATTGCATTAATATGGCTATCTGAGCAAGCAGCGAAAGTGTGCAGCTGAGGCATGTGTGTTAGGATGTGTCACAGTGAGTGTGTGTGTGTGTGTGTGTGTGTGTGTGTGTGTGTGTCTGGGGATGAGCAGAGGAAAGGGGGGTGGGTGTTGTTGCATGATGGTGAGTTCCCCCTTGACTGAAGCTTTGACCAAGGGGAGACAGAGGGAGGGGGGAGAAGGAGGAGGGGGAGGGGGGAGTAAGCAGAGGATTTGGGTGGGAATGAGGGTTTTTTCCAGTAAAGCAATTGTTTGGCTCGTATAATAAATGGCATGGGATGTAATTGGTGAATCTCCGGGGGCTACCGTAATCAGATTGAGTCTGATGAAGGGAAATTAGACTAAACAAACTGACTGGTCAGTCAAAACAAAATAGAGTTGTGATATGAATATGAAGGGAATTAAACATGTGGGGAGCAAATCAGCTTAGGACATGAGGGATTTTGTGTAAGACAGCTATTTCATCAACACAGGACAAAAACCAACTGTCAAATACAACAGCTCTATCTATCTATCTATCTATCTATCTATCTATCTATCTATATTTACTTACAACGTGCCATTTGAGAATTATGAAGCAAAGGACAGATCATATAAGGTTCAGAAGACAAGTGACAATGATTATCTCAGCATCTTAAAGCAGTGACATTTGACAGTCGCGCTCCGGAATTTGCACACCTGCCACTGCTCCTTCTGATGACCACAAGCTTGTAGGCTAACACGTAAAATGTGTCTTGAAAATTATTTTTGAGGGACTGAGCTTTGAAAACAAGCCGCCGTGTATTTGCGCTGATGAGGGAAAGCTGTAGAGATGACAGTGCTCTCACTGGCAGCCCTTAAAACATCCAACTCAATGTGCCGATTCTCTGCCTACAAACTCCTGACAGTGAACTGTAAGCTACACGACACGTGTTTCTTATGAATGGTAGAATTTAGCTCACCTTATCTCCTGTCTCTGCGGTGCGAAACACGAAGCCTGTTCTGTGTCTTCAGTCCCCTGCGACAGAGCGATACCGTCTGCTGTGTTTATTTACGTGGAGTCCCGTTCAGCGCCGAGCCTCTTCGCACTTGTCTCCTCTGCCTCAGTCACTGGTCCTCTCCTCTCCCGACAGTTCCCCAACACACGCACACACACACACACACACAGGCGGGGGCGCGCAGCAGCACTCCGGGGCGTGCGCACGCCCATTGCGCGCACTGCAGCGCCGCTGCCGATGTATGGTGGCCTCAAGGCACTGAACCCTTCTAGCAAATTGTTATCCAAATAGACACGTTCTATTTCGTATAGGCTTCGCCCAGTAATTTAGGCCCATACAGGCTCAAAACCACAGATGGACAACAGCTGGACGAGTTTTAGGATAAAACAAGCCACAAGTTGTCTCTTAATGCTTAGCAATGTCATTTTCTGTTATTAAACAGCAGGGAGCTGCTTTTTCATTTAGCTGCAGCATAATTATTATTATTATACAAGCAGGAATAATGTTCAACACTGAAATAATCCCCAGTCTTAAAAATCATAATCTTGTACATTTTCATTAATCTGGCCTGCAAAATGAGAAAGAGGAAATAAAAACAAAACTCAAATAAAACAAATCCACTAACTGCCATTAGTCCAATATGAGTACTTTCATTAGAGTGAACTTCATTCTTGACCTTAATTGGTTAGAGCCATTTGCATGTCCTGATACACTCCACCAGTTTGCCCTGAGAGCAGGATTGCACTAATAATCATACAGTTGCCTGTGGGATCAACCAAGACTCTGCTGGATGAGCTCATGTGACTTTAAAAGCAACATCTCCTCTTAGTTCAATCTGCAGCCAGCCAGCCAGCCAGCCATGCTCTCTTCTCTCAGTGCATGTTACACACACGCATTATCTCAGGCTTAGCAGTGGTAGCCATCTGCAGCCATAGAATCAAACACTGAGAGCAAGTGACACAGTTATTACTGTGATAAGCCTGGTTTGGCAAGAAGACGAGGTTTCTGGTTTGAGTTGGCATCCAGAGGCTGGTTGACTGAGATTAGCTGAAATTAAGGTTTAGAGATACAGTACAGGCCAAAAGTTTGGACACACCTTCTCATTCAATGCGTTTCCTTTATTTTCATGACTATTTACATTGTAGATTCTCACTGAAGGCATCAAAACTATGAATGAACACATATGGAATTATGTACTTAACAAAAAAATTTGAAATAACTGAAAACATGTCTTATATTTTAGATTCTTTAAAGTAGCGACCCTTTGCTTTTTTATTAATAAGGGAAAAACTTCCACTAATTAACCCTGACAAAGCACACCTGTGAAGTGAAAACCATTTCAGGTGACTACCTCATGAAGCTCATTGAGAGAACACCAAGGGGTTTGCAGAGTTATCAAAAAAAGCAAAGGGTGGCTACTTTGAGGAATCTAAAATATAAGACATGTTTTCAATTATTTCACACTTTTTTGTTAAGTACATAATTCCATATGTGTTCATTCATAGTTTTGATGCCTTCAGTGAGAATCTACAATGTAAATAGTCATGAAAATAAAGAAACACATTGAATGAGGTGTGTCCAAACTTTTGGCCTGTACTGTATATAATCATTTGGAAATAAGACAAAATGCAGTTCATCATAAGGAGCCTAAAGAAATGACCTTTTTAAAGGGTAAAATCCCCACCCAATACTGATTCATTTCTCTTCACATCTTCTTTATTTATTTGTTTGTGCTTTGTTTAACAGTACATCTGATGTGACTGAAAACTGAAAAAGAAAGGTTGACATGCAGTCACGGTCATTTGCTGGTCCTAATTCCCTAGGGTGGATGGAACTCTTACCCACATCTGTCGGAAGTGCCACACTGGAAAGTATTGTAATTGTCCTTCCCTCTCGTTTTAGACCGCCTCCAGATATGTCTGCATACCACTTGAATCTCATTAAAATATTCTCTTAATTTCCCTCATGCATATTACCCATAAAATACTCTAAGGGATTTCCACAAGCTCAAGGATACAGCAGCATGGAGACAAAGACCAGCACTTGCAAAGTTGCAAAGTGAATCTTGTCGGGTCTTTGTGTTGAAATGGAAAAATCCACCAGAGAAGACGTCGTCTCCATGCCTTACTGGTAACTCCAATTATTGTGCCTGTTACTGTAGTGGCTCCTGGAAGTCCTCTGCTCACTGAGATGCAAAACTTCACACATGGCATGGCTATTGTGCAGGAGAGACAGTCATCGCTCGGCCAGTTTTCTTCACTGATTCAGTGTTATTTTGTTTGATTCTTTTCCAAGCAAACTTCACAATAGATGCAGCACCAGCAAGCCAACAATTAAATGACCTGCCTCCCATCAGAGGGGATGATTAATTAACACAGATTCAACACAGATCAGCAGGCTCGTAGTCACAACTTACATCAAAACACAGCAGTCATAAACAACATCACAGAAAGACGTCTGTATTAACAAAGCTGTGTATCTGTTATGTGAAAGTTGATGGCATTTTCAAAGACAGTAATTCACAATATTATTTCTCCATTCGATCTGTCAGAATTTGATTTCTATCACTTGTTTTTTCTGTCACTTTTTTCAAAAGTGTCAATCAAAATTTGCAATTAAACTCTTCACATCTTATCTCAACATCTGACGATTGCTCCAAAACTAATTAGGTGCTAATGAGCTGGGTTGATTTGCTGCAGCTAAATGTGAGGTGTAATTGAGTAGCAGTCACCTCGAGGATAAACACTTACATAACAACAAAGATGGGAGAACACAGTATCTGTCAAAACCTCCCTGAGATATGTTCCCGACATGGACTGGAGAGACATATTTATATTCAGAGTCTGCAGGTTTGGCCAAAGGTGCAAAAGAAATCAAATTACTGATGTGATTACTGCTGGGGGACACGTTCATGAGTCAGATCTGTTTACATCAGAGAGGATGCTTTTCCTTTCTCAGTCTGCGGTGTGATTACATTATGACTTTTCTATATTGAGTGGGAGCAGCCTTTACTGGCTTCCTAACTGTGTTAACACACAGAGGGCAAAAGCATGCCATTATTTCACTAAATACAGCCCAGTGACCAGATATGGAGAACCTGTGTTTTAGTCGGTCACATGGTGCAACCATTATTCTTGTGAATCTCAGGCAAAGTAGTTTTGTCCATTTCTTAGATTTTTATCGGCAATCATTTTAAAGCTGCGTTAGGTTATTTTCCAGAATATTATATAAGTAATGTTTCATCAGTCAATTAACAATGCTTGTATCACAAACTGATGACTTTTGCACCATTTCATCTCTCCTCACTGAATAGTATGAATCACTGTCAAATTGGTTGGGATTAAGACAGTTTCTTCTGTTGACAAATTGGGCCGCTGTTACCATGATGGTGTTTATATTACACCATTCATTCATAGCAGTTCTTCATTTAATCCTGAGTATGTGTCTTTATCACCACATCTTACTTCCTTTGACACACTGAGCTTCTCTCTCCTCTCTCTTTCCATCTGTGTGCATCCATGTCCCAGAAATGCTTTTTACTAACCTAGCTCTGGGGAGCTTATTCCCTGGAGTCCCTATGTTTTATTGTTGTTTTTTTCACCCAACATGTTTCCTTGGATTATGGTGTCACCTATATCATGGTTGCAGCTGTCGCCGTGGTCCTGCTGCGTGCCCTGCTATGCCCTGTTACATCCTGCTATGCTCTGCTGTGCCCTGCTACGTCCTGGAACGCCCTGCAGTTCCCTGCTATGTCATGAACTACTACAACTACTATTTCTAGTCATAGTTCCATTATCTTTATTGTGACTATTATTGCCACTGTTCATCACACCCCCAACCGGCACCGTCAGACGCCGCCTACCAAGAGCCTGGGTCTGTCCGAGGTTTCTCCTTAAAAGGGAGTTTTTCCTTGCCACTGTCGCACTAAATGCTTGCTCTTGGGGGAATTACTGGAATTGTTGGGTCTTTGTAAATTATAGAGTGTGGTCTAGACCTACTCTATATGTAAAGTGTCCTGAGATAACTCTTATTATGATTTGATACTATAAATAAAATTGAATTGAATTAAATCTTAGGATTTACGATCCTAATTTCTGTGTCAGAATAGGAATTTGATCTGAAAGAAACTATTGGACCAAATGGTAAAGGAGAAAACATGTAAGGCCAACTTTAAGGGGCCAACATTGTCTACACAAGTCAAAGTCAAAGTATCTTTATTAGTCTCCCCAAGGAGAAATTTATTTTGGACAGAGAGAAATTGCTGCAAGGGTTACAACAGAGACACACAACAAGCAAAGGGTTAAAACAATTAAAAGACAGATGTACAGTAAAAATGTGGGCTACTCAAAGAGCCATACAAATTGCAAATTACCATTTTCTATACTTGCCATCAAGTCTGCACTGGAACAAATTACTTTACTGGCTCTCAAATGGAAAATGGAACACCAGTACACTTGATCAACACTTGATACTGAATGGATCCGGAGGAAATAAAGTAAATTGAATGGTTGCAGGGCAAAAGGGTACAGACAAAACCATGGATTTCACATTTGCTGCTTAGATGCACAGAGCTGCCATACCCATGACTGATTGGTTGAGAGGAGAATTTTCTCTAAACATCTCTCTGGTGAGATTTATTTTAAACCTGCTAGATAAGAAGAATCATTTTACCGAGGAACAGAAGCACCTCTTGATGACTGTATGGAGATTATCCCACAATCAGTTCTTTGGTGTCAGAAAAATCAGCATCAAATCAACAGCTTCCTCTTTTTCTGAGTGTTTCTGTGCTTTTATATGCTTTACAGAATAGACTGATGACCATATAACAGTTTTCAAAGACCCTCGATAAATCTATCTGAAAATAAGCTTTTCATCCAGCAATAATAGCGTTATTCTCAGTTATCTGATACTCCTGGCTGTAAATCCAAATATCTGAATGAGCCAAATCAGGACCTATTAAGGTGTAATTTTTTTACAGAGTGAAAAATCAATCGGATATCTTCAGATAACAGGGTTCAGTGTATGATAATGCATGTACCACACAGTATGAGATTTTTTTTCAACAATTCAGCAAATTCACAAATGTTTGGTAATTTTAATCTGCAAAGCAAGAGATGCAGTTTTATTACATATTTTGATCTCAATCATCTCACAAGTTCTCTTAGTACTTAAAATATTTAGGATACACCCTTTTTTATTATATATAAAGTCAAAGTCCACCTTGTGCACGTGTTGCTCTTGCCATTTGCTCTGTAATACTTTTAAATTCCAGGTAAAACAATATTTGTGAATGACCTACATCCTGTATTATTTCCCCCCTCAGACCACAGTTGATGCTGTTTGTTGTGTCCTCTGCCTTCTGTGGCCATGGCTGTGTTTTCATGCGTGTAAGCAGTTGGTGAAGAGCTGTGTCAGTGCATGGTGTTTATGCTGGAGGGAAATGCGATCCATCACAGCCAGGGCTGTTGCACAGGTGCCTGAGCACAGCCTTGCACAACCATCTCATCCCACCTTTGTCTTTTTTTATGACAGGCAGCTCAGGGAATGGCTTTCCAATTACCTCCACTAGAAACATACAGCCCTACCTTTACACAACTGGAGTTACAGAGAAAAAAAAATACACTTGTAGGAACCGCTGGTCAATATACAGTGTGTGCCTGCAGTAGTTTTACAAATCAGAATTTTGCCTCTAATCAAGCCAATCACCTTGGAAATTGAGCAGCGAAGGTGCATATCAGTCCATATCTCTGTTGGAATAGTGAAACAGCTGGGAGTGCAAGTTACCAAATTAATATCCGCAGGTCTCCTCTTCCTGAGATGATCTACAAGCTGCGAGCAAAACAGCAGGCTTTCTCAGATAACAATCCGCTAATCTTCATATAATTAGGAGGCAAGATGCAGCGAGGTTCAGTGATGGGTTTTAATTACATACCAACTCAGTCTTTACACAGGATCAACAGAACAGTGGAAATATATTAATCTGGGTAATATCGGTGTCCACTGTGACTCAGGTCCGCTGGGAGTAACAGACACATTGCTGTATCAGTTTTACAGTACTTGGCCTGGATTTGGCATGAATATATGAAGTGCATCTGTTAGCAGTACATGTCATTACAACCATTTTAAGCCATGACAAATCAATAAGCAGCAATCTTTTTTTAAATCTTCATTTTAAAATCAGTCCCTCAGCTATGACCTGCAGGTCTCTAACAAACCTTATAGTATAGCAGAGTGGGGTCTAACACACAGCACTTCAAGGTAGAAAGGGTGAAAGAGGCTTTTGAGAAGAGGCATTGAAGGGAAAGAGAGCACACTGAGGACAGAGCAGAAATGTGCATCGCCTGCGGGGAATCTATAAAACCAAACAATCAAGCACACAATAATAAAAGGGTTTGAAACAAGTAGACTTAACAATACTCAGGGTCTAAATTAACTAAAAGGTGCATCCTTACGACAGCGAGCCTCCTTTGGATACTTGTAGATCTCTTATTAATATTTACTCATTATATATCAATTTAGGTATTTTAGAATTAAATATTGGGGTAAATCTTTGCAACAAACTTCTTTGCAGGGTTTTATTAGATATTTACTTTTAAATATAACATGCATTTACAAACCACATGCAATACTGTAAAAAAAAAAGGTTAAAAAGGGCCCTCGTGTCAATGTTACTATGACCAGTATACAATTAAACAGCTGACCAGTAGATGCTTTGTAAAAATATAGTCATTATATCTGAGAAATTTCACTTGATTTAGTGTTTAAATTGACCTTGATTAGACTGTTTAAATAAAAAAAAAAAAAGGATTTTCTTCTGTCATTACATGACAAGGGTGTTTTACAGTGCTTAGTTTAACAAATACTGCATTTCAATAACACGTATATCCCATCTACATGTTTTCTCTGAAAGCTCAAACACAGGTTTGTGAGGATATATAGTTGTCATAACAAATCTTTAAAAAGGAAACCAAGTGGTTAAAAAGTGCTCACTTGGTAAATCTGTCTGTTACTGGCTACTGTAGAATTTTACAGTATTCTGATTTGAAAGGAATAGTTTGACATTTTAGGAAATATGTCCATTTGCTTTCTTGACAGTTAGATGACATACCATACCATCGACACCTTACTCTAATATCTGTGGTAAAACGTAGCTAGAGCCAGCAGCTGGTTAGCTTAGTTTAGCACAAAGTCTGGAAATGGGAAACAGCTAGGGAGCTGAATTTTGTTACTTTTGAACAGAGCTAGGCTAGCCATTACCCCGTTTTCAGTCTTTATGCTTATCTAAGCTAACCACCTGCTAACTATCTTCATATTTACCATACAGAATTACAAGGTATTGATCTTTTGATCTAACTTTTGTCAAGAAAGCAAATAAGCCTATTTCCCAAAATGCTTTTCTTTTAAGTATACAAGCCGCATTTGCTAGCAAGTGGACAGTGAATCCCTGTTAAGGGAGTTCCCAAACCCAAATGTCATTTGACACATCTTTGAATGACAACCACAATGACAACCAGAGCTACAATACAGGTCAAGAAGGAAACAACTATGACACACAATCCTAGGCAATTTAGAATTAAGGAAGTGTTTCCATGGGAGGTAAAGATGGCTTGTGTGTGATCTAGAGCTTATAGGACTTAAAGGACATGTTATACATGTCAGCTCTGAGCCTGGCCCAATCCGCCATCCTCTGGACGGAGCTTTTCTCTCGGGTGAGGATGCGGGCGACCTTCTTCAGCTTCTCCTCGTTTCTCTCCAGATAACGGATGCCCTCAGCCTGCAGCAAGTTGAGCTTCTCGTACCGGTTCTCATCGATGGGGATATCTTCGCTCATGTAGGGGTTGAAGCGGAAATAAGTGCCGGGAGGGAGAAAGGCGTCAAGCATGGCGTGAACCTCTGGAGGGAGGAAGAGAGGTGAAAGTGAGGCCGCACAGAAAACAAACATGAAATTTTACATACAGACTAAAATCATAAACACACAATTAACTTCCTAATAGTCTCAATATGTACAAACATTCATGTATTGTGTTAAGAGTAGGAAAGGTTGTGCAAAGTCAAAACTTATCTGACAGTGCTGTGACAGCATTACATGTGTTACAGAGTAAATGTGTGAGAGTGTGAGGTAATACCAAGTGAAAATGTCTGGCTTGTCCTTTATGGTTGTTTTCAAACGCTACGTCTGAGAGGATTAAAATCAACAACACGCAAATGCATACAAACAGGCAGTGAGTAACAATAACAGGGTAAATATGCCTGAAGGATCCAAAAAGGTGACAGAGGTGGTTTCTGTCTGTGTTCCCACAGCAGTCCAGGAGTCCAGACATGGGTTATATCAAAACTAGCTGCTTTTGAGGATGTGGAGCAAAACTCTACGAGGAGTATTTTATTTAAAGGTTAAATGGAAAGTTTGATTGACTTTTATTTTTTGCATTTTCCTAACCAGACAATGGGCCTGCTGCATTGCATTATTGCATTTTTAAAAGTTTTACACTGAAGAGTAAAGATAAGTTACAAAATTCCTAAAATGAGACAAGCTTGCTCGTTGAATAGATGTGTGATTAGTTTTTCTATACCATTCCTTTTTTTTTTTTTTTTTTATTTATTTAATTTTTTTTTTTTTGCAGATACAAGCTTAAAGTGGCCATATTATGCTCATTTTCAGGTTCATAATTGTCTTTAGAGGTTGTACCAGAATAGGTTTACATAAACAAAAAAAACATTTTTGTTGTACTGCAGCTCCTCTTTTCACCTTGTGTGTTCAGGTCTCTGTTTTAGCTACAGAGTGAGGCATCACACTTCTATCCCATCTTTGTTGGGAGGGGCACATGCACAGTAGCTAGGTAAGGATCACATCAGCTAGCTAGCTTTTTCTCTAACTTCAGTCAGTACAAGGCGGGATTAGCCGGAAGACATCTTCTAAACGAGGGCGCACTTCCAACTTTGCGTGGAATGCCTGCAGAACAGGGACATGTAACTAGTTCTTTTGTAGATTATGGTGAACTAGTGTGTGTTGTAGCAGTGTTTTGCCATTCAGAACGAGCTAGCATGCTACGGTTAGCCACCTCGTCTCGGCTACGGACGTAGAAAGCCGTGCCGATTTTGAACAGCTCACCCGGAGACTGAAGGCGGGACACATTCAGAAACCGTATCTCACTCAAAACAGCATGGATGTTTTTTGTTCCAAGTTTGTATGCATGTGGAAGCACCAGAGACACAAAAAAACACCCCAAATTCCAGAAAAAGTGATTTTTTTTTCATAATATGGGCACTTTAATTCAGAGAGCCTATCACTGACCTGCAGCTACTATGCCTATTACGATTGACTTTTCTTTTTTATAACATTTACTACGGTCAATGGCAGGCAGCTCCATGCTTATCAGCAAAACATGTTTGGTACTAACTGTTTAAAATTCAGACTTCCTCCTCACGCTATCACAGGGAGAACGTACAAACTCCACACAGAGGTTCCCAGACAAACAGCAAACAGCTGCACCACCGTGGTGCCCCTAAAACATAACATTAAAAGGCTTAATCATAAAACCAATATGATAATTACTGTACATATCATGACTAGCTGCTGTACAAGGCTAAAAACTGTCAAGAACTCAACGTGTTTTTCTTTGGTTGTTTGGCAATAACAACATTTGAGACTTATGGGAAGTCAACTAACTAAGAGACGTCTACATCTGCAGGTCTCAACTGCAGCTCCACCTCATGGAAAATCTTATTTGTGCATCTGCTAAACATGACTGAGCGAGTTTGAGAGTGAGTACAAGCCAGTTCCATCAGCAGCTTTGTTTATATCCAATACCCCATTAGATCAGCCTTATCTGTCTACAACAACAAACCGAGCTCTACTGATACACCTAACAAAGCCGGAGGCTTGTGCACACTGAGACAGGAGGGAAGCTTTTGAAAAATAAAAAAATATGTGATAAACACTCTTGCTAATCTGCTGTTTCTAAATAACAAAGCCTGTTGGAGAGCTCGGGAGGAAAGCTTAATCCCAAATACAGGAGGAACAAGTGCAGAGAAGCATCTAGGTCACCCACTGCACCACTGCAGCAGCAACAGGGAGGGGGCCAAGACAGATTTAGGCACAGCAGAGGTGCCCATGTCCAGAAGTGATAAGGAGACGGAAGAGGTTGCCACTACAGAGGGCCATATTGGGACATGTCCAGAACAAAGTCAACCTGCAGTGCAGTATTTAAAAAAAATACTATGACATCAAAGCCCAATTCCTTTCCTCAGAAATGACAGAGAAACAAAGGGCATAATTCATTCAAGTCTTTGAACATTCTGATTATAGTGTGTATTCATTTAATCTTTGACAAAATTAAAATAAAGGAACTAAATCAACATTGCAATTAGGTTGGCTTATCCCTGTTGGTGAGTTTTAATGTTTTGACCAGCGTTCCTCTTTGTTGATGCAGCTTGTCTGCGTTCGGCATTTGATGTCATAATTTCTGGGACATATTAAGAAGTGTTTGCACATTTTGGACAAAACTAATCAGATGTTTTTGACACTGTGTCAGTGGTCTTGTGTTGCTCTGAAAGAGTGCCTGATCTATTTTACAGTTAATCAAATCAAACATTGACATAACCCATTTTTGCTGTAGTGTTTATAATTTTGTTTAAAAAGGAAACTCCATATATTAAGTATTGCACTTCCACCAAACAGTTGGGAAACGAGAGAAAAACAAATTATAAAAAGAATGGTCCAAATTAAAGCACCAGAGGCTGATATATCCTGACAATTAGTCCATAGTATGGGTCAAGCTTTGAAAATTGATGGTTTCTACACTTCCCATAATGCAAGCAACAGCACTTTCTGTAAGGCCCCGCCGCTTGGTAAACACAGACACAACTCCTATTTGTAACACAGGGTTTCTATTATATAAACCTATATTTGTAAATTACAAATTTCTTTAGGGTACTTTACATTCAGCAATAATAATGTTATTTCAGACCACAGAAGACATTACATAACTTGGTGGAGTATCCATTTAAGTTACATTAAGTTAGTAATTTTTCAAAAATATTTTGTGCACTGTAGAGCTACTTTAAAAACAAACATTATGTAATATTGGAAGGCGATAAAGTAAACCAAGATGCTTTTAGATTGAATATGGTTGCACATTTACAGTTCAACAAATCTGTGGAAGATAATGTGCATTTAACCTTTAGCATAGTGATGGTCACTTACCCTCAGTGTCTGTGGCGCTGCTGATGACATTGGTGAGTTTGGTTTTGAGGCTCGTGTAGGTGGTGCTGTTCTTGCCAGGAGTTTCAAAGCGGCCCGTGCCGAGTGAGACCACACACTCCAGGGGCGTGTTGGGCCACAAACACTTACACTCATGGATAGCCAGTGCTGTGGGGTTGTTAATCAGCAGACCCCCGTCCTGTGGACAAAACAGAAGAAATGCCATGTTAGAGAATTAATTTACACGCTGTCAATGTTTCTTTATGCCAAGACCACGGTCAGCGAAACCAATTTATTGCCATTTAAAACCTTGACACCTTTCATGGATTTTAACAGTCAATAGATTACATTTTTGAAGACCATCTGACAAAACAAAAATAACAGATATATGTGCAGTTCCATAGCTGCTTTTAATTCAACAAAGCACCAAGCAAAATTTTTGTTGTTTTTCTCATCTTCGCTCATAGTTTCAGTCAGACAGGCTTTGATATCAAACAACCACCCGAGAGTGCTTTTGCTTTGGATCCATAGTCTACCCAAGGCAATAGAAGGGGTGGTGGGGGGGGGTGTAACGGGAGAGGCTGTGGGGATTGTTGAATAGGCATGAAGCTGAGGGGCCGCGGGGCTGTGGGTTGGCAGCAGGATCAAACACATAGGGGCCAGTCCTCATTAAAGAGGCCAGGCTGGGGGGTGGGAGCTGCAGGGCCCCAAATGTCTTGGGACACACTAGGGGGAAGAATGCTTGTTTATGTGACTGTGTGTATGTGCATGTTTGATCGAAAGCTCATGCCTGCTTAGAGTCAATGCATATAATAATGTGGGTGCGTGTTTCTGACAGCATATGTCACGTGGATTCACACACACACACACACACACACACACACACACACACACACACACACACACACACACACACACACACACACACACACACACACACACACACACACACACACACACACACACACACACACACACACACACACACACACACACACACACACACAGAGGGAGGACACACACACACACACACACACACACACACACACACACACACACACACACACACACACACGAGAGGGGAGGGAACAGCCCATCTTTTCAGTTCACTTGTGTCGCAGCCTAACAACAATTTTGTACATGTTGGAGTACAAGTTGTGATGTGGACTATGAGGGCTGCCTACCAAAGGCAAATGTCTGCTATCACCCAGGGAGCTGGACTGAGAAATTGCATCAACAATCCAAAAACCAGGAAAATAGAATTGCAAAGGGAGTAAGAGGGGCACTACATCAAGTAATAGCTCCCATAGCAGATCATTCGTGAATCAATTGCGGTGTCTTTATGAATAAAGTATTTCTCTATGAAAACTTTGAGTTATATTGAGAAATAACAGAAATCTCAACAAAGCAGGCCACCAAAGAGAAATAATTCAGCATCGGATAAGAGTCAAAGAAGACTAGAGTCTATAGACACATTTGAAGCTCTTTTAAGATTAATTTTAAGCCCCTGACACACCAACCCGATAATCGGCCATCGGACAGTCTGGCGAGGTCTGTGACTCGAGTCTGTTCGATGTGTTCCGTGCAGTCGTCAATCGGCGTTCATTTGGGCCGATTTGACATGTAGAATCGGAAGGCGGGCAGTCGGACTCAATGGCCAATCTGATTGGTGGAGCGCTAATTCGGAAATGATGAGCGGGATGAGCCTGACTAAAGCTTCTCAAAATCTGACAAAAATCTTTTAAACTGCCCTTTGTCGGTCTGAAATGAAGAGAGATTCAGCAACTGCATGGCCTATTTCTCGCTTAAAATGTTTTTAGAAACACATTTCGGTGAACTATCTTCGTAAAATATGAGATTATATTCTGAACAAAGCCGCCATTATGCTCGGTTGTAAAATCCGGGACCCATGTGACGCGTTCGTCCAATCAGCTGCCTGTTTTCATTTTCACCTGCTGTTATGGAGACGTATTACGTCTCGCACACACGCAGAACGTATGCTCAAATCGGCGTCGCTTCGGTGTGTTCCGAGGCACTTTTTTTGACCAACTCGGGGAGGCAGTCAGTCCGACTGCCTTTTCTGCCAAAGGTCGGCTGTCGGGTTGGTGTGTCAGACAGCAGTCTTTTGGCTAAGTGCTACAGTCAGCATGTTAACATGCTCATAGTGACAATGGTAACATGTTTAGCAGGTATAACGTTTACTATATTTACCGGCTTACACCGACACAAAGTACAGTTGGGGCTGACAGAAATGTTTTGCAATAATGTTTTGCAGGAATTAGGTCATAAACCAAATTAGTGGCACTACAGTAAAAGTTGTAGGAGGGGGAGGGTCAACAAAATGATTAGGATTCATCCTCTGGGGACCACAAATGTCTGTGCAAAAAAAAGAATTAAGAAATATGAAACATTTACAAAAGGCAAATGTTCCTCTGAGTGACACTGTCTAATAGATATACTTTCTATGATTTCAAAGAAGTAATGTGTTATGATAAGTAACTGTATGAACCATTTAAAACCTTAAAACCAGTTATTAAGAGAAATTCCTGTGCGAGCCAGTGACTCAGGGGGCACCCTTCTCACTGGCTGAGATGGATGTCACACAAAGAGGGTTTCACTCCGCCACAAAGCATGGAGGAACTGCTGAGGCAGCCGTTTGTCCAAAGCACGTCATTATGCACCAGTAGGGTGTCTGGCAGACCAAGAAATGAATCACAGAAAAGGGAGGAAAAAATGCCGGGATTGGAGTTGCTCCTAATGGAGACTTAGAGGGACTTGCACTGTGGAGAGCACCAGACGAACCCAGCTGGAAATGCAACATCTAAGCAGTTTTCTTATCACTCCCACCACTGTGAGAGGCTCCATTTTCTGAACTCAGTGGCAATTATGGCAACAGTCTAGGTCCAGTCCTTGGTTCTTTGTGTGGATAGCTAGGGGCAAGTTTCACAAGCACAGTGGCCAGCCTTGCACGCAGAGTTGAGGCATGTAACATTAGAAGCCAACTGCACAATGCTCCTGTGAGCTGCGAGTTGAATGCTATAACTTGTCTCTATTTCAGTGCACCTGCTTGGGCAATTCAGAGCTGGTGAGGCCTTTAGAGAAAAAATAAAAAATGTTGGCAGTGAAGAAGCTTTTTGGTGCCAATGGAAGATGGTAGGTAGGTCTTCTTTGTGTGTGGTGTTCAGAACTTCAAAACGAAGAATCAATAATTTAGAAGATAATTTGCATCTGAAATATCCTTCCACAGCTGCCAGACACAAACAAGCTTGTTTGAGGAAGATGGTACCAGGCTTAACCTACACTGAGAACAGTTTGGCAGATGCTTAAGCTGCAGTGGTAGAACCGGGGCTCTTTAAAGCCACGTTTCTGAGAGATATCCATACTTGGCCCACTGCCACATTTTCACACAAGGGATTCTTGAGGTCAGGGCACATTTGGAAGAAGAGTTAAGTTAGAAACAATGATCTACTTAGGACAGACTGCAAATGAGCTTTGAATACAAAAAAGCCAAACTCAAGCTGTCAAACAAGCAGCATGACAAAGGTCACTTCCATTTATGTGGATTTAGAGCTGTAATGCTGCTCATACTTACAACTTAATTTCACTGAAAAAAAACATGCCATGTGTCAACGGATGAATGTCCTCAGAGGGCACACCCCTGTCAGTCAAGACCATCTGATGAAGTTCAGAGTCTGAACTCAAACTGATTTTCAATATGGCAAGTTTGAATTCTGCCTTCCTGAAAGGCCTAATGATTTCCTTTGACAGTGTTCCTTGATTCGTTTGTTGAGACTCTAGCCCTTGTGTTGACTTCGGGTCACATTGACCCGTTTTAAATTTTTGTTTTATATCAGAAAATATGGGACGTAGAAATAAGCGCTGAAAATGTGTAGAAGAAAAAATTAACAATTTAAAACGTTGGAAAAAGCAAAAACAAACTGTAAAAAAAAAGGCGTCAAAAACGGCTGAAAAAAAAAAAGTAGTGTTTTTTTTTTCCAAGGTTGACGGGACAAGACAACACAAGGTTTAAAGGATCACAGCTCTTCTGGCCTTGCCTTTGCCCTTCAGGGTCTAATGGCTGATTCACAAATCATCTTCTCATTTTCATGTAGCTCGGATAAAGCAACTTTTCAACTAATTAGGGCTCCTACACCTTTGGGAACATGTTTCAAGTCTACCAATGGTCAATTAAACTGAAATATGGCTTTTTTAGCGTATTCTGAAGTAAAACTACAGAGATGATATGAGCTGTGATAAATAAACAAAGTTAAGACATGCACGATTTATAGGTCCCTTGCATTGCTGTTTGAAATGTCTTCGCTGTCATTAACTTTTGGGAGCTTATCTTCACTGTGCCAGTTTAAGCTGTCTGTAGGGGGAGTGCTGATTTGAATAGGAAAGAGGTGCTATCGCCAGGATCAGTAAAAGTCATTTCACGCCCCAGTGTATGCCAGCTCCCATTAGCTGGGACAGCAAACTTCCTCCTCTTCATTTAGCCTGTACCTCTCTGCCTCTCTAACCCGTGGGTGAGCTTCAATGTCTTGTGCGAGGGTCATTATGAGCAGCCACAATACAGAAGAGAACAGCGCGCTTGCTATAATCTAAATGAGGTGAGCCTTCGACCTACATCTGGTGTAGCGTTCACATCACAGTCTCAATAAGCAGCTGTAGTCATTAAGATTTCTTCTTTGGCTTCTTTGACAGGGCTGGACTGAGGGGCGCTGAGCTCTGTCATGATTTATTATGAGGCTCTGCCAATGAGGCTTCCTTCGCTCAAATGAATAATTAGGGAAGAATTACATAAGTTGTGGTTATGTGTTATGTGATTATGCTTGTAACAATAACCGGACTGACTGATTTCCAGAGAGATGGGTTATTCAGTCGATAAAGTAGATTAGGCTGCTATAAAAAAAAAAACTGTGCACAAATCTTCCAAATCAATCCACACTGGTAGCCCATAAAACTGCTTCCTCAGTGTCTCTATGTAATCAGAAAAATGTATCTCAAAATGAATTGCCTAAATGGCATCCAAGCCATATAAAGGCCGTGACTGTCACCAGCGAGGATTAGAACGTGGGCAGTGGGGTGAGTGCCACTCTTAGGTCAAGTCAGGGGTCTTCATGCCATATTAAGCGATTACAGCGACCAGTTCTCCTCTTTGCCTTTTTGCTTTATAGGCCCCAAAGGGTCACATTGAGGTTCAAGTCATCTTTCCAAGCTGTCAATAGAGGAAGGACCCATCTGTGTAACTGCCAACTTTGCCCCAGGCAGGCAAAGAAATTGAGATCTACTGTTCACGGTTACCTTTTCCCACACATTGGGTGAATAAATGACCACACATGTACACCCAGTATTGAAACAATAAATCTTTCCTGCCGGCTCTAGCCATTCAGATTAAATGTGACAACTTGTGTAGTGATATAAATGGGTGTAGAACACCCTTGCTCATATTTACTCAGTCTAGATTCCTTTGAGGCTTTATTAACATATTTGACAACTTCATATTAGAAAGCATAATTTTTCTGTCCATCATCTACTGAGCAATTTGAAGCTAATTTCCCTGCTGCACCCAGGAGACGTGACTAAGCACACACACTTGCATATCAATACATTGTAATGCAGGGTTCAAAGCTCCGATTTATTCCAAGGAATCTCATCTGGAGCCACTGCAGTGAGAAGCCTGAGGAATGTGGTGCACCATAGAAGACAAGGGGGTTAGAGACAGAGGAAGATTCAGAAAGGCTTTCACACAGCAGTCAGTCAACACATACTCAGTGGACTGGCCTAATCCCCAAACAAGTGTGGCAGTGCAATCAAGTGTTTGTTCATGAGCGAAAACATACGAATACAACAGAACAAAAAGAGCTGCCAGTAGAGGTAATGTAACAGTGGGACAACCCATGGGTGCACGTGTATACTCAAGGGACAAAGATCCTGAGTCCATCTAGATGAGGAAACTGTCTGCAGAAGGGCTCAAAAGTCTGAGCTCCATCCTCCAACAGCCTCCACGCCGAGCTCTCAGGGCTTAACACAGGAGGATGAGGAAGTGGCTAAAAGCTCAGATTTATACACTCTGTCGCCTCCCTGAATCCACCACCTCTCTTCCTCGCTGCCTCATCGGTGCTGAGAATGTCATTTATCACCAATAAATTCACCTCCAGTGGCCTTTACAAGGAAAAAAAGGGAACAGAAAAAGATAATCCAAAAGGTAATGATTTCTTGAAGTGCACTTTTGGAATGGCACTTAATTATGCGAGACCTGATGCCTCTTTCTCCTCTCTTCTCACACAGAATCGAAAAATGTATTTCTTTAGTCAAAGCTGCCACATTTAATGACTTCTTATATTCATTTTTGTCTCATTCATTAGCAACAAAAAAATATGGGAGTGCTGATGTGAACTACTGCATTTCAAGCTCTGTGAAGACTTTCTGCAGAGCCCTGTGCCATGCCAGGGCTCTCAAGAGCTTGCACTGAGGGTGGTGGCACACTGATCCCATGCCTCCCATCAAATGCTGGTAGAGGTGGGCACAAAACATGCTTCCATTCCTCCCCGTCGCCTCAGGAGACGTCATGGCAACTAACGGAAAAAAATTGGGCCCTCCTCACCAGTCTATGCATGCCCTGGCATCCATTGTGAAAGGTCTGAAGTCTTCTACTTCTGTGTTCTTCAGAGCAGAGATAACAGAGAAAGCTGTAATGTGGAACCACCCTTCCTTCATCTCCTCCATTTTTTCGCTCTTTTCCCTTTGTTCCCCATCACTAAGGTATCCTCTCCATGGCTATGGTAGCAAGTGTAAGGCTTTGATAACACCACGGCTGCTCTGCTTCAAAAGGTCTTGCTCCAAATTACAATTTCCCCTGCGTTACCAGTCTGAATCTAAAGCTCTGGCTTCGTCAGACTTCAATTTCCAGCCTGCAGAATCACAAAAACATCAACAAACAATCACAACTTTCTTGAAACACTGCTTGAAAATTCCGGCATTCGTTCAGCACATGGCACGGCGGCTCTCCTGCGCTCACCGTACAAAAGGGTGATTGTTTAGGGCTTGAATTAAGTGGAAAACTCTGTGGGCGTGATGACTCTCTCTCTGGGGAATCCTTGACATCACACAGACAACATGTTATGTTCATGACTGATTTCAGTGGCTCAAGCAGCCACCGTATAAAGCCGTCATGGGTGGCATTTTGAAGCTGGCGAGGTTCACATGGAAAGTAAAGTGGCTGACATCTGTGTGAAACTGTATTTTAGAAGGAATGCATTATAAATACTCTTCTACTTTTTCACTCTTGTACTAACTTTACTTTATCCTAGATTGCACTGTCCAATCATAAAAAATAAAACTACATTTGAAGTATTTTCATCCTGGTTTAAATTAGTTTTAAGAAATTAGCGTTTGCTTTATCACTCAAAACTGAAACCAGTCAAGCTTATAATTTTGACACTTCTGGATGCTTCTGTTAACTTTGATTAAAATTAAATTTGACAGGTTTTTTGTCATTTGTTTCATTTCTTTTCCGTCTATAGTTTTGTTTTTGTGGTTGTGAAATGTTTTTCACTAAAGAAGATCTTTACCAGCTACAGCTGGTGGAAGTAAAGGTTGTAGAAGTTAAACAAGTTACAAAGACTCCTGATTTAAAACAGAAGAAATGTTTCAGGAGGCACAAATCTGGTGCCCTCTCCTAACTCCTTTCACCTCTTGTGGTAATTTGACATATGCATTAATATTAAACAACAAACTGAACCTTTTTCAATGCAGAGGTTTCTAGCCTAATATTAATGTTATGATGTTTAAATGTCTTTTGGAACAGCACAACAAAAACAAATGCTAGTAAAAAGTGTAAAAGTGTTTCCAAAAATAAAAAAAGGGACAGAAAGTGGAACAAATGAGCAAAAGTGAAAATCACACAGGAATTGCCAGTCAAGTCAAAACACCTACTTAAAATGTTCTTTAAAGATGTACAGTATTTGCCTGAGGAAAATATGAGCAGAGCAAAAAAGTACTAAACCAGGACAGAAGCTCTCTTTTTCTAATGTCATTAAATTTAATTTGGAATAAATGCATTGATAACCTATTTCACATCAAATGTATTAAATATATTTAACTCCTGATGGCGTCTCATCCTCTCACAGTATGAGGATTCCTGCTGGCGGCTAACACAGTTTGATACATCCGTTCCATAATTAGAATTTCTGTCTTTTCATTCTATAAAGAGGCAATGTGGCAGTTGTGTGTGCTGCATTGGGCTAATTTATTTATCTCAGAGTAGGGTGAGAGCTGCTAGACAGCAAGCTGGAGAAATCTACCACCACAGGTGGGTTTTTGTCAACCAGTCTCTTTCATTCTCTCCTCCTGAACTTCCCCCACTCACCTACATAACTAACACAGCTTCTAATTAAGAGTGTGGGAGCGTGCCAACACGGGATATTGCTTTTGATGCAAACACATGCTCATCCACGTGTTCTGTGTCTACGTTGAGTTCCTCAGTCTTTATACCCCCATCTGTGTTTTGAATGTCGAGTCAAGGATATTGAAATCTGAATGTAAGGTCAAACATAGGCTACATTGACTGAATACTCAAACAGAAGTGGAGCATAATGACCTGTATCTGTGTTTCCCTGTGTGCTTTTTTATCTCTTTTTCTATAGCACTTTGTAAATCCTGTTTTCAACAAAATAAAATGAACACTTACTTACTTGTTTTCTAAGATTCTACTATGCTACTCACGTGGTTTCTTATTTCTTCTGTGCTCTACTGACTGAGCTTTTACTGAAAAGGTAAAGGCAAACCGAGTAGCCATACATATTGATTAGTAAAACGGTAGAGTGGACTGGCGGTTCGTTATGTCACTGATGGCTAATGCAAACCTGTTTTAGTGGAGATGGATTTAAGTGCGTCTTACTGCAACTCCCTCTCCTGTCAAGATGTAACTGACTGGAAATAAAAACACTGACAGGACGGAAATTGAGGTTCTCCCTCTCCCTTGCTGTGCAGAGGATTTTTCTTATTAGGCTCCTCAAAATCCTTCAGACTCTTCACCGTCAACACTGACAGTACAGGGCATTTAAATCCAGCAACCCAACAATAAGCTGTGGATTACTGTAGCAGAGCACAGGACTGCAGTAAAATTGTCACTATGTGTTTAAATAGTTGGTGTGAATGTGAAGCAGGGTGTGAAAGAGAGCGCGAGTACAAAATAAGCCTTCACAGGCACAACGCATATTAAATATCAAAATATTTCCCTGGCCAAAGTCTTCAAGCTGTGTACTGTACATGGTGGTACATTGAGGACCTGCCTATGCATTCTTTTATTGCATCATAGCCAAACAGTTTGAAGTATTACAATTGTACTGTATAGAAAATAAATATTTATAGTCTAACAATAGCTTTGTTAGAGACACATATGTGTTTTTGTAAAAACGTAAGCTGGGCACTCAATTAATTTTCTGAAACTGACCAAATTATAGTAATTGGACCTTTGGACTGAGGGTAGCCCTAGAAGACTTGTAAATATGAACACACAGGTACTTTACTGACTTGACAATGTAATTTTGACCATGATAAGCAATGCATCGACACGTCTTCATAAAATCAAATCCACTTGTGTATCACACTGTCACCAGAGTACTGTTGAGTATCAGAAATTGTGCTAAATAATCATAGAAAGGACATCCCACTCTGACACACGTTCGCTGGGAATTTAAGTTTATGTAACAGTTGTGGTCATGACAATCATCCTGAATAAAAACATCAACTAATGGCTTAAAGGGCCTCGATATTTAGTAAAAACAGTGGGTTGACACACACACACACACACACACACACACACACACACACACACACACACACACACACACACACACACACACACACACACACACACACACACACACACACACACACACACACACACACACACACACACACACACACACACACACACACACACACACACACACACACACACACACACACACACACACACACACACACACACACTTTTACATAGCAAAGACTTGTTTACTACTTTATTAATATTCTGAATATCAAGTACAGCCCCTTTAAAATTGAAATGTGGAGTTTAATCCACTGCCATGAGTCTTATCACTTCCCCTTTTCTGTAACCAACAGTGACAGGAGATATTTCTGAGATAAATTCTATGATTTACCACTGCCACCCTTTCCACCACCATGTTACTGTTGCGAGTAGGACTGACCTGGTGCAGATCATTTCCCAAAGTGAACTCCTGGAAATACCCAGGGGCTGCTGATGTGGCACGGATGGCCTGCCAAAGCTGGTGCTGGCAGCCCCCCAGGTAGTGAGAGCGCACCCCTGGCAGCAGGTTGTAGTTCCTGAACACATAGGCCTTAAGAGGAGTGCCCCGGTTCACAATGGTGCTCACCGCTGCCACCTACAGGTAAGGGACATGACATACAATTTGACTCTCTTTTTCAGCATGAGGAAGCATTTTACATACAGATATAAAATGCAGGAATGATATCTAGACCGACATTCTGACAGACCAATTTAATATCATCTCTGTTCTGGGAACCTCAGAGGAGTCTGCTGACATATGAAATCCTGTATACCTCTTTATCCACACTGTCTTATATGGCTTTAACGTTTATTTTTCTTCCACTTGTCATTGCAGATGTATGCCAGACAAAGACAGAGCTAGAGAAAGGAGCTTTCTTTGTAATATCCCAGTAAACAAGGTGAGATGAAGGCTCACTGGTTAGTGCCAGAACAGAACAAGAATGAAGAATGAGTCAGACCATCTTGTAAAGCTCACCTTGGGGCATTCAGGGTTTCTTGAAGTTTCCACCAGAAGGTGAGAGCCCATTTTCTCTCTGTGGAAGTGAAGATAGGATGATGTTATTTTCTGGCATAGTGAATTCTGGACAGTAATTCTGGCTTGTTACAGATTTCTTTCTGCAAGATTAACAAAGTCCTCTTGCATATCAGTTAATGGAACTTGAAATGCTTTTGTGATCGTCTTAATTATTTTTCAAAGGACTGTTCTAAAAGATTTTAGGCCATTTACAACTATATATGTATGCTTTGTATGAGTGCTGACCATATTAAAGCATGCAGTGGTGGTTTTTATCCTTTCACAATTTTTTCAAATTGTGTTTCAACCAGCCACTGTTTTACAGTCGTTTCCATACATTATAATACTTAACTTATGTCTGCTTTTAAGGTTACCCAAGATACATTATGGTTGCATGGCAATGAAGTACAAACATTGCAAATAAATCTGCAGTTTAAATGCATTATCACACAATGTTAACATAACTCGGACAAAAATAAAGATCAGGCGTGATGTTTACTTTGAGGGACTTACAAATCACTGTGTGTTTACGGTTAGGTTACTTACAGTTTTACCACTTTCATGGCATTTTAACAAAGCTCCAAATTCACTAAGCACAAGCACCACTCTGCCATAAATGACAAAGGAACTGACCTGAGGATCTTCTCCCAGGCTTCACTGTCATAGAAAGCATGGCTCCAGCCCATCTTCACAGTGCCAACAATGAAGTTTTGCTTGAAGACATCTGAACCCAACTTCCGGTAAAGATCATCACACTCGTTCAGTGGGATTTGGAACGCACCTAGCATGAACCCTAAAATAGCACCTAAGAAGAAAAGAAAAAAGAAAAACATTGAAAGAGGGAAGGTGACTTTAGTATAATATAGTACTGTAGTAGAAGTACAAGAGCTTCAGTCACTTCGTTGGAAATGCAACGAGGTAATACATTAGCAAACAGGTAATGTACAGCTTGTTATTGTTACTCTCAAGGTCGGAGTTGATGCAACGCTAATTGCCTGAAGGATTATCTGTTAAGAGTAACATTTCCCTTGGATGATCTGTTCATAGAAAGTGCATGAGAGTAACATGGCTATTACACTACAGGCAAATCCTTCTCAACTACTTTCTCTCCATGATTAAGGATCACTGACAAGATTACCAAGCCACAACAGTGCTATGAGCACCTGAAAAATTTGGGTGATCATATTCGCCCGATATGGCCCAGATGGGTTTTAAATGTGTAAACATCATATAATCTAGCAGGCAGATCACATTATGCTTTGACGACATTCACTAAATGTGAAAATGTAGTACCTCCAACTGGTGGAGATTAAGACTTAGAGAACCGATAGGAACTGGGGACAAACAGAAACTTCTGGTAGTAATTAAAGGCTCTTTTTTTTTTTATTTTATTCTGCTGTGAAATGAAAACAACAAAGTGGCAGATGGAAAAGACAGTGTGAGGATGGTCCACAGCACCCCCTTGTGGTGGTTTTGCATATAGAGAGAAAGTATCAATTGAGAAGTCCTGCAACCAAATGAAGCAATTCAATTTTATGACAAATATCATTTTCTAATCTATTTAAGAATTTAAACAATTGTACACAGTTGTACCGTGGCCTGACTTGAGTACAAAGCAGTGTGATTTTGGTGGCAATATTGAGGTAAAAACAAGACCAGAGGAACACATGGGTCAGTGTGTGATCAGTGGTGTCAGTCCCACTTGCAATTTACCCTGCTCACATAATCGGGACACACAAACACATACAGCAGAAGGGCAGGAGGACAACGCACCTGTGCTGACACCACAAATATAATCAAACTGTTTGTAAATGGGTTTGCCGGTCAGGGCTTCCAGCTTGTGTAACGTCTGAAGTGCAACAAGCCCCCTGAAAGTACAAAGTCACACACAGACATACACAATGAGCCATACATTAATAGGATGACAACTGCAGAACACAAACTGGCTACAAAGAGTGACAGCTGATTGATATAACAAAGACAAATAGGAAATAAATCCTTATCCATTTAACTAACTGTTTCTCAAAAATACAATACATTTACTTGACAGATTGAAACTGCTAATAGAAGCAGTAAATTGTTTTTCAAAACATGGTGTTGAATGCAGTAAATGCTAGTTCCACTTTAAATAGAGTTGACATCAGTGACTAATATATTTTGTGATCAATTTATTTTTATTTTATTGATATACATACATTATACAGGGTGAGATTACACATTTATGGATTGCTAATAAAGTATGTTCACAAATGTACATGCAAGCAAATGTATATGCATATCAAACTAGCGATCAACTACATGAGAAAACAATAAAACACAGGACACTAGTGACTCATATCTTACAAGAAAGGAAAGAAAAAAAAAAAAAAAAAAAAAAATTAACTAGTACCTTAACCCTCCTCCATCTATGGACAGGATCCGTATGCCACGGCCTTTCACAGGATTATGGTAGCCCACCAGAGCGAGGGCTTCTCTAACGGCCGCCCTCAGGCCTGGGTCACTGGCCTGTTTCAGACGCAGCAGGCAAGGGATAACCTGCTCCTGAGGAACACAAACATACTGTGGCAGTCAGAAGTGGAAATTAAAAACATGGTCAGTTCACCATAATATGGTCCGACCACAATTGGCCAGGCAAACAGGAGTACTGTAGTATATAACTAGTTGAAAATAGTACATCTGACATCTCGCTGTATTTACCTTCTATCCCTGTGTTTGTTCTCATTAGCAGTCATACTGCATTGCTCCTATTCTGCTACTTGTTTTCTTTCTTTCGGCATGCAGTTACTCAAACAAGGGCACAAACAATCAATGTTTTCTAAATGAGAGGTCGATCCCCACGGTCTCTCTCAAATTGGCTGCCCATTAACAAGTTTTGTCATTTCGCAGGTCATAGTTGAATTAGAATAAAGGTGGGATCATTTGCAATGGAAAAATAAATGCACATCAAACCCTCACTGAAATGAAAGCAAAAATGTGTGCACATTACAGTGTTTCAAGGGTGACCACTATGTAAAAACCTTAGTTGTAGATAAAAACATGATACCTTAAAGCTACTACCAACAGAATCAGAAACTGTCATGATATAAATTTAATCATAGAATTGGAACAGATGTTTGTGAAGAGTCAAAAGACATATTTTCGTCACAGAACGACTTCATTGAGACTAAATGTAGGTCAGTCAATCACCACAATTAACTCATTTATTTCTGTTGCAAAGATTTGCAAAACATATACAAAATTATTCAGTCCAAAGATATGTTGGGCTTCTTTTTTTTTATTTTTTTTTTATTATTTATTAAACTTCCCCACACTAGTAAAAGTGGCATTGGTTTGAAATCAGCACTGAACAGGGCTGTCTAAAGAAATTCTTAGTCAACTAATACTCCGATCATTTTATTTATTTTTTTTAGATATTTGTTTTGGGCTTTTTATGGCCTTTAATCAACAGGACAGCTTGAAGACAGGAAAGAGGAGTGAGAGGAGGGACGACATGCAAGCAAAGGGCCACGTGTCGGATTCGAACCCAGACCGCTGCCAAGGCCTCAGCCTACATGGGGCACATGCTCTACTGAGTGAGCTAGAGGTCGCCCTAGTACTCATATAATTTTGTCAACTAATCGATTACTTTTAACTAATCGATTTAATTTACAGATCTGTAAAACTGAGTTTCTCCACAAAGAATCATGCAAAGGCACCATTTTAAATCTTGTGTTTACCAAAGATGTGCTCATAACTTTCCTGGAAATAAGTCATTCAGCATGAAAAAGCCCCCAAGAGGGGGCAGCCCTAGCAACAAAATAAGTTCCTGCCACCATCACAGATAAGGCAGAGTGATAAATAAATGCTGCAGTATGTAGTCTGCATATACAGTATTTGCCGAGCTCTGACATTAAACAGAGAACAACACATAACTTGTTGCCACAGCTGATAGACTTACATTTGTCTGGCATGGGAAAATTCCCAAACACAAGCAGAAGGCCATTATATCCATTATGTACATGCTACGACGATTTAACAATCCTGACGAAGCCTCAGGATGTGAAAAAGAAGAAAATGATAATGCTAGGCTGTTCAGCTTTCTCACCTTGACTGCAACACCACTAGTCTCTGGAAACTCCAGGAGATGGTAGCTGAGGTCCTCCACCCTGTTGATGTAAACCCTTACATCTGATGCTCTGTGCAGAGCCTGAACCAGACCCCGAGTTCGATTGTCCACACTCACCCTGGCAATGATCTAGGAGACCAAAAAATGTGAAACCGGTTAGGTCGAGCTATTAAGCATTAGCTGGGATCCAAGTTAAAACCTGACACAATGTATGGCTCATTAAAAAGTCTTTTATTTACAATATGATAAGGTAAGTAATGAATGTTGTCATTATTGTTTTCATTTCTTTCTCTACTCACTTCCTACAGCAGACCAGGATGAGAAGATGCACTCAGTGAGAATACACACAATCAAATCACTAAACTACAGTCCCCAATAGGACTGACATTAAGTTAATGACAAAGTTTGTTTCACTTCCATGGGCCAGACCCCAACATTTTACTTTTAAGCTCCACTTAAAGGTGGACTAATACAATCAAATACTTTGAAATGCTATATGTATATAATATTTTTGTACAACAGCTATTGCTTGATTAGCACATTTATATATTGTAATCAACACATGCATTTATTCATCATCTAAAAATAAAATTGGGTAAGAGTAACTTCTTAATAAATGTCCTGGAATTGAGCCTAAAGGTGAACCAGCCCCTAAAATCCAATTGACTGTGGAGGGTGGTTAAATCATGAACACATTAATGACAAAGCTGCCACTCGGTAACTGTTATTTGTATTTTTTATTACTTTTTCAGTACCTTAAACTAGATTGTGTTACTTTGATGGTACAGATTTCATGTCTGCTCCTTTAATGTAACATGACCTGGACCATAACCCATCTGTATATTACAGTACATGACTCTACTGTGTAACATTAGCCAGAGTCATGCAGGGTTTCTGCTACCTGCTATTTCAAACAAAACATATTATATTATTAGTTCCTGTTTCAAATGACTAAATCCAGCCTTGACATAATGCATGGCTCAAGTACACACCTTCTGCGGCCCTCTAACTTCACAAGGGGGTTATTTTTGAAAATAGATTCCCAGAACTCAGGCAGCACGTCAGCACACTACACTACCCTTAGACATATAGAGTAGAAGGAGCTCCTGTCAATGTCTGGAGAGAAGGCGTCCTGCTATAGTAAACCAGATACTCTGAACTATCAGATGTGGGGAATGTTTCACTTAAATCAGACACAGCTTTTTGTAGACCTACCTTCTCCCTTTGAAGCAGTAGTTTCTTGGCTTTTTCCTCTGCAGCCTTCTGCTCTTTATTAATTGTGGGCTCAATTTGTTTGACTGGTGCATCCTCAGTCTTCTTTTCCTCCACTGTAGCACTTTTGGACTCTGCTGTCCTAAACTTTGGGACCAGGGGAGCAATGTAGCTTCCTACAAAGGCTTGTACAGTGGGAGCGGAGTAGGACAGGTAATGTCCTAAACCCTTCTTGGTAGAGGGTGTGGTAACTGGAGCAGCAGAGATGGTTTTATCCGACACCGGCATGAAGTCACTAGTTTGTTGACCCTGAGACGAAGCAGAAGAATGGTCAACATTGTCCACTTTCTTGTCCTGAGTCTTTGTACTGCTGCCAAAGTATGAGTTGATGTGATGGGCCAGGTAGTTGTAAGTCTCATCCAGGCTGACTGAAAAGGTGCTGGGATGGAAAAGTGCTGTAGTTTGTGGCGTTAAAGTTGTGCTCTTGCTGTCAGTATCACTCAGTGAAGGTTTAAGCTCCTCTTGCTTCCTGGCAGAACTGGCTTTGACAGCGGGAACAACACGCCTCAGGGTTTTCTCCCTAAGTTCGCGCACAGTCAGAATTGTGGCAGTGACAGTCACTTGGGTAGAATTGTGAGGATGAGTGGAGGTAGTGGCACTTGCTTCACATGTAGCAGCAGAAGTAGGAATAGGACTGACAGAAGATGAGATACATATAGGTTTGGGTGTAGTAGATGTAGAAGAAGGCGCAGCATTAGTGGGAGCAGGAGTAGGCGTGACTGCACTCTCCTCTGCTTTTGGCGCTAACTCAACACTTGCCTCAGCCTTTTTCCCGCCTTTTAAAGCATTAGGCTTGAGTCTGGCGATTTTAGAGAGAAGTTCTGTATGTGTCCCACTCACAGCTTTAGAAACTGTGTTCAGTGTGTTCCTGACCCGCGACATGTGTTGGCTCAGACCAGCAGACCAACGTGACGCTGAAGTGTTCAAATACAGGGTGCTGGTGTGGAGTCCAAGCCTTTGTCTAACCTGGTTAGCTTTACAGAGCCATCCCTTACGCCCCGTGATCCTCAGGTGGTAGATGTGCCTCCAGCTGAGATAGCTTACCTTGTAGCAATAAGGTTGTTGTACATGAAACCTGCAGTGAGAGGTATCAGACAAGGGAAGTGATGCTGCTGACTTGTGGGCATGTGTCTGCCAAGAATGAAATGTTCTGCTTACTTTCACCCAGGTATTTGAAACCCATTTGTGACTCATTCTTTCAGGTCACAAGA
Organism: Perca flavescens; assembly: GCF_004354835.1. Classification (NCBI taxonomy): domain Eukaryota; kingdom Metazoa; phylum Chordata; class Actinopteri; order Perciformes; family Percidae; genus Perca; species Perca flavescens. The sequence continues at coordinate 18,867,341 of NC_041338.1, forward strand.
GTTTGTGCCATCCACAGCAATATTAGGTCTATGCTCTCCCTTAACCTGATGATAAACAATAACAAAAGTGATGTATACATGAAAGAAAGGAAACAGTAAGAAAAAAATAATGAAAATGTCATGACGTGGAATAAAACACTGCTCCCAAAACTGGCTTCTTAGAATTGTTCTGTTTTCTTCACATGTAAAATCACCTTGGACATGACACTAACTGAGAGGACAACAAGCAAACTTCTACTCAATAACACATTTCAACATATGTTAGCTCCGCTAGCGCAGCTAGCTAGCTAACTTAACACAATTCATAAATACCACACAAAATATAACAAACCATACCTTTTATGTCGCCGTATCATAAAAGCAAGAACTCCTTTAATATTCTTATTGAGTCGCCATCATTCGTTAACGTTAATACAAAAGTATACCAACGTTTGACAACCAGACTAATATGGCAGCAACAACACTAGCTACTCGATTTCCAGAATGACGTACGAGGTCAGTCAAAAGGAAAACAATGATCACGTGACAATACATGTGCTCTGCAATTGGCTATATATCACTTGCTCCTTAAATGGAGTCTGTTGATTGGTTGAGGAAATTCTCCCACCGTAAACTGTAGCAGAGGTATGGAAAGCCAAAAGGGTCACAATTCGTCACAATTCGCACGGCGTTTTGAACGGCGTTTGTGGCGCCACCTAGCGGTTAATAAACGCCACTACACGTCTAATAAACGCCACCTGGCGGTTAATAAACGCCACCACGCGTGTGACGTCACCAGGCGTTTAATAAACGCCACCAGATGCTTATTAGACACCTGGTGGCGTTTTGCTAATCAACTCTGCCCTGTGGCTTTCACAGCCAATAGATTTGAACTCTAATCACCCAATCAGTAAAGAAGGAAGTCAGGCAACACTAATCAAGCACGGATTTCCTTTGCAGCTTGTTTAAGTAGCCCAAAGAAAATGCACAACTTTGTAGTATGTCACTTTTGTATTGCCAGACATCAGTAGGCACTGGGTGCTCATACTTTATTTAATTAATCAATCCAAATCATCCTCACAAAAATGTAATAAAAAGTGGTGAGGAGCTATTTTCATTATTACCTGCTTAAATTGAATAAGCGCTGTCACACTAAAAACTGACTAAACGCTGTCACACTAACAACCTAATGGCATCACGTCTGCCTTTTATTGTACATTTTATCTGGGTCTATTGTTAAAAGGGTTTCAGATATGGTGATATTTAACCAAGAGAGGGGTTAACATGAAGAGTAAGCAGATTTTCAAAAATACTGTACTCTTAATTCAACTACTAGGAACCAAAGAGTAGCTTACCAGAAAATCTGACAACTCTGAAAATCTTGACAAAAAGGATTAATAGTTTCTATAAAGGACATGCAACAATCAAACCTAAATATTATTATAAATCTTATTTAATTACTAGAAAAAAAGCTAGTTTGGGACAATTTAAGACAGCCACAGCTGTCTTGCATACAGTCAGTTAAATAAGAATTAGTTATATCTCAATAAAAACTAAATTAAAATTATAATGGCAGCATAGGGCACTATCACCATTTATTTTAATTCCAGTAAGCGCAATTGACCTGAAAATGGCTAGATATACTAATTATTTTCTCTACTTTCATATCTTTATGCAAAAAACACCCACCAGCGCTCTATATAAAGCAACTAAATTAAACATACGTGTCATACTTCATTTGACGTTTCAGGAGACTTATCTTGACACAGGAACAGCAGATGTCAGATCCCTCAACACATTCAAATACTATGGTTTATGATCTTGAGTCAATTGGACATTAAGTTGTAATGATAAATCATTATAAGCATTTTAATTTATTTGTATTCCATGCATTACTAAAAATGTAAAGCTGAAAAAATGTACTGACAAACACAAAAGCATGACAGATATAAAACATGACATTTATTAAATAACAAAAAATTCAGCAGCAGTAGGGTGCTAGTAGTCCTTTGTGCATAGTTTCTGGTATATATTTATAAGGACCACGTGACATCACATTGCTTTGCTGTCACCATTTTTGTGTCTGGTCAAAGCTAGGGGACCTACGTCATATCAACCACAACAGCTACAGGAGACGGATACGTGATACACACAAGAGAATACGAGAAACAAATAGGTTTGGTCCGTAATGTTAACCAGCCGTCAGCCCTTAACGAACAACTTGCTAGTTAACCTTACTTGTGTGATCAATCTATACTTAACCACCACAAAAATAACACTGTTGATAATTGATGACTTGCATGTCCTGTTATCACATACTCTACTTTTGTTTTTCTTCAACTGCCATATCTTGGTGTCATTTACCTATCCTGCAACAGCGTATTGATGGGCATCTGTACTCATGAGATACTCCAGTGTATGAGGATATATTACGTACAAGTTAATGTTAAATGTGCCAGGAAAAGTAAGTAAGCCATTTCTATATACATTTTAGAGTATCGTTCAATATGTTTGATGTTGAGATGGAAAAAAATGTGCAAGGTCCAGTGGAGGTGAGTTAAGCAGGAATGGTTCAGGAGGTTCTTTTATTGACTGCCATGCAGGGCTGCGATGGAGAGCTGACAGTCAAGTGACACCTTTCAAAACAATGGATGACCCTGCAGCCTCCCCGGGAAAAGTTGAACTGGATCAGCACTGTTTCGGAGAATGTGATCTCCCTTACAGGAAGATGTAGATGGAGCAGATGAGGGGAGTCACTAGGTTACAGAGAGAAGATGACATTAGTGGAAGTGACAGACATTCAAAGTTCACTTCTGTACAAGCAACACAAAATATTGGTTATTCCATCCACTCAAACTTAGAAAATACAGAAATCCCTGTTCTTTTGTTTCTGTTTCTGTCTGTATGGAGTATATAGTGTAGGTCAGATCCCTGTGCCCTGTACCTGTGACTGGCTGACTTTGAAACAAAGATAAATGAGCATACATGAAGAAAAATTATCTGTGCGTTTGTTTTCTTTGATCCTGTCACTGCCATACAGTCAATACACTGTCTAACATTTGGCGCTGTGTGGGCAACTTTCCATTATATTATTATATGTTATTATATTATATTATATATATTAAAAAAATGCTCGGCTAGAAGTTTTCATTCTTTGATTTTCTTTTACTGCCTATTTTGTGTAAACAGCTGGTAGCGCATTTGCTGCTCGTGTTACAACCCAACGTGGAGACTGCAGTGCACACCTTTTTCTTAACTTTAGTCACACATTTTTTTGCAGTTATGTAATTGCACAGAGTGACATCGCAATTAGATTAATCTTGCAACCCTATTACTGTATATACAGTATACTATTTGGTGTCCACCTGTTTTATGCAGAGGACACTTATCTCTCCCAGGGTGATTGCATGCCAGACCAGAACTGCAAACTGGACTTTTGTTTTGAATCTCATTTCCGACACACCTGCTCATGATAATGCAAGTTAACAACATCCCACTGCAGGGTCATAAAAAAAACGTCCCTGGCTGCATTTGCTGTATATTTAGGATCATCCTCCTCCTGCATTGTCTTAAAATTGGTAAGACTCCTTGAAAAAACGGGTCTACATTAGCTTCATTGTTCACCCAGTATGTATTTCAACACACTAACACTATTGAAACCGAGTCGGAACTTGGTTTTAGTCAGTTTGAGTTTATGTTTCATTTCAAATCATATATGCCATTCATAACAACCTAAATGTGTCACTGTCTGAGTGATGGACTCTACTCTCTAATGTTACTTACCAGCTGTTAGTTCCCCCTGGCTGTCCACAGGTTACTAGTGCAGTAATAGGGTTTATACATGGTGGACCCACCGGTCAAATAGGGACACACTACATTTATTATATTTGTAACACCTGTCCCATGTAGCTATATGGTCTCTATAGAGTAGTAGTACTATGGGAAGGCGCCTGGGTTTTTTGTTTTTGTCTTTACTGGTATTAACTAATGCTTGTTAGCAATCTATGTTTCTCAATATTATTAAAATAACTGGCGGTGCCTCCAATATGAATTAGGTAAGTTTTGTGTTAACCTTGATTACTCTTTTAAATTGTAACTCAGAACAAAACCTCATGTACAAAATCTAAGACCCAAAAATGATACTTTAAATACTATAAACCCAGATATTGGAATTTATTTAGTTAAAGAACAAAAATAATAAACACATGTATGGTGTATTAGAAACATTAACACAAGTGAGGCCAGTATAAATAACTCCCTATTTTTTATGACACCCAAAATAATATGTTACGTCAATACAGCTATCAGAGTATACTATAAATTGTTACCTCTGCTTAGGTTTCAATAAAATAAATGCATAAATCCTTTTGACATCTAAACCTGAATAGTTATCTGTGGGCCCACGCTCACACATTCATACTCAGCAATCAAAATACAAACAAAAAAAACCCTGTTGCAGGCCTGAATAGAAGCTTGGGAGAGGAGGCCTAAAAATGTGACGGCCGTTTCACTTGTTTACACATGTTTACACAACCAATAAAATAAAATGCACGTGCAATATACTCAGTACTCACGAATCCCAGCCAAGGGGATATATGAAAAAGGCGAACTTGGCGATGGCAGCAGGCAGAGCACCGGGTAAACCACAGCAGGAAGATCACCAGAACAGAAAACAGCAGCGACAGTCTACATCACACCAGCAGGATGGAAGATCGCTCTCTGTGTGGTCCAAAGGAGTTTCCCCGATCCTCTCTCTTTTACAGTCACAAATGTCCGTCTCCTGAATCAAATAAATTAACCGAGCAAGCAGGTCCATCCACTATTTCACGGCGAATTATCGGTAGCTTGTCTCAATTATTTCACATGCAAAGCTAACAGTATGCTACGAAAACACTTAATTACAGCATATATAATCACACACATGCACATGTATACACTACCGGTCAAAAGTTTGGGGTCACTTAGAAATTTCCATTCCAGACAGAATACCAGCAGAGATCAGTTGCATTGTTTTTTTTAATCAGGGCAGCAGTTTTCAGATTACATTATGTGCTTACATAATTGCAAATTTGGTTCTCGACTGTTGTAGACAGAAGTGGCTGAAGAAATGCTTGAAATTCCATGCTTTTTGGTCTAAACGTCATACCCAAATTAAAAGTGGTACAGCTCCCATATACTTTGACACTTAGGGGTGTGCCTGATATCATTGGAAAGGAAACACTCAAGTTGTGTCAGGGTGATTCTAGGCCTTACTGACACAGAGTTACAGAGGCTAGAATGGAGATTTTTTATTTCTGTCCAAGTTATAAATCTGTAAAATTATTAAAATACACTGCTGTAAACACATCTGACAGGTGACAGACAACACAGCATTAGCCACGTCTCAGCTTACTACAGAAAAAAATTCAGAAGCCTCAAAAAAGACTCAAAAATGGATTTTATATGAATTCTTTTCTACAAATATGTCTTTGCGTTTTTTTATTTCTATTTGAAAAGTGCAAATAAAAAAGCCAAAAAACTACAAAATACAACACTTCTCAAATACACAAACAAACCCACATCAATCACCTTTCCAATGATATCAGGCACACCCCTGAGTGTCAAAGTATATGGGAGCTGTACCACTTTTAATTTGGGTATGACGTTTAGACCAAAAAGCATGAATTTCAAGTGTTTCTTCAGCCACTTCTTTCTACAACAGTCGAGAACCCTTTTGCAATTATGTAAGCAAATAATGTAATCTGAAAACCGCTGCCCTGGTTAAAAAAAACAATACAACTGATCTCAGCAGGTATTGTGTCTGGAATGGAGTGGAATGGAAATTTCTAAGTGACCCCAAACTTTTGACCGGTAGTGTATTTACCTCTTGTCGATTTCAATATGCCAAAACACAGCAGAACTGGTTGTCAGCCTCAGTAATGGATAACAATGTCCTTCTACAACCTACTAAACCTCACAAAGTCCGTTCACTTAGCATCTCTGACTCTCTGACTGGATCTCTGCAGGTTACAGCTAAGCCCCGCCCCTCTACCTGGGATTGTAATTACATTGGCTGATAGGTCATGACCTTCCAACAAAAGTACAGAAAGACGATGATTGACATATTCGTGTGGCAGATACCCTTACACGTGCTGAATCATGTACACTTCACTCAAACTACAGTCAACTGCATGAACTTTTAAAAACTGTAAATGTAACTCTTACCTTTTAAACGTTTTATTAATGTTAACCATTTTAACATATGGCATTAACTTATATTTTTTTCACCATATTTATATATTTGTATTGCATTAAAATAATTTCAATAAATATCTAAATGAAATGTATCCAGGGCTACATATTATTTAGAACACTTCTTAACTTCTTAACTTTGCGTCTGTATGCACAAACACTTTGATGGTAATATACATATTGTGAACACAAAAACCACACTAGAGCAAGTCAAAACTCCTCTACTCCTTTATGACTGAAGAGGGACCAGTTAACTAACTTTGTAGAAAGTTCACACAGACTAGGAGCAAAATATCCAGAAGAGCTGCAAAACAAGTAGCCTAATAATATTTTTTTTTTTTTAAACGATAGTGTAGCACTGTAGTTACTCACTGACAGATAGGCCCAGAGTCTAGGTTTGAAGGAGATCTAGAACTAGGACTCAGGAATAACAGACCAAGGGGTGAATTTGAACTTATTTAAGAAGACAATAAGTAGTATTAGACAATTTAAACACATCAATTTGATACCAAACCACACAGAAATTTAAAATACACACACACACACACACACACACACACACACACAGGAGGTGCACTGCAGATGGAGCAAAAGATAGCTCGCCTTTGCAGTTTAACATTGCAATGCCTCCTAGTTCCTAGGTTCTGGTAACAGGCTGGAGGTTGAAGGGCAAGGCAGCTTTATTTCTATAGCACTTTTCAGGAACAAGGCAATATAAGTGCTTCAGATAAAACATTATAGAGCAAAAGGTAAAACCTTTCACAGTGCGCATTTTTGATTTTTGATTTCATCTCCTCACACTCCTAATATTCTTTTGAAAGGTTAGGTCCTTAGACCATGGTGGCTCCACTGTTTCGTGAAGGCATTCAAGTCCCTGTTGATCCTTGGTAAATATACATAGTGCAGTGCCCAAGGATGCATTTCATTATCAGGGTTCACTATATCCTCTCTCTCAAGAAAACTGAAGAGGTCATGGTAAACATTGATTACTCCTGCATCATGGAGTGACCTGAACATCACTTCCTGCAACGGAAACAGCTCCCAAAACAGGCCCAAAAAGTCATGCAGAGTGTGGTTTGTCCCGCTTAACCTACAAGCGGTGATGCCCTAACCTTTCAAAGGGATATTAGGAGTGTGACGAGATACTCAGCTAACAAGATGAGACACAAGATTGGGGTTCACAAGAACGAGACCAACACTATTTTAAAGAAAACTTGAATGATGAAAAATGACTGCAAAAAAATCTTTTATTCAATGGAAAGTCACCAAATGAAAAATGTGCACTGTGAAAAGTTTTACCACACACTCAAATGTCTTCTCTTATGTATATAACTAACCTCTAAAGATCCTAATAACTGCTGCCTCCCTCTCTCCTCCCAAACCTGTCGCTACCACCTATTAATCAAAAAAATATTTTCTTACACGGCACTGTAAAATTTATTTGCATCTTATTCTTTTTAGGCGGTTTTATTTTCATGACCATTTGCTCTATAATGTTTTATCTGAAGCACTTACATTTCCTTGTTCCTAAAAAGTGCTATAGAAATAAAGCTGCCTTAACTTTCAACCTGCAGCCTGTCACCAGAGCCTAAGAATGCGTTTGTCTTGTGCCTGGGTCATAGAGAACACTGTGGTCCCTGTCTGTCTAGGAAGTGATATTGACTGCATCAGCAGCAGCAGCACTGTTTGATTCCCCTCTCACACATCTGACACTCATCGCCTGTGTCTTACCTTAATGCCTTTCCTGTGATAATGCCCCTTACTTCTATCATACTTCTATCTCTTAAGTGAGATCACATTGTATGGTTACTTATTCCTAATATGAACTGCTTCAAATGAAACCTCAAATGCAGGACATTGATTGCATGAGATTACCGTAAATTTGTCTGTATGAGTTTGTAAATGGCAGCCTGTGCCCTTTTGTACTGTACTGTGTAGCCTACTGTATATACTATTTCTCATCACAGCACAGTCATTCAGACAGCAGACCATACATTTCGATAAAAGTGCAACAAACATTATATTGAATATTTAATTATATACAATTTAAATGATATAGGTCTTACAGTAATATGTTTATGGATACCGGCGCATATTGGTATCAAAGGAAATGAAAGTGCAGATAAGGTTGCAAAGGAGGCTAAAAAAATAATAATAGTTAGTCTCAGCAAAATAGAATATTAGACCATTATTAAACAGAGATTGAAAGGTGGCAAAGGAATGGGAGGGAGAGAGGAAAGGACGATGGTTTTTCAGGTTCAAAGGAAAGTGTGAAAAAAGAGGTGTGCAGACAGGAACAGAAGAGACAATAATATCAAGACTCAAATGTGGACAGACTGGACTAAACAGAACACTGACATGAGTGTAGTTATTTATTTGTATTTATTATCACTATTATTATTTTTAATATTGTACGTAGTCTCTGTTATGATCCACACTCCATAGACATACATGAATGTCTATGCCACACTCCATACCAGTTGGTGGCGGTCATGCACCAAATTGTTGTTTGCCAACCGCCAATAAACCTCGAAGAAGAAGAAGAAAAAGGAGGGCACAAGAGAAGCAACTCCTGAGTAAAGGGATCGAAGAATACATGTGTAAAGTGATGCTGCTGCTTATGACCGCTTGATATCACCCACTTTTAACCACTGAGCACTGTCATGTTAAGAGCGGATAAATAGTTTAATAGGCAGAACTGCAATACACCAGCTAAACAGCACTCGTGTCCCCCAAAAAGGTAAGTGTGGGTCTAAAAGAAAGAAAAATACATGGGCGGTACCTTGTGTTAGCGACGTTAGCTAACGTTAGGAGTGACGTTTCATTGAAATAACGTTAGTCAAATATAACTTTTAAGAAATGTACATGACATCTGCTCTAGCGTTAATCTATCTGTCTGGAGAACAGAATGTCTTTTCTCGAAATAATTTAAATATAGGGCAATTGTTATTGTGGTGTGCAGTGTTGATTCATCAGTCCAAGCTAACGCAAAGGAAGAACAGATAAACGCTACTCGGCCTCAGTCTCTTAACTAACATATTAGTCAGTAGAAAGTAGTTAATATGGCAGTGTTTTGTCAACAACAAACAAAATACTATAATATTGTATCTACAAGCTAACTATTAACTAAGGTTCCTTCTAACTAAGGAGGGTGAACTAAGGTTCACCCTCCAGATGTGTTAACACTAACTAACTAATTGGCACTAATTAACCCTCCTTTGCTTTACTGCATGTAACCCATTTTACTCTTTACCAACTGATCATTTTCTCTCTCTCCCTTCTATGCAGGGGGCATCACAACCATGGCAACTGCACAGTCTGCTGTAACGTTTGCAGTGTGCATCCTCATGATAACCGAGCTAATACTTGCCAAGAAGGACTATTATGATATACTGGGAGTGCCTAAAGATGCTACTGAGCGTCAGATAAAAAAAGCTTTCCACAAGCTTGCAATGAAACATCACCCAGATAAGAACAAGAGCCCTGACGCTGAAGTGAGATTCAGAGAAATTGCTGAAGGTACAGTTGATTCTTTCTTTCTCATTTGTGTGCAAAAAATAATTTGTTGTCGGACATACTGAATAATGTACTTATTTCTAATGTAACATTTTGTCCAGCGTGGAGATGAAAGTATTGTTTAGCCTGTCTGAATTTCAATTCAAGAACTCTGGAGGATAAATGTGTCTGAGCTTGCAAATTACCATATATTACACTTGCCATGACCTTAGTTAGGCATTTGTCACTATAGCCATGCCTTTTTAAAATGTTAATACGATACAGTACTGAACTACTCCAGACCTGACTGAATCTCTTCTTTCTTTGTGCAGCTTATGAAACTTTATCAGATGAAACCAGAAGAAGACAATATGACCAGTTTGGTTACACCTCTGCATACTTTAGTGGGGAGACGCAAGGCAGACATAGACAGGGTGCCCACCAACCTTTCAGCTTCAACTTTGATGACATTTTCAAGGACTTTGACATTTACAGCCAGAACAGGCACGCTCGCCACCGAAGACACTTGGATGAACACTCAAGGTACCACAAGGAGTCCCACAGCAGACATAAGAGACACTTTCAAGGAGGTTTTGGAGCAGGTATCTTTGATGAGATGTATGACGACATAGAGCGAATGTTTACCTTTGACAGACACACTAAACAGACTGACAACAGGTTTCGTGGTGCATCGAAACAACACTGTAGAACAGTGACACAGCGCAGAGGAAATATGGTAACCACATACACAGACTGTACTGCATCTTAAGATGCAATGTAAAATTACATCTGACTCAAAATTGCTTTAACGGTATACAATACTGTTGTATTGATAAGGTAATGGAGGCCACATTGTTCAAGTACTATGAAATTTGAGCACTGACATTGATATCTGACATTCAGGCACAGGATGGCAAACAGTGAACCCTCAGTTTTCTTAGGTCTAAATTCAAATAAGCGAATAATGTTTTGTTCAAGCTATTACCTGTGTGTGTGCTCATTGACTTGTACATGATTGTAGTAGTTTTTCACTTATTGTTGAAATGAGCTGACAGACTATTTTGTCAGTGTTTTTTAAGCACCTTCTTTAATAGTGTAATGTTACTGTTTGGAAAAAATATGTGTCAGTTCACCTCTAGTTCACTACTTCCACCCTGTTATTTTGTACAGTTTTTAGTTTCCTTTTTTATAGTTTTTGCCATTGTGCGCCTAAAAAACAAACAACAAAAGGTAAAAACAAAAGCAGCCCGTGGAGTTTTGCTTATGTCAGCAATGTCAACAAAAATCTGTGACCCTCTACATGTTTAACTGCTGTTTGTACTACATTGTGTTGAAATATTCATGTACCCTACACTGCCAGTCACATGTTTTGAACACCATATATTTGAGCATTTGTAGTTAAATCTGCATCAATGCAGTTGTAAAGTAATTTTAAATATCTGTATTGAGGCTATCTTTAATACAAAAAAGTCACAGACATTTCTGAGTTCTGAATCACAATCAATATTTTTTGGATGAAGAGTATTACATTTAAATTTCCAGTTACAATGCTTGAAATGTAATCAAAAATCCTAAAATATGAATAAAAACTTTTGACTGGCATGGCAGACAAACTTCAAAGAATGTTTTATTTGTAACTTGCAGAGGACCAATTTAACTATGCGTTGACTACAGTACGTACTACTGTATATGTTTCATGACTTCTTATTGTACTAGTCGCACGGTTTATTTTTTTAATTTATTTTATATAACGGTGTAAAATATTGCTGTTTTATCAACAGTGTAAGTGTAAGAATACTGCAGTGCTACAATGCTGAAGAAATACTGTATGTATAAGTACATACAAGCATCAATGTTCAGCACATTCTCTGAATCTGGTGATGGCTACTCACCAGTGTTAATGAGCTAGTTGATACAACCCCCCCAATATATTGTTTTCCTAACATATCATCTGTTACCTCATACTTAAAAACTGTACAGTTACATGCTTCTTTTACATTGTAGTGTGCAATATTTATGATATAATGCACTATAATGATAGTGTTTATACTAAATGGCACTTTCAATTGTGTATAAAATGTGTTTTAAGAAATAAAAAGTAGAGACCAAACTGAGCCTTCTTCTCTTTACTTATTTCTGATAGTGAGAGTGAGAATGTTGTTTATTCATATTCTGGATAAGAGAACCAAAATCTGGCATATTCCATTGTAGTAAATTGTTATGCTTTGAACACAACTTTGGTGATGCTTACTGAGTGAGTCAGAATCATAGACAGACCACAGCTTACCAAAGATATTTAAATGGACGACTAATTCAATGTTAACGTTACTGTAAAGTTCCAATAAATGGCCATACTTTTTTCTACCAGAAATTCGCCACTTAGCTAAACTAAGCTTCTGACTATTAAATCAATAAATTTATACCGTTTTAACTATGGTTTTTAACATATGGTTTCAATATGTAGCTATGCCTTTTCATGATGGCTTTCACATAAATATTTTGGTACTCACCTTAGTTACGGTTGCGGAGAGGAAAAATAATTGTCTTTCTTTTCATTGGTAGAACACGAGTATGATGTCACCCGTAGATAATGTAGTTCAGCTAAAGTCAAACCCCGATCACAGGCATGTTGAGTGGGACTATAGTAAACTACAACTCCCATGATTCAAGTCTGAGCAACTGTATGCGCAGTTGTTGGTATATCCTCCAAAGAGACGCCAGTAGCTTTAGCCGTGAGACATTGAATGACTTTGTTGTACCCCTGTGCTGCAGAGTAAATAAAGTTGCCTATCTGACAGGTCGGGATTAGTATCGGAGCTCATGGAGGCCCTCATACCTGTCGTAAACAAACTGCAGGATGTATTTAACACGGTCGGCACAGACATAATTCAACTGCCGCAGATAGTTGTTGTGGGAACTCAGGTGAGAAACGTCACTTTGCTTTATGGCTAGCAAGTTAGTTAGCCTGCGCCAACTTATTGTTTTGGCTACCTCTGGTATGTAAACCTCAGTTTTTCTTTAAGTTTCATGTAGGTGTAGTATACATAACTGTGTAGACTGGCCTGACATAAGCGTAACCTTTTTAAATCTAAGCTAACTTACTTAGCAGCTAAAATAGAATTGGCTACATGTGACTGCAGTATAAAAACTTAACGTACATTCGCTAGCAATGTTTTTGGCTGACAGTCAACAGTTAGCTAGCTAGGGAACGAGCATTTATCCACATAGCCTTCAGATCACTATCCTAAAATATTTCATTCCTATTTACATTATTTATTATGGATTATTAAACATACACACATTCCTCTCCTCATATTCTCACTATCAGGCTTCTGTCTCTGTGAAAACATGATTTGCTATGTTGGATATTAAAAAATATGTTCCATTATCACACACACACACACAGTCAATGGAATATACTAAGATAGCATATAATGTTTATTAAATACACCTAGCTAAAACTAAAGCCTTGCAAAAAGACCTACCTTAATACATATTTGTTAGTCTACCATCATTAATATAAATGGGGTGAATTACATATTACAAACACCTCGATATTACACCGTACAATTCAACAGCAACACAAACTACTAATGGCCATGAAGTTGAATCAACACCTTTCTTCTTCTCTTATACACTTTCACCCTGTCCCCCTAACTACGTTCGGCCTAATTGGTCCACTAATAGGATGTGGCTGTCTCAGACTTTCTGGCAAGCGTCTGATTGTGTTACAGTGAGACGGAAAGCCAGGGGATATTTTAAATGCCTGATTTGTTATGTTTGTCCTTGCAAGGGCTTCACAAAGGCCCAGATCTGCAAATACCTTCAGTTAAGGACAGCTCGACCTGATGCCAAGTATCAGTTATCTCTGTCAGGACTATTAATAGGCCTACCTTTATCAGTCAAAACAACATTAGGTTTACTGCTACAGAGGAAGTAACTTATTACGTTTTAGTCCTCATCTCCTACTGGGGGAATTGGCACCAGTCTAACTAAGAGGAATCCGCTAGCTAAGTGGGGTATTTCAGATTTCATTAGGAGTTACTCGACCACACATGCCAATAAACCAGAAATTTCTTCTTAGTTGCACCTGGTGCTTGTGTGAATGAAAATTGTACTGTTGAAGACGCTACAAGGTTTGTTCTCGATCAGTGAGTGACGTTCAGCACTGCTAACTTCACCCCAATACCCTGGGCCAGCTGAAAGTACTACCCGCTGAGCAGGAACATGTTTGGGGCCCTTAACTAAATGAGGTCTTCTAGGCAAAATACAGTTAAGGTTCCTGAAATGGTTTCTGTGCCTCTGGAAAAAGTTCTTGTAGTGATAACTGGCTAAAAGCGTTGAAGTAACGCATAAAGAACTAGGGTCAAATACAGCCAACCTCAGCACAGTGTGTTTTGTCTGTATCTGCACGATAAGAAGACTGATTTCTCTCGTCAAACTCGTCATTAATACTTCAGTCTCCCCACTAATGGTGTTGTTTATGATGATGATGACGTTGTTGTTGTTATTGTCTTCAGAGCAGTGGGAAGAGTTCGGTTTTAGAGAGCCTGGTTGGCAGGGACGTTCTGCCACGTGGCACTGGCATCGTCACACGCCGGCCCCTTATCCTACAGCTAGTGCACATCGATCCAGAGGACCGCCGAAAAACCAGTGAAGAGAATGGTAACATCACTGTCACTTCTGTTATTTCTGTACCTGTGGAGCTGTTACATATTAATCTTTTCCCACAAACTATTTGATATTCAGTATTTATATATGCAATATACTGTACATGCATTATGGCCAGATTGGTGCTGGATTCTTGAGGCAGATACTGATTTTTGTATTTGGATGTTTAAAAAACAGACAAATTACGTAAAGATGACGCTGTTTCTAAATGACTTCAAACCTAGTTTGACATTTCTGTACTGAAATTTCATGTTACTTATCAGCCACATTTACACTGATATGATATATCATCAATAAGCTATCTGCCGATATATTGCCCTGGCCAAATATGGTAAAACCATATAAGGAAATGTAGCAGACTAAGTGGTGTACCACTACAATCCACTTGTCAATGTATGGGGATGTCTCAGTTAGGGCATGATTCAGACAGGAAGCTGTTAAGTCATTTAAATTCAGCCATCTGGCTTCTGTACTATGCTTCACTGGCCAAGATTTAAATCTAATGGCGATTTTCACTTTCTATTGTCATGAAACGTCACTGCTACAGTGCTATAATAATAATTTATTCAACTATGGAATGTTTTTATATTGTGAAAAGAATAGCAGTTTAACTTAGCACTAATAACATCCACCTCTCATTGAAAAGAACAGCAGGAAAATTTGCCAAGATCCTGGCAGGTTTTGTCTAACACATTTATTTTACTGGTCAGCTAATGGGATGTGGCTGTCTCAGACCTTTGGGCATGCGTCTGATGGTGTTACAATGAGACTTGGCTTGTGCCAAGATTCAGCATTTATTCAATGCAGTCCTCTGGTAAAGGCTTTATGGTCACTCTGCATTGCTGCAGTGGCATGCAGGAGCTGCAGATAGCCAGGCTAACCATTTTGTCTCCTGTCATTTCTCTTTAGCCACAGAATCCAAGAAAAATGGACGCCTTTACAGAGGTCTCCTTTTGCTTGTTCTTTGCCTTACTGTGTTGTATATTACATAACCTCCCCAGTCTTTTTTGCCCATTCTAGCCCATCCTGCTTGTATTTGTGTAGCTTTTCCAAAGCTGCAAAACCACGTGGCTTCACTTTACTCAGTTCACACTCTCCCCTCAATTTAGGCTGGTCTCTGTCAGTTGATGTTAGACAAAGTAAATGAGCAGATTCCTGTCGAAAATAATAATTTTGGGCTTAGTTTTACATTTTCAAAATCTCCCTTTGATGTCCTCAGACAGTCTTTTTAGAAGACTCTCCAGGTTCCTGCTTCCCCAAATGCACATGCTTTTTTGCTTTAGGCTTTTATTTGCTTTCATGACTGTTGTGTGAAAACAACAGTTGTCACACTGTGTTCTTTTTTTCACTCTTCAGCTATGGAGTTTTGCTCTGAGGAGTTTTTCCATCCCTTTTTTTGCTAACAGAGATATCCTTCTATGAAACTTAGCACTGGTAATAATAGAAACACTGATCTCAAGGCCACAGCTGTTATATTAGTAACTGAAAAATCTGTCCTCAACTTTTTATTTCTGCAGGAATCGATGGAGAGGAATGGGGCAAATTTCTACACACCAAAAACAAGGTAGGGTTGTCACCCTCATGTCCTTGCCAGATAACAATATTATCAATAGAGTCTCCCACCACTGCTGTACTGTATATGGAAACATCTGAATATTTGATCAACTGCGTCTCATGGAGTACCTTGTTCTGGACCCTTATTGATTCACTGACATTCATGGATTAGCTACTTGAAGACATTATGTGGAATGTGTGCTGTATTCTCCTAATCTGTAATGAGATCAGACACATATATGTGTTTAGCTGTTGGGCAAATGTCCTCCAAGATTGAATTGTGTCTCTTGAGGTCCACATTCATAATTTGTTAACAAAGAATCCCTTTCTATGTGCAGATAGCCTCATGACACTAAACAGGAAGTGTTTTTGAAAACTAACCCTGTCATGTCCTATTTTTGTGTCACTCTATGTTGTTATTATTGTTTGAATATCAAAAACTACTGCTTGTGTTGTTGTTGCTACTAACATATTGGGTCTTTCATGGTTAAATTGCTCTTCCAGATCTACACAGATTTCGAAGAGATCAGGCAAGAAATTGAAGCAGAAACACAAAGAATTTCTGGCAATAACAAGGTATGCTTATTACGGCCATTAAGAGGAAATCAAAAGTTGCCAGACGAGAAATGATATCCATGGAGAAACTGGATGGTCTCTCAATATCAGCATCAAACTGAGATTTCAGTCAACCTCTGAGGCAAAATCAGCCTTTAAGAGTAACCAACGTTGTTTTTTTTTTTTCAGGGTATTAGTAATGAACCCATTCACCTGAGAATCTTCTCACCACACGTTGTGAACCTCACATTGGTGGACCTTCCTGGCATTACAAAGGTGAGATAGGTTTCCCCTTTGCTTCCCCGTGTCCAGCGCTCTATTAACTCTAAATGATCCTGCTGATGATTTCATGGTTTGAAGTCAAAGTGTGTGTATTTGTTAAAACAGGTACCGGTGGGAGACCAGCCCAAAGATATAGAGCTCCAGATCAGAGAATTGATCTTCAAGTACATCTTCAACCCCAACTCCATCATCCTGGCTGTGACTGCTGCCAATACAGACATGGCAACCTCAGAGGCCCTCAAAGTAGCTCGTGAGGTTGACCCTGATGGTAAATGGCCTTCTTTTTTATTCTTCACTTTCTTCTGTTGCTCTTCCTAAGGTTTTTTGATTTATTTATTTTTTCCTTGTTAAAGGCTTTTTGGGGGGAGATTATCTTTATCTGAATCAAAGACAGAGGGTGTTGTATCCTGTACAGATTTGAAAGCCCCTTGAAGCCATTTTGTGATATTGGGCTACAAAAAGAAAATTGACTTCATATCAGCATATGCCCTTATTTTTATGTTATGTACTCTATGCATTTCCAGCCTCAGTGTTTTACTTTTTGTAGACCGGTATGTATGATTCCTTTTGTCTTCAGGCAGGAGGACGCTAGCAGTGGTGACCAAGCTGGATCTGATGGATGCTGGCACAGATGCCATGGATGTATTGATGGGCAGAGTCATTCCTGTCAAACTGGGCATAATTGGAGTCGTTAATAGGTAACACTGCACTTCTCTGCCACATTACTGTAGGTAATTAGTTAGAATGGAAGGAAGGTAAGAAGGAACAAACTTTATTGTTGGCTTCACCACAAAATAAAAAAAAAAAAAAAAATAACTATACAAAGCTGAGAACAAATGGCAGGGACACAGTACCAACAAACAACACAGATGGTGGGAAGGATTGCTTATAATCTGGAAAGCTTCACTCTTTATGTTTAATTTACATTTCTCACTTGGTTGAATCTGGAGCTTCCCTGCTTTTTAACTAGCTATATTTGCTATCTCTGCCATTTAAATGTATTCCTAACGTTCAGATTTGTATGACCATGTAGAAAAATTAAATACTTTCCACCAGATTCTTATACACCATTTCCTTTAATATCACCTTGATCTGAGAGTTTGTGTCAGTGGTTGGTGGTGGTGGTCATCCACAACAAGCCATGTCTAAGACCAACTCACCTCCTATTTCTTTTGTGTGTGCATTTTCTTAGGAGTCAGTTGGATATTAATCAGAAGAAGTTGGTGGCGGATGCCATCCGTGATGAATACGCCTTCCTACAAAAGAAATACCCCTCCCTTGCAAACAGAAATGGAACCAAATATCTGGCCAGAACATTGAACCGGTATGGAGTTGGAATTTCAATTTTACTTTGAATTTTTAATTAATTTATTTAGTGACTGTTTGTTTTTTAATTTAATAAACAATATGTTTGAGTCGCCTATTGACCTTGTACATTTGAGGTTAAAACGTTATTGACAATAACTGTGATACCTAATAATAAAAAAATATATATATAATTAATTATATAATAGTTAATAATACACACAAAATAAGATCATGTAAATAATCCAGTGGCTCTTAAAGCTATAGTATACTGTCAGCGCGTCCACATGATGCAAGCCTTCCATGCACACATTATAAAACTAATAAATCCAAAAAGGAATGTCTTCTGTAACTATTCATTCATCCGTATTAAAAGGAGTTGTTGTTGTTGCCGTTAGCTGAAGCCTACGCAGGGCAAGATGTATCCCATGATGCATAGTGTCAAATCTGTCAACGAATCGGAGGCCGTATTTCTGACTAGGCATGTGTGCATTAAAGTGCTGATCTCAGAGGCCACACACAATGAAATAACATGGCATCCACCCCATCCTAGTATTAGTAAATCTGTGCTGTTTGGGCAGCATCCTCTTTGTTTCCCAATCAATGTGTAAACTGATTTCGTGATCGTATCATAGGTTACTCATGCACCACATCAGAGACTGTCTTCCTGATCTGAAGACGAGGATCAATGTGCTGGCATCGCAGTACCAGTCGTTACTCAACAGTTATGGGGAACCTGTTGAGGACAAGAGTTCCACGTTGCTGCAGCTCATCACCAAGTTTGCTGCAGAGTACTGCCACACCATAGAGGGCACGGCCAAATACATTGAGACAACTGAACTGTGAGTTACACAATTCTCATAATACCTTTATACACCACTAAGGGGTGCTAGCATCAATACTATCCTAAATGCTCAAGTTAATTCTGTCTGTATGAAAATGTAGTTTCCTCTCCTTTCTCTCAGATGTGGTGGAGCAAGAATCTGTTACATATTTCATGAAACATTTGGTCGCACATTGGAGTCCGTTGATCCTCTGGGTGGTCTGACAACCATCGATGTGCTGACAGCAATCAGAAATGCAACGGTGGGTCTCTGCTTCCTCTTTAACTTGTAATCTGTGTTGTAAATGGCACCTTTTTGAAGACTTATGGTTTCATTGGGTTTGACAGGGCCCGAGGCCTGCTTTGTTCGTGCCCGAGGTTTCGTTTGAGTTGCTGGTGAAGCGACAGGTCAAGCGCCTGGAGGATCCCAGTCTGCGCTGCGTGGAGCTGGTTCACGAGGAGATGCAGAGGATTATCCAGCACTGCAGCAACTACAGCACCCAGGTGAGAAACACGGTCACACGTACACAGATACACATTAACAACAAAAGCACAGAGGCATGCTGTAAATCCACAAAACCGGTGTCACCTCTTGTCCCGCTCTGGACTAACCACGCCATTCTACTGGAGTATTCAATACAAACAAACACTAATTATGACAATGGTGACAATGGTTTATCTCTGCAGGAGTTGCTGAGGTTTCCAAAGCTCCATGATGCCATAGTAGAAGTGGTCACCTCATTACTCAGAAAGAGGCTCCCAGTCACCAATGAAATGGTCAGGACCTGCTCAAACTAAATACCTCTGAGCATTTTTAAGGGGTGTATATGGACCTCCTAGTAGTGATTAATCAATATATGTTTTCAGGTTCACAACCTGGTTGCCATTGAGTTGGCCTATATCAACACAAAGCACCCTGACTTTGCCGATGCCTGTGGCCTCATGAACAACAACATAGAGGTAAGACAGTGTTAAAACTAAAAACAGAGTTAAAAGAGAGTACATATTGGACTTATATTCACATTTCTTTCTGCTGCCCCCTTAACTGGCCAGGGAAATTGCAGGGTTAACCAGGATCTCAGCCTGATCATGCTAACTGTGTCATTTCTCAGCTTTTAATCATTTGACATTACAAATCTCATCGTGGAGAACAGCACAACTACAGTCTTCTCAGCTATGTAAGGTGCTCAGCAGCCAATAATGAAATTCTCAATATTTCTCTGTACAGCTAGCAGGTATGAATGCATGTAAAAGGGTGAAAACAAAGAATGGCAGTGTTAAATTCAAACTTTTCCCAAAGAGAAAAAAAAGCTTGTGTTATCAAAAAATATATGAATCTATGTAGCTATGTTTTTGAGACATGGAAAACTGTTGAGTTGCATTTCTTTTTTATAGGAGCAGAGACGCAACAGAATGAGAGACCTGTCCTCTGCTGTCCCTAGAGACAAGGTACAGTCAGTCTCCATGGTTTTTCAGTTGTTTGTAACAGACTTTAATGACTTTTTACAAAGATTCAATCCACTTTCACTAAAGAATGAACCAACTTCAAAATTCTTGCGTATTAAAGGCCCCTTCCAGCCAGTATTACTTCCTGTCCAACAGTTAACGTTCTTTCTCAAACAGAGAATGGGGATGTGGATAATAGTTGGACGTAACTATGTCAACCATATTGCAGCTACAGCATCTTGGAAAACCACGATATGGCACTTAATGTGATGAATTCACTGTTTTATCACACCACGAATGAGACAAGAATTGGCACAACGCAGACTATCTCTCTCCCTCCCTTGTTTACCGTCTCCTCCTGGTGAGGTGGTTTTATGGCTGCTGCCGCACCGCTGCATGTCAGCAATAGAACACCGTAGGATAAATAGACATGTTGTCGACATTTGGAGGTGCACCGTGCACCAGCGTTGTCCGCTCTCGCCTGAGGCCCCAGCACCAACACTGCACCGGGCTGCACTGTGATTCTTTTTATTCTCTAATGGGACTTTGTCTTGTCGCTGCATGGTGATGTTCTCGGTAGGATGACGTATGACCTGCAGATTCTACTATAGTCATACGTCATATTACCGTTTTTAGTTGTGTTTTTTTTTTTTAACTTTGAGCACATGATTAAGTTATTGGTCAAAACGTATTTGGTGAACAGTGTGGTTAGTCAACATTGTCAGGAAATGACTCAAAAAAATATGTAATATAAAAATGTCACAATACACTGGAGGGGGCCTTTTAAATCTAACACAATTATTCCCTTCACATTAACTGACCTGCACACCTCTGTCCGTAGCTCCTGACAGTTTTCTATCCACTCTTTTCTTCTTGGTGTTGTCTTTTTCTAGTCCCTTAAAGGCCCAGGTGGGCATTCTCTCTCTCCCACTGAGCCTCATACCCTCGAGGGCGAGGCCACCAAGGTGTGTCCCACATTTGCCTGCCCACATTTGACCTCTGCCCACCACCAAGCCCTTACTGTCGTCCTTATTTCCCAAGTTTACACCATACTCAGATCCCATTTGACTTTATGTATACATATTGCGTTGCGCCTGGACGCGTGCGTCATCGGTGTTGTACTTCACCCAAACCCCTGTTGCAGCAGGTGGTTGGGCTTTATGTGTCCTGAGAATGCCGTGGGATTTGAGGGGCACTTTTACCCAGATCTGAATGACCTTTAAACCTTCACCTTGTAACTATCTATATCTAACCTCCCTTTTGCTGCATGCTGCTTGCTCACAACTAACAACACACAACTAATATAATATTCTCTATTGTTAAAATATAGTTATACTCATTTGGCATGTGCTGTTTTACTTAGAATTAAGACAAATTGTATTAGCCTTGGTAGGAGTGGGCAATATAGAAAAACAGATCAGAATTGTATATTTAGTAGAGATGTTCCTTCCCGACACCGATTCTGAGACCTGATCTCGCGTGTCGGCCGATAGTGAGTACCAGTCCGATACCAGCGTGTTAAAAAATACATATATTTGATTATGTTTTAACAGCTGTATACTACTATCCCTGTATGGATGTGATATGATTTCTATATGTGTTGTTCAGCCTGGCTCAGGTTAAACTCTTTGTGAAACATTAACAAACGCAGAGAATAAACACACTAGAACTTTCTTTTATTGTCCAGTTTGATAGTGAGCCAGAACAGAAAACAACCGTACAGAAAGTACTTTGAAGTAGATTTTCTTCTGGGCTAAATTACGTGCTATTGATCGGTGCATAAACTCCAGGACTCACCGATACCAGCATTTTAGGCGGTATCTGAGGCTTTTCCGATACTGGTATCATAACATCTCTAATATTTAGAGAGCAAAATATCTTATTTTGGGATATATATATATGTATATGTATATGTATGTGTATATATATATATATATTTATATATATATATATATATATATATATATATATATATATATATATATATATATATATATATATATATATATATATATATATATATATATATATATATATATATATATATATATATATATATATATATATATATATATATATATATATATATATATATATATATATATATATATATATATATATATATATATATATATATATATATATGTATGTGTGTGTGTGTGTGTGTGTGTGTGTGTATATATATATATATATATATATATATATATATATATATATATATATATATATGTATATATATATATATATATATATATATATATATATATATATATATATATATATATATATATATATATATATATATATATATATATATATATATATATATATATATATATATATATATATATATATTCATATCATATATATGTATGTTCCATCATCCAATCATCATTTAATCATTTATGTACTCTACCTGTCATGGTTTCCAGCAGTCCTCCTACTTGTTCAGTTCTAAGTTAGAAAAATGAACAATACTCTAGATGAACTTCTTTAAAGTAAAGACAAAGAAGGCTTGGGCATGCTACTATTTAAAACTGTTTTAAGTTAACATTCATTTTCTTTACCTCTGTGCACGGTGTGTATAATGTATTAACCTTGTGTGTGTGTGTGTGTGTGTGTGTGTGTGTGTGTGTGTGTGTGTGTGTGTGTGTGTGTGTGTGTGTGTGTGTGTGTGTGTGTGTGTGTGTGTGTGTGTGTGTGTGTGCCTGAGCATGTGTGTGTGTGTGTGTGTGTGTGTGTGTGTGTGTGTGTGTGTGGGCCTGAGCATGTGCAGGATTCATCCCACGTCCTCACCTCGTCTCTCTCCTCCCCTTAGGCAGCAGCCAGTGGCTCTCAGAGCGGCGCTGCCAGCGAGCAGACAGACGGCGGGACGGGGAACTGGAGGGGCATGTTGAAGAAGGGAGAGGACGGACCAGCTACTGACAGAGCCATGCTCCAGGCCCCACCCCCTGCAAACCCACATAAGGGCTACGCTGTCAACCTGCTAGATGTGGTGGGAAATTTGCATTTGTAGACACACATAGGGTCAAGACATCATCCATGTCTCATAGTAGCATGGTGATTTTGTAACCGCTTCAAAGCATGGCATGTTAACAATTTAAAGCATGTGCACTTTCTGTATTGGAGTTTTAAAAGAACAGTCAAAACGTTATTTTAATTTTTATTATTTTATTTATATTTATTTCACATTTCCCCATTATTAAACATATATTTTCCTGGTCATATCCATAGACTGTATATCATATAGATGTAGTCTCTGTGACGTCACCCATAGGTTTCTGAAGAGCCAATTTCTGATGTAAAGTTAGGCATTTTAAAATGGGGGTCTATGGGGATTGACTCCCTTTTGGAGCCAGCCTCAAGTGGCCACTCGATGAACTGCAGTTTTTGGCACTTCTGCATAGGCCTCATTTTTCAGCGCTGCTGAAGGTTAGCGCTTGGTCACATCCAACTTAAT